>NW_006239035.1:318464-319495 GCF_000226075.1 Solanum tuberosum
GAAATTTGAAATAGTCATTTTTGGAAAGAATTCAAAATCTGGAAATTTGGTTATGGAAAAAAATGAGTTTTTGGTCAACTTCACACGGTCATAACTCCTATCATAGGATGAGTTAGGTGTATTTCCAGTTATTTTTGGAAAGACCTTGGAATGATCTTTCCAACGCCGCCGAGTTTGCTCGATTCCGAGTTCGTATGAGTGAGTTATGCTCTTTGGAAGTTGGGTTGTTGGCATAGAGTTGTTTAGTCCGAATTTGTAAGGGTATTTTGGTCTTTTCCCTAACCATTTCTTTTGGTTATTTTAAGGGTCTAGACTGATTTTAATTCAGTTTTTCCCTTTTAAAAGTGAGAGTTAGGGTTGTGAGTGAAGAGAGAAAGAAGAGGAGAAAGAGAAGAAAAAGCAAAGCTCGTCAAGATAGTCGTGGTTTACGTTGGGGGTGATCCCTAATAAGGTATGTGAGATCATAGTGTTGGGTTGGTTCATTCCCCACACGCCATACTTGTTTTAATTCCGAGAAAGATTGGTTGTGGTTGTTGAATTCTTGTGGTTCTGTTGTTGAAGTTTCTTGTTGGTTTGGTACGTGTTTCCGGGTGTGATTTCTAGTTGAAGCTATTGTATATTAAGGGTTTTAATGATTCTAAGTGTTTGGGGAAAGAACCTTTGTTGTTGAGAGGGTTTAGAGTTGGAGAAACTAAGGAAGAAAGTCGGGTTTTCGAGGAAAAAGGGTGGGGCGTCGCGCCAGCCAGCGCGCCCCAACAGGGGTTCTGAAGTCCCCCCCCTTGGGACGGCACGCCATGCAGAGCGCCCCAGCAGCCCCTCTAAAACTTGAGGGCTGGCGCCCCGCCCCTCTCAGAGCGCCAAGGACGCCAGTTCTCCTCATTCCTTCCCCACTTTTTCAGACATGTTCCTTGGTAATGTACCTATGTTTTATAGTTGTTTTCAACACTCTAAGGTACATCTAGACATCACAAACTCATCCATAAACAAGAGATCATTACCCTTGAATCCATAATCCAATTCGAGGAAAGTTA
>NW_006239035.1:319612-319749 GCF_000226075.1 Solanum tuberosum
GCTTTGAGCAATTATCTCAAACTAAAGAAAGATGTGTTTAAAACACTTATGAGCTAAAGTATATTTTTGGGAGTAGTATTAAGCACCGAATTAGGGACACGAATTCATATTAACTCAACTCTCCATAAGAACCATGT
>NW_006239035.1:320348-331304 GCF_000226075.1 Solanum tuberosum
TCCTAGTTTTGTTTTATTAGGATGTTGCGGGGTCTGTCCCAACATCCATGTCAGTGTTATAGAGGCTTCATAGATAGTCAGTCGGTTAGTATTAAGTCTCTCATCTATGTATATATATATAAATATTCTATTTTGAGACACGAGTTGTCTTTTTGGCCAGTTTTCATCAGTTAGGTGGTTTTATGACCTTTCATTTGCATGGAGTTATTCTGTTGAGTTAAGTTTTCCGCTGAGTTAAGTAAGTCAGGCCAAGGGTTTGCTTGGGGCCAGCAATGGTCTTCGAGTGCCGGTCCCACCCAGGGTGTAGGCTCGGGGCATGACAGTAAGACTTCTTATTTCACCCAATAAGAAAATGACAAGTAATACATAATATTTTTAAAATAAAATAAATATGAGGTTAGTACTTTCGTCCCTGAATTTTGGTGAGAATTATTAATGTTGTTTCCTAACTATTAACAATCTTAAAATCACTCATCTACCTAACTAACTGGTTTAAAAGCATCTCTCTCATGTCATACAAGTATCTATCTATATGTCACATCACTCACATCAGTAGAAAAATTCACATGTACGCACGTTTATGTGTATGAAATGAGAGAGGTGTATTTAAGTTCAGTTAGTCAAGAAGACGCGTGTTTTTAAGATTGTCAATAGTTTGAGAATGAAACTAATAATTCGTACAAAGTCTAGGAGTGTTTTCAGTACTTCTCTAAAAAAAAATAAAGAGGAGAGAATTAATAATACATGGATTAAAATAAAATAAAATAAAAAATACATGGATTAAAATAAAATAAAAAATACATGGATTAAAATAACTAAAATGTCCAAAATAACCCTCATGTTTTAAAGCATGGCACTCAACTTCAAATTAAAGATCTTGTTTCAAAAAATGATTAATTAATTATCAATGCTACTTCCAAGAATTTTTTAATTACCAGATTCAACTTGATATCATGTGAATCCGTCCATAAAATATGCAGCTAAAAACGCCTTCAAAATGGGATTAAAAATAACCAAATTGCTTCTTTTATACTCCCTATGTCTCATTTTTTTTTCCAGTGATTTCTTAAAATAGTTCATTCAAATTATTGTCATTTTAGAAGCTTCAGATAAAATTTATTTATTTATTTCTCATTTTACTCTTATTAGTAATTATTTTTGAAGACTACAAGATGACACAAAAATAAAATAAATATTCAATGAAAAGATATTATATCTTAAGATATAAATAATGATAAAATAATTTTAAAAACGCTCACTATATTTTCTTAAGGAATGTGTATAAGAAAAATGCGATAAATAATTTGAAATGAAAAGTGCAGTTTTGAATATTTATTTTCTAATTCATAACTTGCTAGCTGCCAATTAATTTGACCCTTAAAATTTAAGAAATCATAATTAAACAATACAAAACCTAGTTCTTGGTGAATAGACTAATAATTAAACTATTCTATAATATATGAAAGTTGAATTTCTTTGAGTTACACGAGTGACCTTCTACAAGTTCTCACAACCTCCACTTAGAAAAAAACTTCGTTATTAAGGGAACACCAAAATATAATTTCGATCCGATGCATGTATTAAATTCCACCCTAAGATTTCCAACATATTCTTTGGCCTTGAAAAATGGTGGACAAACCTTTTACATTAGAAGAGCAAAAGGCTCGGGCATAGCAAAATGAACCAATGTGAATTAGCGTGAACTTCGTAATTAGTGACGGACCTACATTAAGATCACTGGTGCTCAAGCACCCATTATATTTTACCAGAATACTATATGCTAATATTGAAAACTTATACTCCTTTTGTCTCAATTTATGTGACACATTTCGTTTTACGAGAATCAAACAGTTTAAGTTTGATCGGGAATTTGCGCATGAAATCTTTAATTTTTTGAAATAAAATATATATAATTGTAAACTATATAAAAAGTACTATAAGTCATAATAATTGACAATCCAAAATATTTAAAAGATATATGAAAAATTTACACTAAAAAATAGACTTATTTGAATCTCGAAATTCGAAATGTGTCACATAAATTAGGATGGAGAGAGTAATATATATACAAAGATATTGACTTAGCACCCAAACTTAGAACACAATTCTAAATTAAATATGAAGCTATTCAAGAATCTAAATCCTTTGGTGCTAATCACACTAGGCTTTATTACAAGCGTTCACAGTATGAATCCTTACTGACCATGTCGCTCGATTTGTAACATATCATCATATAGAGGATTCAAAGTTGATCAGACACAGAAACCTCAATGGATTCTGCTCAAAATCCCAAATTTCTTTCATCTTATTTGTTCTTTGCTTTTCTTCTTGTATCCTCAAATCTCTTAACATTTTTCATTTCTACATCTTTTAACTCCTCTTGTACACTTAACCAACAAACAAATGCTCCTTCCACTGTTTTGACTAAGCCAACACCTAAATATGAAGCTATTCAAGAATCTGATACCACACAAACTGATCAAAATCTTCCATCTGAGTTCCTTGCTTTCACATCGCCACAAAAACTCCCGCGTGGATTCAACAAAAACTTTGATTCTGATGAAATCATGCCTCCGATTGGGCGTCCATGTACTCTGTTTCAAGATTTACTTCATCGTTACATGTCGTATAATGTCAATGGTTCTTGCCCTGATGATGAACTTTTAGCACAAAAGTTGCTTCTTAAAGGTTGTGAGCCACTTCCTCGACGTAGATGTCATCCAGTTGCTCCACAAGAATATGTCGAGCCTTATCCTTTTCCTGAGAGTCTATGGAGAACACCATCGGATTTTTCTGTTGTATGGACTGCGTTTACTTGCAAAAATTATGATTGTCTGGTCAATCGTGCTAAGACTCAGAGAGGATTTGATGATTGCAAAGATTGTTTTGATCTCAATGGCAGAGAGAGAAGTCGCTGGACAGCGAAAAATGGTGCTGGTCTTGACTTCTCTATCGATGAAGTGTTAGCAGTAACGAAGACTGGAACAATTAGAATTGGGCTCGATATTGGAGGTGGTGTGGCTACATTTGCTGTAAGAATGAGAGAAAGGAATGTAACAATTGTAACAACATCAATGAACCTTAACGGTCCGTTTAATAGTTTTATAGCTTCAAGAGGGGTCATACCTTTGTATGTTAGCATCTCACAAAGACTACCCTTTTTCGACAACACGTTGGATATTGTACACTCAATGCATGTGTTGAGTAACTGGATACCAGAAATACTTCTCCACTTCTTGCTTTTCGATATTTATAGGGTGTTAAGGCCTGGTGGTCTGTTTTGGCTTGACCATTTCTTCTGTGTTGGTGAGCAATTGGAGAAACAGTATGCACCACTTATCGATAGTATTGGTTTCAATAAGGTGAAGTGGATCGTGGGAAGAAAGCTCGATAGAGGTCCCGAGCTAAACGAGATGTACCTTTCAGCATTGCTGATGAAGCCATTGAAGAATTGTTGGTGACAATATTATTTTTTTCCTTTTTACTTTCATACTTGGGAAAAACTTATATCTTGCATCTGCATCTGTTGACAATTGCACTAACCGAATGAAGAAAAAATGCATTTTTCTTTTTAGAGAGATCAGTCCGTAGTATTACATTATCCTCTTTGTCTGTTGATAAACCTCACTAATTAACATAATGTTGAAAACTTGAAATGATAACTTTCACTACTGGCAAAGCACAAATTTCTGTTGGCCTTTTCATTGAAAATCGTTAAAATTGTACTCTTCTTACTGCCTTTTCATTGGAAACCTGTCGAAATTGTACTCTTACAACTTTTTCCAATGAAAAGGCAGTAAATTGACCCTTTGGAAAATCTCCCAGTGTTGAGGACTTCTTGAGGACTCGATTAGATTGAATTATACCATAACTCGGATGAATAAATCCTAGCTATAGAGGAATAAAAGGAAGAAATTCAAGCAACTCGAAAACAAGAAAACTTAAAGTGTGTATAAGAATGAGTCATAAACTCTACTAATGTTAAGTAAAAAGAAAAAATGATATGGCTCCTAATTGTCAAGTATTTATAAATTTAGACCATATTGTTCAATATAACAGGCCCTACCGGCTACCATTCAGCCAAACATCAATACCCCTTATCGTTTTGAGCTGTGGACCAATAAGGTGTTCATACCATCAGACATCTGCTGAAAATAAAGATAATACCACAAGCCTAGACCTAAAGTTGTTGTTCTGATATATGCTTAATGACAGGCCCTACTGCTGGCTTCTGACTAATCTATCGGAAACAATGCTGTACTGGTGCCTACGAATTGATCTCAGAAGATTTCCATGTGAATACAAAAAAATATTAAAGAAGTCGTAAATTTCCTTCAAGTTAAGCACAAGTAGTAGAAAGACAACACCACATGAAGTATCACATGGTATTGCCTTCTAAAATCTTTGACAAGCACTTAAATTTTTAGCAGAATAAAATACCACATAAAAACTAGACAACTATATCCAGAATTCCTAAGGTCCCATATTGAACAGCAGCACATGATTCTGTCTAGCATAGTTATTCCCGGTTGGCAACTTTAACTACAATTCAAGACTTCAGAATCTGAAGCATTTACTGTTTTATGTAAACACACTTGTTAGCAGATGCATATTGGACTGGCCAATAGCTAATAGATGATATCTAAGACATGGATGAAGATCCAAAAATCTGTTGAATGCAAGGGGTTAAGCAGCACTATAATCGATATAGTTGTACACAATTTAAGGTGCTTCTCTGACTTTGTTTTTTGGACTATTTTTTTCTTGACGTTTGAAGTTTATCCTATGGAACACCAAAGTTTGTTACTACTTGGTATGATCAAATGCATGAATTAATAGAAAGCTTTATGCATTTATTTTAGAATTTGAAGTCCATCGTTTACTTGTTTGATGGAAAGAATGAACAAGAAGAGGCTATCAGTGGTGAAGCCAGTATTTTCACTAAAGGGGTTCAAAATATAAAAAGTAAACACACGAAGAAGACAAATGGAGTTCCACATCTACTATATATATGCATAAAAATGATTTAACCATGTATAAGCAATGCATTTTTTTCGCCGAACTATCTTGGCCCTACTTGACTCTACCCCTGGAGGCTATAAAGTTGACTAAAGATCTACAAATGGAAAGTTGTGCTTGTGCTAGTAGAAGATGGAAATATTTGAAGGAAGAATATTTCTTGGTGCAAAATAGAGATATAGATCCAGAAATCTAAAGAGATAATCTTTTCAGCTAATTCATTTTGAAATGTGCTTAACATCATTTCTTGAAGTACTTGTACATATAGCACAATGCTGACACTAAAAACAAAATTTACCTTTGTAGAGTCTCCTCTTTCTCATTTCTAGGCCTATTATTATACAAAATCTCACCGGAGCAGAAAAATTTGTACCGCAATACTAATGATATCCTCAAGCGTGAAGTGAGATCAATGAATACATCCTCTTAGCAAGGTATTGTCAGATGATCAAAGACAAACTGTTCTTCTGCTTTAGCTAACACATCTTGAAATGAAGGTTGGCTCAAGTATGATACTGGCACTACGAATCTCTTCTTCTGGCTCTCTCCTACGTATACTGCACAATGACCTTTTGAAACACCTGTTGAAGTTGAAAACCTCCTAAAGATTCAAGTACCTTGAATAAGAGGAGTCATTTTAATACCAATTGTGAGATACTTTGTAACTTTAAAATTTATATGACGACCTAAAAGAAATGTACTTTTCGTTAATACATAACAAGTGAAAGTTTGTTGCAAGTCTGGATCTAGTATGTGTATATATACAAGTTAATGACAAGTTTCATATCCAAATATTTAGTGGTGGTGAAATTGGTGACTACTGGTGAGGAGACAATTGCATATGAAGTTTCACATGGTTTTGCTTATTCTCTAAACTATTTGAACCACAAATATGTTGAATAATAAGACTAGGCTCCTCGTCTTCTCATGATTTGTAATAAAAAGACACTCTTACAATAAAATCCATTAGATTGATGAAGATGAGGACTTTGCCCTGGACCATTTGGTTTGAAAATATGGTGACAGAGATCCAACACAGAATAGCCAAGATGATATTCAAATGCCCCCTATCTACATGAAAATGAAGGGAGAAGAGCATGGTCTTGCTTCTCACCAGCTATTGTACATTTAATGGTTTCAAATTATTTGCATTGGTGAGAAGAACCAAGTATGAGCTGATATCATAACTAATAGGCGTGATTTGGTTGTCGACTTATTATATTTCATCCACAAATTTAAGGCCCCATATCAACATGGTCAACAAGCATCAGCACATGAATTTGCCTCCGGTGGTTAGTGACAAAAGCTTCAGCTCCAACCCAAAGCCTGTCTATAGCCTTTTATATAAATAACCCCTCTTCTGTGATATTTATTCATCATCAACTACAAGCATTATCTGTTCAACCATCAAATTGTTCTAAATTTCTGGTTTACTTTCTTGTTTCCAACCTTCCAAGTAAAAACGAAAGACAGAATGACCATGCTTAGTGCTAAGAAACTCATCAAGATGGCCAGGAGATGGCAGAAGTTTGCGGCCAAGCAGAGGAAGAGGATTTCACTTCCAAGAAATGTTAGTGATGCGGATAGCTGCAGTGTGTCATCCTCTGTAGTTGAAAAAGGCCATTTTGTAGTTTATACAATTGATCAAAGGCGATTCGTGATTCCCTTGGCTTATCTTGAAAATGAGGTCATTAGGCAACTTTTAAACATGTCTGAAGAAGAATTTGGGCTTCCAAGTGGTTGTCCTATAACATTACCCTGTGATTCAGCCTTCATGGACTACATCGTTTCACTAATCAAGAAAGGCGTAGCTGCAGATTTTCACAATGCAGTGCTTCTATCAATTCCTTCACGTTGCTGTTCAACTTCTTCGTTGCACCAAGAAAGTAGTGCTCAGCAAATTCTCGTTTATTGAGTCTAGGTCAACATTCTTTTTGTACATGCTAGCTCAAAAGTAGTTTTTAGAGAAGGCGGAGATTGAAGAGTATACAATTGTAAAGCACATCATACAGATCAAATATTATTTTTATCAGAAAATTTACCATACTGATCATGGCTTTCACTTTCAATTTGGTTATGAGAAGTCAGAACAATCTTATCTTTGATTGGTACCTTTAATTTTATGTATAAATACCATTTTGTTTAGCAGAAACATTTCACTAACTGCAGCACCTCCTTGATCGAAGAAAGTCTAAATGACGTGAATGTCTTGACTATTCACACTAAGTAGATCAACTTTGCCTCGAACTCAAACTGTTTAACCTCACTTATATGAATCATATCTCTATCCATACCATTGCACCTATGGATGTTTTCATCTGAAGGTCCACATAGAATATGACGGATCCTATCTAATGACCTTCATCATATTATCATCTATATTTGCGCTACATGTGCACCCACTTTAATTTAGAGTTCGACCCTTAATCATGCAACATATAACTATGGCTCAGTCCTACACGAGTGTTGGGGTTGGCTATAAGAATCCCGATCACTTACTATGCTTCTCCATTTTTAAACTAAACACAAGCTAACATTATACCAAATAAATTAGAAGTGTAAATATTAAAAGTTCTCTATATCTTTGTTGGTATTAAGGTACAATTTCTAGTAAGAAGTTCAAAGTAAATGGGATAAGCTGCAATTCAATTTAATGAATAGATTCTAGGAATAAATGAATCAAAAGTAGCTTCTATCAAGCTTATATTATCACCACAAAATCATTAACTAGATAACTTCTTGTTCCTTGTCATTCTTATTCCGCTAAATGACTGTGCTAGTTTGCACCACAAGGTGAAGCTGTTGCAAGCAAGTGCTTAATTGCTTTGTTTAGCAGAAAAATTCTTAGTGATTAAAAGAATTCCTTAAGCAAATATTACCAAAATGGAAAATAATCAGAAGTAGACCGTTTTCTATTCATAAACAAGAAAAAATTTCCCTCCTAGCCTAGGTTCTTGTAATTTTGAACTATACAGTAAATTTTCCTCTCTTAGTATTCTCTTTCTCATTTGCAAGCGCTACTATTCTACACAATATCATTTGTTGAAGAATATTCACTATGACGATCTTCTTAAGCGGGAAGTAAGATCAACAAACACATCCTCTTTGCAAGGTATTGTAAGACCACCCATTGGATGATCAAAGCCGAACTCTTCTTCTGCTTTAGCTAACAAGTCTTGAAATAGAGGCTGGCTCAAGTATGATACTGGCACGACGAATCTCTTCTTTTGGCTCTCTCCTACATACACTGCACAATGACCTTTTGGAACACCTCCGGATGTTGAAGACCTCCTTAAGAACCGGATAGTCATTTTCTTCAAGAAATGTTTTTGTAACTCCAAATGATGAAGGCAAAGAAAGAAGAAGAATTTTGAGAATCACACAGACAATGAAAGGGTTTTTTTTGGAACTTCTACACAATTTTCTACTCAAATGCTTTGTGTGTATATATATAAGCTAATGGAAAGTTTCATACCCATATTTTTTGTGGTGAAGAGAAATTTGAGAGACAAAAGCACATGAAGTTCACATGGTTTTGCCTATTCTGTTGTTGTCAAAGTATTCACTCCATAAATTTGTGAATGAACAACACTAGGTCCACAAGAATGGATGAAGTTAATGATATGGTGACAGAGAAATGAATAAATGCATCAACCTCTTTGATTAAAACTAGGAAACTAATTATGATCTGTCATCCTTTCAAACTAGCTTCATCCACAAATTTAAGGCCCCATATAAGCAAAGCCAACAAGCATCGGCACATGGCTTTTCCTTCGGTGGTTAGTGACAAAAACTTCAACTCCAATCCAAAGCCTTTTTATATAAATAACCCCCTTTCTGTGATATGTTTTCATCATCAACAACAAGCATTATCTTTTCAGACACCAAATTGTTCTAAATTTCTTATTTCCAACCTCTCAAGAAGAAAAAAAATAGAAAGAATGACAATGCTCAGTGCGAAGAAACTCATCAAGATGGCCAGGAGATGGCAGAAGTTTGCAGCCAAGCAGAGGAAGAGGATTTCATTTCCAAGAAATGACAGTAATGCAGACGGTTGCAGTACATCCTCATCCTCTATAGTTGAAAAGGGTCATTTTGTAGTCTATACAATTGATCAAAGGAGCTATGCATTTCCCTTGACTTACCTTGAAAATGAGGTCATTACGCAACTTTTAAGCATGTCCGAAGAAGAGTTTGGTCTGCCAAGTAGTGGCCCTATTACATTACCCTGTGATTCAGCCTTCATGGACTACATCATTTCGCTAATCAAGACAGGCGTAGCTGCTGGTGATCTTCACAAAGCATTGCTTCGCTCAATTCCTTCATGTTGCGTTGCTACTTCTTTTTGTCAACAAGAAAGTAGAAATCAACAGATTCTTGTTTATTGAGTCGTGACGTCATGTTTTATAAATGTTAGCTCAAATAGATTGTATAGAAGGTGAAAATAGGCAACTGAAAGCTTTGTGTAATTACAGATTGGAATAGAGATTTTGAAGTTAATCAAAATTATTTCTTTCCATTCACTACTAAAAAAACAATGAATACCGACCTAAAAATTTCCGAACCTCAAAATGGAGGTCGGTAATTCCGACCTCCGGAGGTCGGTATTTACAAGTAGTCGGTTTTTATGCAAAATAAAGCGGGAAAACCAAATTCCGACCTCCGGAGGTCGAAATTTTTCCTGGAAAAAAATGAATTACAATAAAAATACCGACCTCATGAGGTCGGTTTTTTTATATTTAATTGAGAAAATAATACCGACATCAAGAGGTCAGTTTTTTATTGTAATTCATTTTCTGGGAAAAATTCCGACCTCTTGAGGTCGGAATTTGGTTTACCCGCAAACCGCAAACCGACCTCCGGATGTCGCTTTTAAAAGTAATTGGATGAAATAAAAATACCGACCTCCGGATGTCGCTTTAATTAATAGTAATTAGATGAAATGAAAATACCGACCTCATGAGGTCGGTATTTTCATTTCATCTAATTACTATTAATTAAAGCGACATCCGGAGGTCGGTATTTTTATTTCATCCAATTACTTTTAAAAGCGACATCCGGAGGTCGGTTTGCGGTTTGCGGGTAAACCAAATTCCGACCTCAAGAGGTCGGAATTTTTCCCAGAAAATGAATTACAATAAAAACTGACCTCTTGATGTCGGTATTATTTTCTACTTTGATTTAATTTTATTTAAATCATCTTTCGGAGGACGATTTTGTGTTATGTAATAAATTAATATTTTCAATTAACTTTAAATAAATTGTCCTCCGAATGACGGTTTTATACAAGTTAAAAAAATAATTTAATATAAAATACCAACCTCCCGATGTCAATATTATTTAATTAACATGATTACTTTATTTATCTTAAAATTTAATGTGATACCGACCTCATGACGTTGGTATTTTTTATTAAAATCTAATTACTTTCAATAAAAGCGATATCCGGAGGTCGGTTTGTTTAAAATATTCCTATTAATACTCATAATTTTGCTATTGTGCATAATACTAAAATTTCATTTTTACACCTACAATTAATTGTTCAAAAAGTGTAACAATTTTGTATACTTTTATAAATAAAAAGTTAGAATTCGTGGAATAAATAAAAAATATCTATAATCCATATTTAGAGTATGAAACTACGTTGATATGAATTAGGAGATAATTATACTTATATTTCTAGAGTAATGTACAAATTCTATCAGTCTGTCGTCTAATCATGAACTTAATATCTCATGTCATGATGTAGAGGTGAAGAGCTAACATATAATCCATTCGAGTATGAAATGCGAAAATAGTATTATTATATACGTTCGATCTAATTGAATGGATGTTAAGTGTAGTGATCACCCCCTAATTATGATGACATGTAAACGATACCCTATCGGAGTATGAAATATGTTGATTAATTATATATTCCTCGAGTAGTTTAACAAA
>NW_006239035.1:331404-331505 GCF_000226075.1 Solanum tuberosum
CGAGCTTGCTGCTGTAGCCGGAAGAGAGAAGAAGAGAGAAGAAAAGAGAAGAAAGAGAGAAGAAGAGAGAGGAGGAGATTGCGGCAGCAAAGGAGGTAGAG
>NW_006239035.1:332736-389003 GCF_000226075.1 Solanum tuberosum
AAAACCGACCTCCGGAGGTCGGAATTTCAACATTACAAAAATAAAAATACCGACCTCCGGAGGTCGGAATTTCAACATTACAAAAATAAAAATACCGACCTCTGGAGGTCGGAATTTCAACATTACAAAAATAAAAATACCGACCTCCAGAGGTCGAAATTTAAAAAAATGAATATTCCGACATAAAATAAAAACCGACCTCGAGAGGTCAGTAAATACCGACCTCCAGAGGTCGGTATTGAATAGCGACCAAGCCTTTTCCGACCTAAGCTGGGATGTCAGTTTTAGGTCGGTATTTCAGGGAATACCGACCTCCGGAGGTCGATATTTATAGGTCGGTATTCACTGTTTTTTTAGTAGTGATTTTTCATGTTGGAGTTGCATTATTATCTTATATCAGGAAATCAACTTTGGTCGTCAAAATTTAAAGACATGAATCACGCCAACGTAATAATGACATCAAAATTAATTGTAAAAAGTTCAAATAAAGTGAAATCATAAAGTGTTCCTCTTTCAGATTTTCATCGCAGCTAAATCTCATACTTCATCAATTTGGTTTGTAAAGAAGTTGCAAGTTACTAAGAAGATTAGTCGAGAAGATGAGATATTGTCACTTGAGGGAACTAGTTTCTGGACAGAATTCAAATTGCATTTATTTATTTGAGGGAACTAGTTTCTGGTTGCACGTGTGCCCATCTAACATAAATTATTTCAAATTATCATTGTATTAAAAGTAGTTTTATAATTAAATTACATGAATATCGTTCATTTTCAAACAAAAAATAGTTCAAATATTTGGAATCTACTATTGAATACCAATAACAAATTAAAATATGACAACAAAGTATCTCTTCTCCAAATGAAATAAAAGATGATAACATTTAGTACTTCAAAATACTAGAATTATAAACACAAATTAACATATGTATATTCTTATCTCATATGTTAATTACCTGCAAGACAAAGTTCAGAGAAAAAAAGAAAGATGAAAAATGAATAGAATTTGATAGCCACTTCATAAAGTTAATTAAAATAAAATGAAGGCTACAATTAATAGTCAATATTAATTTTATTTATTATTAAGGGATCATATCAAGTATTGAATCCTACCAAATTAAAATTTTCAAAATTGAGCTTAGAATACAGAAACATAGCATCAACGGAGTGACAACTTAAAATATGAAACGGTATCAAATGCTAAAACATTGAATTTATCTTTCACAAAATGAGACAAAAGGATAAATAAATAAGGATAAACATTTATATCATTATTTCTTCCGTGAATTAAAGAAGTTATTAATAATTTAATTATATGCTACTTTCTCCATTTCAAATTATTCATTGTGTTTCACAATCTTGTACACCCCTTAAGAAAAAAATGATAAAAAATTAGTTTTATATATTCTATCTTACACACCCCTTACAAAAAATAAACATAAATAACTAATTAAAAAAATCATAAGAACAAATTAAATAACTTTTATTATCAATTGATATAGTACAATAATTAATTAATCGTTAAAAAGATCAAGTAAATTATAAAAAAAATTCACAAATTGCATTACACAAGTATATTACTCCCTTCATTTCAAATTAATTGAATTGTTGCGGTGTTTCACAATCTTTAAGAAAGGAAGATTAAGACATAAATTAGAGATAACTTTTCATTTTTTTTCCTTATTAATTATTGTCAAATTTATGATTAAATATTAATTAATAACTAATTTCAATACTAACTAATGAAGGGTAAATTTGGAAGAACATTCTAAAAGTACTCTTGAAAATTGAACAATTAAGTTAATTGGAAAAATGAAAAATATCTCAACAATTTAATTAATTTGAAATGGAGGGAGTAGTAAAGAGTCATGATCTTATAGTTTGATGCATGACCCTTTATTTTAAATGTACTAAAAGAACATATCCTTCCTGAAGATCATTCACCTTTGTTTTGCTAAAAAAAAGAGAGTAAAAAGAATGATTTAATTTGTTCATCCCTAAAGAAGTTGATCCCCAAATCTTAGCTTGCTCATTCCTTGTGTATCACATGTTGTTGTTTACTCCAATATTTTTCATATTTATAGATGACAAATGTAGGGATTAATCCAAAATAAGAGAATGTGTATAGTCAAGAGTTAGATAAGTGCAAATCATGCTATAAATGCATGAGAATATTAACAATTTTTCTTGGATAACGTGAATTTTTACTAATACATGAACCGTATTAAATTGTTTGTAAATTTCAACATTAACCTTTGAAATTCCTAAAAAAGATTTGTTATTATTTTTTGTGCATTGAAACATTAATGATTGCGTAATACTTTAGTTTCTAAGCATACGTTATTAGAAGAACAATGTTAATTTAGTGAATGAAAAATGGTCATTTAATTTTTTTAGAAATATTTAATATTTAATTAATTAGTTTTTTTATAAAAATATAATTTAGTGTAGGGGTAAAATGGTAATCCAACTTTGCATTTTGGTACTTTTCACTTTCAATATAAATAATATAATATATAATATGATATATGATATGATGATGCTATGATGATTAAATTTAATATACATATAGATTATAGATGATAAATATTATTAAATTAGATACTTTAATTAAGAATTAATCTAAGAAAGTGCAAAAGTCATTAACATTTTTATTAAAATTATACAATTTAATATTTAAATTAAATAGTTAAGTATTTTTATAACATTTTAATTTATAGAAGGGGTAAAATCGTAATTCAACTTTTAACTTTTTTTCTCCCACTTATAGTAATATGATATATGATATGATGATGATTAATAATATATGATATTATATGATGATAATATACTATATTTGTATAAAGTAAATAAGCACATCATACATTTTTCGTAGGGGTCAAATTTTGATCAATTTTTTTTATTCAAGGTGTAGTACTCTTTTTTATTCTGTACAAATAATAACGCATGAATATCATATTAGTTTTTAAATTTCACGCTTCTGAATAACTAAAAAATATCATGAGAAATATATATTATTAACCTTTTCATTTACAATTAGCTTAATAATTAAAATCTTAAAATCAAATAAATTTGGGAAACGACTTAAAAACCACTTAAACTTCAATTAAAATTGTTGTTATACACTCTAATTTTGGGAGGATCATATGAACCCCTTATATTATTTTAAAGTGGAATAGATGCCCATATATATGTTGATGTGGCAAAAAGAGTGACATATACACCTTCCTTAAGAGAGTGATAAGTTATATTCTTACTTTATTTTATTTGTATCTCTCTTATCACCTTAATTAGAATTATTTACATTAATACAACATATTAAAATGGTTCCTCTCAAAAAACACAGATCAAAACGAACAATTTGCCTACAAATGGATAAATTATGCCAAACGAATGTTAACTCCGTATGTTCACCCCAAAATACATCACAAATAATTTAAGATATTTCGCTCATAAACGGGTGTACTACAATTTCTTTTATTAGTTAACTTTTCATGTAAAACTACATCTCTTCTTCAACAATAAATATGGGGTTATTCACTTCACATTTTCTCATTCATATTTTATCTTCTTCTACTAATTTTATATTTGATTTTTAAAATTTGATAGTCATGTCTCAACAGTTCGTAAGGTATGTACATTCAATTGAATAAGATGTATGTAAATGCAAAGAGTATTATAACATAAAAACATCGAGGACTCTAAGAAATTCCAGTCGTTATAAGTTTTGTTGTTGTGCACGTTCAAAGGTAAACATTTTAAGTTGTTCGCTTTAAAATATCTAGATATTCACTTGTTTCCTTGTTTTGTTATTTGAGGAAAACGATGGATGCAATTATTTTCGGTGGGTAGAAAATATGTCGAGCGTTAGAATCAGAAGTCGGGGGTTACAAAATTCGGGTCCCAATTCAGATGTTGGGTCTCACGTTAGGGTGTCGGCATCAGATCCTAGGTTAGGTGTTAGCGTCGGGTCTCTGTTCAGAAGTCGGATCCTAATTCAGGAGTTGGGATTGGATCTTAGATCGGTTGTCAAGATCGAGGTCGTATTCTAATTTGAAAGTCGGATCCCAGGTCAAAATTTGGTGTCGGGTCCCAATTAGGAAGTCGGGGTCAAGTCTCCATTTGGAAGTTGGGTTTTGGATTGGGAGTCGGGTATGGTGTAGGGGTCGGCGGGTTCTATTTCGAATGTTTAGCAAAAAATAAAAAAATAAAATCTAGAAATTATTCTTCATTCACTAACCAAATATTATAAAATATTTTTCACTCACCAACCAAATATTAGAAATAAGTGAGAAATCAACTTGTTTTCCAAGAAAACAGTTTCCATAGGACCAAATGGTTTAACTAAATTTAAATGTTCAATTTAAGAGATGCAAAAAATAGGAAGAAGTTAAATACTGTTTTTTGGAAAATGCAATAAACAGAGAAATAGAAGATAATTACTCATTTTAGCGTGAGAACAGAATATGAGCAGCGAAATTTGATACACATTTGCCTCGTCAGTAATCCACAGATATAGTGTAAGAAAATAGTCCGTGAGAAAAAATAGAAAGTGAGAGTAGTATAAAATGAAAGGTGTGCAAAATAAAAGGTCATTTTAAGTATATAGTAGTCTTTTCAGATTACAAAATGTTAAACTTCTCACGATAATGGAACTATATTGCTCAGCTCAAGTATTATACTTTCCATGCTAAAAGAACTTGGTGCCTTGTTACTCTCTTGTTCTTGTTATTTGTCGTGGATATTATTCCTACACGTAATTATATTCTCAACACAATTAACTATAGTGACAATTTTTTTTGCTTTTTTCTGCTTGTCTACCATCCATAAGCCTTCTATATTTGGAATATAGGTGGGGTTGAAACAATTTAGTGGGTTAAGACAGTGACCAGTGAAAGGGACTTAAGCTTATCATGAAATCTCCTTGTTTATAGCCTCTTCATTTTTTTTGTGGACATTAGGGATGATAGTGTTGTGCATGAATAGTAATAAGTATTTATTATTATCCCCCTAATTGTTTATAGCATCCTAGCAAAGAAGATGGTAATCTCTAGCACTGAGAATTTGGAGGCCACAGTTGATCAGACAAGTAATTATGACAAAATGATTGAGTTAAAAACCTTTGATGATACAAAGGCTGGTGTCAAAGGGCTTGTTGATGCCGGAATCACTAAGATACCTCGAATATTCATTCTACCACCAAAAAACAGGACAGATTCCTCAGATACATGTGACACACACTTCATTTTTCCAGTGATTGACCTTGAAAGCATCGACAAGACGGACTCAATCAAGCATAAAGAGATTGTGGACAAAGTAAGAGATGCATCGGAGACATGGGGTTTCTTCCAAGTGGTTAATCATGGCATTCCAATATCTGTCCTTGATGAAATGTTGCGAGGAGCACGACAATTTTTTGAGCAAGATATCGAGATTAAGAAACAATAATACACTCGAGATATCACGAAAAAGGTGGTTCATGCTAGCAATTTTGATTTGTATAGCCCTTCTGTTCGAGCTGCAAATTGGAGAGATTACATTTTCTTTAAAATGGCTCCTAATCCTCCCAGTCCAAAAGAATTTCCAAGACCATGTAGGTATATGTTCTGAATATGAACTAGAAAGTCAACCAATAATTGAATAATGTATTATGTGGTGATAAAAATTGAGGTGTGGTGTTTCATTAATTTTGCAAAATTGTTACAGGGAAATACTAATGGACTACTCTAAGTATATGATGGCATTAGGCTATTCCTTGCTTGGATTATTGTCTGTAGGTCTCGGTCTTGATCGTTGTCATCTCAAAGATATGGATTGTGCGGAGGGGCTTGGTGTTTTGGCCCTTTACTATCCAGCATGCCCTCAGCCAGAACTCACCATAGGCACCAACAAACATTCTGACACTGATTTTCTCACAGTGCTTCTACAAGATCACATCGGAGGACTCCAAGTGCTTCACCAGAATCAATGGGTTGATGTTCCTCCTATGCATGGTGCTCTTGTGGTCAACATTGGAGATCTTCTGTAGGCCAGTATTGTTTTTCTTTTCTAATCCATCTATGATCGATAAGAGTGGATATACCATTTGCTTATTTTGGTTGCTTTTTTCAGCTCATATCTAATGACAAGTACATAAGTGTTGAGCATAGAGTATTGGCAAATAAAGTTGGGCCAAGAGTGTCAGTTCCATGCTTCTTTGGCACAGATTCAATGTCATCTTCCAAGCTTTATGGACCGATTTCTGAAGTGTTGTCAGAAGATAACCCTCCAAAATATCGTGCAACCACAGTGAAAGACTATCGTGAGTACTTCCGTAAAAAAGGTCTAGATGGAACTTCTGCATTGTCGCGTTACAAGATCTAATCTTAATGTAATAACTGAATTTATAATGAGAACTGAGAATTTTACTTTGGATGCTGGTTATTACCTATTGTATTGTATTGTCTTGTTACTTTAAATACAATGTTTGTTTGTAAAGACAACTTAAGTTTTGTTGTATCATGTTGTTAAATCCTTTGTATGTAATGACAAAAAGTCTCATTTTATATATGTAAGTAATGATTTAAAAGCCTTTGATGATACTAAGGCTGGTATCAAAAGGAATTGTTGATGCTGAAAATGACCTATATCTAAAATCTTCTTTTTCTCATTTACAGGTCCTACTACGAAATTTAATTTGTTGAAGAATCTGCACTATGATACTCATGATCTTTTTAAGCAGGAAGTAAGATCAATGAACACATCCTCTTTGCAAGGTATCGTGAGACCACCCATCAGATGATCAAAGCCAAACTCTTCTTCGGCTTGAGCTAACAACTCTTGAAATAAAGGCTGGCTTAAGTATGATACTGGCATAACGAATCTCCTTTTCTGACTTTCTCCTACATATACTGCACAATGTCCTTTTGGAATACCTCCAAATGTCCAATACTTCCTAAGGATTCGATTAGCAAGAATAAATGGAGTCACTTTGGTACCCATTGTCTCGAGGGATATTTGGCAACTTCTAATTATGAGGGCAAAGAAGAAGAAATTTGAGAATCACACGCACAACAAAAGTTTTCTTGAATGTCTAGATACTTGTGTTCTTCTCGAATTCTCTTTGTATTAGTATATATAAGCTAACGACAAGTTTCATACATGATTGTTTTTTGGTGAAGAGAAATTTGAGAGACAACAACACAAGAAGTTTCACATGGTTTTGCCTACTCCATTATTGTCAAAATATTTAGGCCATAAATTGTTGATGTAAAACACTAGGTCCCTCTGCCTCTCATGATTTGGAACAGAAAACACCCTTATTAAGAGGCATAAGAATGGATGAAAGTGATGACTTAGTCCTGGACCATTTGGTTTTAAGATATGGAGACGGAATTGAATAAATCTGTCAACCTCTTTGATTAAAAATAGACAACCAGCTATATCCACAATTCTTGAAGTATGGACAAAACAAAAGCACATGAATCTGCCTCACCTACTTATCTCAAGATGGCAACTTTAACTAAAATTTATATTCATTGTCTAGCCTCAACTATAAATAAGCTGCTTCCATGAGCTGTATTGATCATCAAGCGGATAGAACTTAATCAAACCTTCTTAAACTATGAAAAACTTCTCTTTCTTATATTTCAAAGAAATCAATATGATCAGTGCTAAGAAACTCATCAAGATGGCAAGGAAATGGCAAAAGTTTGCGGTCAAGCAGAGAAAGAGAATTTCTTTTCCAAGATCATCTAATTACAATGATGCAGAGAGTTGTAGCACATCATATACTGTAGTTGGCAAAGGGCATTTTGTGGTCTATACAACTGATCAGAAGCGATTTGTGGTTCCTTTGTCTTATCTTCAACACGAGGTAATCGGACAACTATTGCACATGTCTGAAGAAGAGTTTGGACTTCTAAGTGACGGTCCTATCACATTGCCGTGTGATGAACTATTCATGAACTACATCATATCACTCATCAAAAGTGGTGTTGCTGCAGATATTCAGAATGCTTTGCTCGTATCAGTAGCTTCCAGCCGATGCTCATCAGTGTCATACCTTCATGAACAAAGAAACCCGCAATTGCTAGTTTGTTAAGCTAACTGTGATAAGTTTTGTTGTGGATACATGATACTGAACAAGTGTACAGAATACTAACATCTAATTATTCATCAAATATTCCACATTCTTGCCTCCACACTGTTTATTTTTTATAATTCGCGAAATTCTGATTGAATATATATCCTTTCTCTCTAGTAGTCTCGCATTTAATTAGAAAATATATCTTGTGGCTTTCGCAACCACTGGGTAAGTTGTTATGCTCAATTCAAAGAACGTAATGTCAAAAGCTTCATTAAATCATTCTTTCCAACAAGAAGAAAAGACTATTGACATAATTGCAAACTGGTGTTTGTTTAATATCTAAAGTACTTTTAAGCTAAAATAAGCTAACCAGCTTATTACTTTTTGACTTAACAACTATTTTCATTTGACCCAACGATTTACCATGTTATCCCCCTTAAGGGTGTGCTTGGTATGAGAAAAATGAAAATATTTTCTCATAAGGAGAATAGATTGTCCCAAGAGCATTTACCTATAATTTAGCCAAATACTATGATCCGGAGCCCCACATTTTACCACAAACTTGTAACCCAGTCCTGACCTGACGCACGACCAGCCCCCAGATCCCTGGCCTAACCTAAACCTAGAACCCGCCTAGGACACAATCTTGACCCGGAATGAAAATTCTGACCTGACCCAGACTTGAGACCTGACTCGTGACCCAACCCAAAACTTGACCTTCGACTCAACCCCAACCCCAGCTTGACCCTACTTGGGGCCCAACCCAAGACCCATCTCCAACCCCGATTAGAGACCTAACCTGAGATAGGCCCCGACCCCCAACTCATGATCCAACCCTAACCTAGGACACTACCTCGATTTAGGAATGGCAATGGGGTGGGGTGGGTTTAAGACTAAGCAGGGAGGGGCGGGTTAAAGGTTGTGCAGGGCGGGTTGAAGTAGATTTTAAAAAAAAATTAATGTGGGGAGGGGTGGGGTGGGTTGTGGGTAATGGGTATATGTGATTTTAAGCGGGTTCAAACTTAATTTTTTTTTTTTTATATGTTATAAGAGTGATAGAACATTATTTATTAAGATAATTTCTTTAAAGCTACTAAAATATTCAAGATAGTAAATGAAAATGGTTTAACAAAAAATAATACAATTTCTTACATATTTCCCAACTGACCTCTAAAATATAAATTTTTAAGTCACTATCTATTAAATTAATACAACTTAATGAAAAAATGAATTTATTTTTATGAATTGCTTTTAATATGAAACTTGACTATAAAAATAAATTATTAAAAATTTATGTGGGGTGGGTTGAAAATGAAAAAAGTTGTTATGCGGGGGCAGATTAAAAAAATTGCGGGTTAAGCTCAACCCGCGTCGCACCGCCCCATTTTCATCCCTACCTTGATTGGGATTGAGTTCCGTTTAGGTTCATAATTGTGTCCCTAATGGGGGTTAGGTCAAATTCAGGGGTCATGGTCAATCCCAAGTTGGGGTTACTTCTCTCAATAGGGTCGAGGTCAGGTCATGTGTTAGTGTCAGATCTCAAATCGGGGTTGGTTTCGGATCGAGATTGGTGTTGGGTCCTAGTTTAGGGGTTAGGTTCCCAGGTCAAAGGTTGGGGTCATGTCTCGGATTGGGGCCTAAAGTTGGGTCCTATGTCGGGGTTGGAGTCGAGTTTTGATTCAGGGTCAAAGTAAAGACTTAGGTTTAGGTTAGGGTCAGGGTTAGAATTTGGTCATGGGTCATATATTATGTTAGGGTTGGATTTTGGGTCCTAGGTTAGAATTAGGGTCAAGTCTCTACTCATGGGTTGGTACATGAGCTAGGGTCAGGTCCCGAGTCGGGGTTGAGGTCATTTCAAGGTTGGGAGTTGGGTTCTAAGTTAGGTCTAGGTGAGGTCTATTTGGGTTGGGGTGGGGGTGGGGGTGGGGTTTCGAGTTGGGGTTGGACCTATATTGAGAGGGGGGTATCAAGGTTTGGGTCTCAATACGAGTCTCGAGTTGGGGTGGGTATCGAGGCATGGTTGGGTTTCAATTCAGGTCTTGGGTTGGGTCCTAATTCGGGGTAAGATTCAAGTCTTGGATTGAGGTTCGAATCTAGTATCAGGGTCGGGAGTTGTGTCTTGGGTTACAGTTGGGTCGGCTCTCTGATCGAGTTCCAATCTCGAGTCTGGTTAGAGTTTGGGTCACAAGAAAGGGCAGGCCGTCTCGAGTTGGGTCCCAAGTTAGGTCTAGACTGAGATTGAGACCCAGTAGGGGATTAGGTCGGGCAAAGGTCAAACCAAAAGATCAAGACTCTATGGAGAGTAAGGGGTCGGCTTGATTGGGCAAGCCTGGGTTTTATTTACTGTTTGTCTGTGTGATAAAAGTAAATGTTTTAAGGGGTACTTTAGAACCTCCAATTCATAGTCAAATTAGGATAAAATAAACAAGTTGAACTAGAATGCAATTTGTGTAGTAGTTTACTTGTTTTATTAGTACGCTAGTAATAGCTATTGTTTCAATAATTGAACCAAAAGAAGAGATTTATGGCTCAAGTATGATGCTGCATGACAAATCTCTTCTTTTGGCTCTCTCCTACATATATTTCACAATGATCATTTGGAATACCTCCTTAAGAATCAATTAGCCTGAATAAACGGAGTTACTTTAACACCCCTTGTCACAAGAAATATTTTGTAACTCCATATGATGACGGTAAAAAAGAACACCGAATTCGGAGAGTTGCACAGTAAATGGAACCCGGTGTGGATAAGTTTTTACCAACAAAAAATGAAAACAGAAAATGGACATCTTTTGAACATCAAGATACTTGTGTTTTGCTAAATTCCTGTGTCCCAGTAAACATATAAGTTAATGACAAGTTCCATACCTAACTAGTGAGAGACAATGACACATGAAGCCTCCCGTGGTTTTGCCTACTCGATCATCGTCAAAGTATTTAGTCCATAAATTTGCTTAAGAACAACACTAGGCCCGTCTGCTTCTCATTATTTGGAACAGAAAACACCCTTAAAATCAAGAGCCACAAGAATGGATGAAATTGATGACTTAGTCATGAACCACTTGATTTAAAGATATTGGTGACAGAGAATTGAATAAATAGGTCCCATATTCAATAGAAACACATGATTTTGCCTTTAATGCCTAACTCACATTTGACAACTGGAGCTACAATAGAAATTCATTTTCTATCTTTAGCTATAAATAAACTGCATCTATGAGCCATTTTGATTATCAAGCAGATAGCAGAAAATCAAATCTTTTAAAAGAACAACTTTTTTGTTTTCCTATATTCCAAAGAAATCAACATGATTAGTGCTAAGAAACTCATCAAGATGGCAAGGAAATGGCAGAAGTTCGCAGCGAAACAGAGGAAGAGAATTTCTTTTCCAAGATCAAATTACAATGATGCAGAGAGTTGTAGCACATCATCTTCTATAGTTGCTAAAGGGAATTTTGTGGTGTATACAACCGATCAAAAGCGATTTGTGGTTCCGTTGGCTTATCTTCAAAACGAGGTAATCAGACACCTGTTGCACATGTCTGAAGAAGAGTTTGGACTACCAAGTGATGGCCCCATCACGTTACCGTGTGAAGCACTATTCATGAACAACATTATATCGCTCATTCGAAGAGGTGTATCTGCAGATTTTCAAAATGCTTTGATTGTAGCAGTCGCTTCCAGTCGATGCTCATCAGCTTCATACCTTCAAGAACAACGAAATTCGGAATTGCTAGTTTGTTAAGCTAACTGTGATAAATTTTGTAAACTGATATTCAACAAGTGTATATAATATTAACATCTAATTTTTAATCACAAAATCCATATTCTTTCCTTCAAATTCATCTATTCCATGATAATTTAGGAAATTCTTGTTTCTTTTCATTGGCTTTCTAATAATCTTGCACCGCGAATATCTAGCTTGTGTCTTTCACATTCAATGGCTAAGGAGATTTTCCCTTATCAAAGAAAATTATGTCAGAAGTGATTTTTTTCTCTAAAAGACTATTCACTAAATTGCAAAAGTATGCACCAGCTTTGAGCTTCTGCAAAACACAAATTTCCACCAATATGATCTAGTAATTTGTTAATCTTGTATTTTGAGTAAATTTATCAACAATTTTAATTTTTAACTATCAAGTTTCAATTTACATCAATTACAATAATAACATTTTGAAGTCCAAAAGAACTTAGTAATGTTTCATATTGAAAAAGGCAGTTGATCCTTTCCTTCCACTCCTGTTCCGCGGTCAATCTAAGAGAACAAAGGATCCAACATAGAATGTCAGTTTCTCAAGGCTTCACAATCTAAATAATTTAATGTTTTATGTATTATACTTCTCAACCCAATGCAAATTCAATTGGCCAAGCTAAAATAAAAGTTTCTGCCGAGATGAGGTTTTCTGACTGAGTTTACAGGACTTATTTTATCATGACCTCTAGAAGTTTATTACTATTTGGTATAATCAAGCGCATGACTATGACGTTTGACTCAGCAAGAACAGTAACTAAAAATATGTGTCCACTTGTTTTGATGGGACCAGGTCCTCAGCACAGTTACAATAACAAACAGTAAAATAAGTGCTAAAAGTAAAGATTGAACAAGCAACTTTACGTGGAAACCTCCTTGCTCAGAGGAGTAAAACCACGATCTGTCTCACAGGACTTTTCAAACTGCTTCCATTAATCTTCTCCAAGAAAAAGTAAAGCCAGTTTACAAAATGAGATTAGCCTGCTAATCTCCACACTAAGCAATACCTCCTATCAGTTAGCTGAGCTAGAGCAGATACTACACTGCCCACTGAACTAACCCTCACTGATTAATATAGACTTTTCTAAGCGGACACCACACCGCCCACTAAACCACCTAACTATAATATAGACTTTTCTAAGCAAATACCACATCGCACACTAAACCACCTAACTCTAGATGATTTAAAATTTGACTAAGCAACAGGTTCCCCACTAAACCACCACCCTCTAGACGATTTAGACTTTTAGAAACCGAAACAAGATCTAAATCCTTTATAGATTAGGAACAAATTTACAATGTAAGCACGAAAGTATAACTCCTGAGACACACTATGACGCTTGAAAATCGATCAGGTCCTTGTTGCGCTTGTCGGAGAATACTTCACCAATATGGTCTTTGCCTTTATACTTGAGAATTTTCAAGATGCAAAGACTGACAAAACTCAAACTCAACAAAGACGTTTCAGCACTCTATTAAGTCCCTTTGTTAAGCATGAGTATTGTTCTTCCTTGAAGATGGCCTTCTTTTTAAGATTATGAATTTTCAGAGAATATCCAAGTTTTGTTTGCCAAATCTTGAGTTTGTGTATTTTAGGAAGAGACTATATAAAATCAACACAAACTCGTTGAGAAAACCCTATTGGCTGAAAGCCTGCTGTTCAGAAAAGTTGCTCACCTACCACATCAGAGGTGGCAGCTTTTCTGACGGCTGTCTTGTCACATTTTCATATCGCAGTCTTGCAGGGACTAGGTCGCTTGCAAACTTCTTTGTGGGTTCTTGAAAAGGCTTGCTGGCTGACTTCCTTCTTAGGATGAACGAATTTAATATGGTGTTTGTCATGTAGAAAATATCAACCATAAAGAGTTGGACAAACACCCTCGTCCATTCTGATTGGTGTAGTATGCTGACGCCTCATTAACCTCTAACACGACAGCTTTACAGTTGTACTCCATTATAGATCTGGATGAGAGAACTCTGCCTGGGACCAGGTCCCTGCAATTTGTGAGACAACTGAAGCATACAATCTCATTCGCTCTTCCTATTGGTGTAGGACACTGCATTTTTCACCTACCACCTGACATGACAGCTCTACAGCTGTACTCCATTTGTATCTGGACGAGAACACTTTGCCAAGGACCAGGTCCCTGCATTTGTGAGGATTATCAAAACACCTAGAATATAACATTTTCCCTCTTTTTGATGATTACACACAAATATTCCTCACACTAAGTTTATTCATTCATTTTCCTGTTAGCAGTCCCAATAATAAGGATCTTGTTCCTTGTTAGATCGATTATTTGTCAAAGAAAGTTAGGAAGAGAAGGGATGACTTAGAGACAGGGGATTGAAAGAATAAAATTAATGGAGCATATCCCTTAGCACGGTACTTTCAGAAGCCTCTATTGAAGTTCACATTCTTCACTGCCCAGACTTTATGTTGAATCTTCAAGGCTGCTGGTTTTTTTTTTCAACTTGGTCCGTCTGATAGTGCTATTTTGGAAGCTGAACCTTCAAGAGAACCATTTCGGTATCTTTGTTAGCAAGATCAATTGTCATAGCTTCTAACGCTGGCCTGAGTTTCTCATAACAGAAAGATTGGTAAAATCAATTTACTCAAGGCCTCCGAGATGAATAGATCAATAACTGAGGAACCATTTCATCATCATTTTTTTCATTCATTTTTTTCATTTCTTTAATCAGACACCCTTCTAATCAGAATACTTTGAGTTCATATCGGGTTCACAAACTTCTTCCTTCATGAACATCATCCTTTCCACTTCTTCCTTTTGCTAGGTGGACCTGGTCCCTCTTCACACTTAAAAACATCTTTATTAGAAAGTTCTTTAGTAAGAACAGATGGTTTAACCATTTGAAGTGTTTTTTGAGAAAGGATAAAAGAAGGTTACGAAAAAAAATCTAATATTTTGGAAGGGGATTTGAAAAGAAATATGGAGTATAAAGGAAGAGAAAGGAAGTGTCATTTTGGTACTCAAATGATGATATAGCGGTCAGATACCTGAATGACAGACATGTGGCAATTGCAACAGTTCTGGTGCATAATTCAACTGTAATGTTAAGAGTGCTAACCTTCGAGAACGGACCAGGTCCCTCTCTGTAGTTTGAATGTGATTGCCTAGATCTGCCCTGACCTCCCTTTGCCTTCAACCCTTTTCCCATGTGTGTATACCTACAAAAGGTATAAGACTAAATTTGCTAAAACATACATAACTGAAAAACAAGGATACCTACTCTCTTTGCATAGTCATTAGAGAGTTGATTGCTTCAGGCATGATCCATTCAATCCGGTTTCAACATTCCCAACTTCAGTTTGATTATCTCAGTCAGGTCTTCTAAGAGCTTCAAGTTGTTGCTTGATCTACAATAATTGATCATATCAAGCTGCACTTGCTACATTCTCTGCCTTAGTTGATGAAAGAGCATCTGAATCTTGCGTTTTAGTTCCCCGTAAGTAAGAGATCAACATATAGCATAAGCCACTCTTGAGGTACTCTTTCCATCAACTTGATACCCATCATAATCAGCATAACCATGTACTCCAAATCAAATGTCTCCTGATGGACAGAATAGGACCGGGTCCCTTGTCTTCTGCAAATGTCTCAAGATTCTCTCTGCAGCCTTCAAATGTGATTCCTTTGCATAAGAACGGAATATCTGAACCAGGTTCATCAACATGCATCTTCAAGTTAGTGCCCATCAGAGTATGACTTGTCTAGCCATCCATAACATGAAACCTTTTCAGCACCTTCTTTGAACTGGTACCAGGTCCCTGTCTTTGTTCAAACATCAATTGCCCTGATCATGATGTGTTATGTTCTTTCCTTCAGCTAAGTCACAGTGAGTACATACATGTTCTTGACAAACTGGTCCTTGCTTAAGCCGTGGGTGAAGATGTCAGCTACTTGATCTTTCATTTTGCAAATCTTCATGATGACATTACCCTTTTTTAACATTGTCTTGACTTCAAGTATTATATGCCTTTTGAGCAGCTCCTTGATGTATTTTTCTGGACAGCCAAGGGTACCTTTAAAGGTTTGCTGAATGTGTAACTCTAAGAAGGAATATCCCATCGTGCTCATTTAGAGCTCACTACCCATGAATGCGGCAAACTCTTCAAACAATAATTCAAAAGGTTGATCCAAAGATGACATCATTGATATACACTTGAATAATCAGCAATTCTTTTCCTTGTGATTTCAAAGAGAGGGTTTTGACAATTTTACCTTTTTGAAGCCATTGTAAAAGAGAAAGTTGGACAACCTATCAGCTTCTTGGGGAACCGAGTGTCATACTTCGCTTCTTTCAAACTTAGCTTGATCAGCTTCTTCATTCTCACCTTCAGAATTCACATTATCAGTTTGAACTGCATCATCTTTGTTCAGCACTGTCTACAGGACCGGGTCCCTTATCAGGTTCATAATCTGCATCAACTTCCTTGAGATTGCTAGATTCATGAAAAGGAAATTCTTCAGCAAGCTCACTGTTTAGACCATCTCTTTGAATCTAAAGCAGCCTTTCCATCTAAGAATCTTCTTTTTTTGCAACTTCTCAATTCTTTCGGACTCATCAAAAATCACATGACCACCTTATTATATGCCCGATATGTCATGCTGGAGAAAGAGTATCCCAAAAATACTCTTTCAACATCATTGAGATTACACTTCTCATTATCATCATTTTGGTCACAAAATATGTACTATTCATGAAGGATACCTAGGCTATTGTTCATCAGATCTTTTTCAGTTGTCAACTCAATGAAAGAACCGATCAAAATAGCGGCTAGACTTCTCAACTTCTTAACACAGTAAACATGCAAGTTTTGTTTAAGATCAGAAAAGGTTACCTCTTCTTCATCTTCCTCATCATCAAATTTTTCCATAAAGGCTTCATCAGAGTGCTCAGAGTCATCTGAAACACTCGAAGAGTCTTCCCATGCAGTCATATCCCTCTTTACCGTCTGGAAAAAATTTCTCTTCTGCTACTGCTGGCACGGACCTGGTCCCCCTCTTGTTCTTTTACTTCCTTGTGATCAACTTCAAGCATAGGACAGTCTCTCATGGTGTGACCTGGTTGATCACGCTTGTAACACATGTCACTAGAGCTTGTAACGTTGTAATGAGCTTCTTCCTTCATGGAACCTCCACGTTTACTCACAAGTTTTTGAATTTTTTGAGTGAGATAGTCCATGGTCTCATCTACTTCAAGGTTCTCACATTGTGACACCTTGGAGGCTAGTGATTCATCCCTTTCTGCATCTCCCTTCTGATCAGCATCCCCAGTCAGATCTGCCCTTGTTTCCTTATAGGTAGTTCTCAGCAGATCCCAAATTTCTTTAGCTGATTCGTACGAAGAAATCAGATTATATAAATTAGGTCTGATTCCACACATTAAGAACTTCTTAGCCTTGTGATTTTTCTCAACTTTCTGTTTGTCAAATTCATTGTATTGCTATCGAGTTTTGACAACGACCCTTGTGACATCCCTATATTTTACTTCTATAGATGGCACATAGGGATCCTCACAAATAACATCCCACAGCTCACAGTCTTCAACCATTATGAAGTCAAACATGCAATGTTTCCCCCACCGATAATATTGACCATCAAACAAGGGTGGCCTTGTTGAAGACCGACCTTCTTGCCATCTCAGTGCAGCAACCATTGTTTCCACAGTAATCTCTCTTGGTGTTAACCAGCTAGAGAGCACCTGCTCCGATACCACTTGTTGGAATGTATGCATCCACTTATCAGTCAAGGACCAGGTCCTTTGACTCAGCAAGAACAGTAACTAAAAATATGCGTCCACTTGTTTCGATGGGTCCAGGTCCTCAGCACAGTTACAATAATAAACAGTAAAATAAGTGCTGAAAGTAAAGATTGATCAAGCAACTTTACGTGGAAACCTCCTTACTCAAGGGAGTAAAACCACGACCTGTCTCACAGGACTTTTCAAACTGCTTCCACTAATCTTCTCCAAGCAAAAGTAAAAGTCAGTTTACAAAATGAGATTAGCCTGCTAATCTCCACACTAAGCAATACCTTCTATCACTTAGCTGAGCTAGAGCAGATATAACACTGTCCACTATACTAACCCTCACTGATTAATATAGACTTTTCTAAGCGGATACCACACCGCCCACTAAACCACCTAACTCTATATGATTTAGAATTTGACTAAGCAACACACAGGTTCCCCACTAAACCACCACCCTCTAGACGATTTAGACTTTTAGAAATCGAAACAAGATCTAAATCCTTTATAGATTAGGAACAGATTTACAATGTAAGCACGAAAGTATAACTCCTGAGACACACTATGACGCTTGCAACTCGATCTGGTTCTTGTTGCGCTTGTAGGAGAATACTTCTCCAATATGGTCTTTGCCTATATACTTGAGAATTTTCAAGATGCAAAGACTGACAAAACTCAAACTCAACAAAGACGTTTCAACACTCTATCAGGTCCCTTTGTTGAGCATGAGTATTGTTCTTTTGGAATACCTCCATATGTTGAAGACCTCCTTAAGAACCGATTAGCTTGAACAAATGGAGGTACTTTGATACCCATTGTCTCAAGGAATATTTTCTAATTCTAAATGATGAAGGAAAAGAAAAAAAAAACTTGGAGGATCACGGATAAAATGAAAGTTCTTTGAATGTCAGGATACTTGTGCTCTGCTGAAATGTTTGGCTCTGATTATACATAAATTTATGACAAGTTTCATATCCAAATGCTTAGTGGTTGAGAGAAATTGGTGGCAACTGGAAAGACAATGACACATGAAATTTCACATGGTTTGCCTTCTCTGTTGTTGTTAAAGTATTCAGATCATAAATTTGTTAGATGTACAACATTAGGCCCTACTACTTCTCATGATTTGGAACAGAAGAAGAAACCTTTACTATGACATCCACAAGAAAGGATAAGTTGATTAATTAGGTTTTAATGAAACCAGAACCACTTGGTTTAAAGATATGGTGGCAGAGAAATGAATAAATGCACCAATCTCTTTGATTAAAATTACACAACCAGCAACGTCCACAAGTCCTTAGGTCCCATATTAGACAGCATCACATGATTCTGTCTTAGCAATTCAAAGTCATTCTGAAGCCTCAACTATATATAATCTCTTTCCATGAGCCATTTTGATCATCAAGCAGATAGCACTAAATCAATCTTTTAAAAGATCATCAACTTTTCTTTCCATTATTTCAAACAAATCAACATGATCAGTGCTAAGAAACTCATCAAGATGGCAAGGAAATGGCAGAAGTTCGCAGCGAATCAGAGGAAGAGAATTTCTTTTCCAAGATCCAATTACAATGATGCAGAGAGTTGCAGCACAACATCTATAGTTGACAAAGGTCATTTTGTGGTGTATACAACTGATCAGAAGCGATTTGTGGTTCCGTTGGCTTATCTTCAAAACGAGGTAATCAGACAACTGTTGCACATGTCTGAAGAAGAGTTTGGACTACCAAGTGATGGCCCCATCACGTTACCGTGTGATGCACTATTCATGAACTACATTACATCACTCATCAGAAGAGGTGTATCTACAGATTTTCAAAATGCTTTGCTTGTAACAGTTGCTTCCAGTCGATGCTTAGCAGCTTCATATCTTGAAGAACAAAGAAACCCGCAATTGCTAGTTTGTTAAGCTAACTGTGATAAATTTTGTAACATGATACTCAACAAGTGTATAGAATATTAACATCTAATTTTTAATCAGAAACTACATATTCTTGCCTTCAAATTGGTCTATTCCATTATAATTTAGGAAATTCACGTTTCTTTTTATAGGCTTCCTAATAGTCTTGCACCGAAAATATCTATCTTGTGGCTTTCACATCCAGGGGATAAGGAAATTTTCCCAATTCATAGAAATTTATGTCAAAATCTTGTTCTTTCAATCAAGGTAAAAGTGAACTTTTCTCTACAAGACAACTGACAAAATTGCAAAAGTATGCACCAGCTTTTTCAGATTCTGCGAAAGACTAATTTCAACTAAGATGATCTAGTAATTTATTTCTTGCTAATCTTGCCCTTTGAGTAAATTTAAAAACAATTTTAACTATCAAGTTTCAATTTACAAGCAATTACAATAATAATAGCCGAACATTATGAAGTCCAAAATAACTTATTAATGTTGTATATTGAAAAAGGAAGTTAATCCTTTCCTTCCACTCCTGTTCCGCAGTCGATCTACGAGAAAAAAGTAAAGAAAAAAGGTTCCAACATAGAATGCATTTACTGTTTTATGTATTTCACTCCTCAGCACGATGCATATTCAACTGGCCAAGCTAAGAACTAGAAAGCGTTGCGCGTTTCTTTAAGAATCCACAGTATATCATTTATTTGTTTGATGGAATGAATGAACAAAGAAGAGTCTATAAAGTAGATTAAAGATCTAAAACTGAAAGTTTTGCTGTTTGAAAATGGAAAGATATGATAAAAGAGCAACCTTTAGAGCAATATAAAGGAGTAGATTCAGAAATCTAAATAGATAACCTGTTAACACATAGTCTTTGTGAAGTTTTTTTTTTTTTTTTTTTTTTTTTTTTTACAATGAAATTTCTGTTTCTACAATCTCCTCTTTATAATTTCTAATCCTATTGCTTTACAAAATATCATTCATTGAAGAATTTGCGCTATGATACTACTCATGATCTTCTTAAGCGGGGAGTAAGATCAACGAACACATTCTCTTTGTAACGTACTGTGAGACCACCCATCGGATGATCAAAGCGAAACTCTTCTTCAGTCTGAGCTAACAAGTCTTGAAATAAAGGCTGGCTCAAGTAAGAGACTGGCACAACGAATCTCTTCTTCTGACTCTCTCCTACGTATACTGCACAATGTCCTTTTGGAACATCTCCATATGTTGAAGACCTCCTTAAGAACCGATTAGCTTGAACAAATGGAGTCACTTTGATACCCATTGTTTCAAGGGATATTTTGTAATACTAAATGATGAAGGAAAAGAAAGAAAAAAAACTTGGAGGATCACGGATAAAATTAAAGTTCTTTGAATGTCAGGATACTTGTGTTAGACTGAAATGTTTGGCTCTGATTATATATAAATTTATGACAAGTTTCACATCCAAATGTTAGTGGTTAAGGGAAATTGGTGGCAACTGGATAGACAATGGCACATGAAATTTCACATGGTTTGCCTTCTCTTTTGTTGTTAAAGTATTCAGATCATAAATTTGTTAGATGTACAACATTAGGCCCTGCTACTTCTTATTATTTGGAACAAAAGAAGAAACCTTTACTATGACATCCACAAGAAAGGATAAGTTGATTAATTAGTCCAGGACCACTTGGTTTAAAGATATGGTGATAGAGGAATGAATAAATGCACAACCAGCCATGTTCACAAGTCCTTAGGTTTAGGTCCCATATTAAACAGCATCACATGATTCTGTCTAGCATACTTATTCCAGGTTGGCAACTTTAGCTACAATTCAAACTCTCAACTATATATAATCTGTTTCCGTGAACCGTTGATCATCAAGAAGATAGCACTAAATCAAATCTTTTAAAAGATCATCAACTTTTTCTTTTGATGTTCCAAAGAAATCAGTATGATAAGCGCCAAGAAACTCATCAAGATGGCAAGGAAATGGCAAAAGTTTGCAGCTAAGCAGAGGAAGAGAATTTCTTTTCCAAGATCCAATTACAATGATGCAGAGAGTTGTAGCACATCATCTTCTATAGTTGACAAAGGTCACTTTGTGGTGTATACAACCGATCAAAAGCGATTTGTGGTTCCATTGACTTATCTTCAACACGACGTAATCAGACAACTGTTGCACATGTCTGAAGAAGAGTTTGGACTTCCAAGTGATGGCCCTATTACATTACCATGTGATGCACTGTTCATGAACTATATCATATCACTCGTCGAAAGAGGTGTAGCCACAGATCTTCAGAATGATTTGCTAATTTCTGTACCTTCCAATCGATGTTTATCTGCTTCATATCTTCAAGAACAACGAAATCTAGAATTGCTAGTTTGTTAAGCTAACTGTAACATTTTTTTTAGTAGATACATGGTACTAAACAAATTTATAGAATGTTAACATTTATTATTCATCAAAAACACCATTTTCTTGACTCCAACTTATTCTATTCCTTGCGTTATTTGCAAAGTTGTTTGATACGGGTAACAGGTACTATATGTAGAATAGTTGCAGTGCGCATATAATTTTCAAAAGTACAGTATGAGTTTAGTGCCAAAAACCTTAATGGATAAACATCAATTTTAAATCATAAATTGATCTACCAGTTTTGAGTCCTCAACTCTTCATTCAAAGGACTCAAATTATTGGCATTGGTGAGAAGTCATAAGCATGAATTGATCACATAACTTATAATTTAATTTGAAATCCAATACATAAATTTTCTTGGAATAAACAGTGTATTACTAGTAGCAATTAGACAATCAGTAACAGGTAAAATAAAATAAAGTCACGGCTTCAATCACATCTCTGACAACTTTGATAAATACATTTCAAAACCAAATATTTGCAAGCAATTGATAAACTTACCAGTAAATAGGTTCTTACATGAGTTCGTAAATAAAGAAGAGAAAAAGAAACACGTCTTGGCCATATATAAGCAAATCTTAAATAAGTAATTTTGGAGAGATCAAACTTTTTGTATAAACAATTCCTTCCTGGAAGAAACATTGAGACGATAATCCAAATTGTCCTTTGGACGTCCTTAATACATCCCCGCGCCATATCCTTGACTAGGCATGTCAAGTCTACAATGTAGTAGCACTTCATCATCTACCTACCTATATTCGGTTAGGCAAAATAATTATTGGAAGCACGTAAATGTAAACAATTCGATCCAAGATTCCACAACATTATAGTGTTTCATTCCTCCACAATTGAAAAGTGACGCACTCCCAATTTCGAAATGCCATAATTGGAGCTCTGTATGTGGTGAACTCTATATGATGATTATCACGACCCAGGGGTACCCCTAGATGTAACATGGCGTATAGGACCCCGAGGGACCCCATACAAGCCACTTAGCATCCATAGCATAGGAAATAGAACAATAAGAGTAAAACAAACATTTCAAGTTCAATAGTTTTATAAAATAAAAGCGGAAGTCTAAAACACTTGTCTCAATATCCATCTAATACAATAGAATGAAATTGGGCCTAGCTCATACATCATGTCCAAAACTGGAAATAAGAAAGAAAACTGAAACAATAGAATCCGTCCTCGAAACATGAGGACTCACCCAAAGCTCGGGAATCTCGAAATCAACCACTAGAAACGAAAATGAGAAACCTAACTGTCGGACCCTACATTTGGGAAAATGTAGGCAAGAGTATGCGTTAGTACAAATAATATACCAAGTATGATATCTATGCAAAAAATATTTATATCATGCTAAAAGAGGACATTTCATGACATGCAATTGACCAAGCTAAAACATGATATAAAAGGGTTAGAAAACTAAGTCATAAAACATGATCAATGCAAACTAACATCATTTAAAGCATTTGAACACATGTGTGATACTTCTTGAAGTAACCTTAGTTCATTATTAATGTGGAAAGTAACCTTAACCGACATAGAGACCATATGAGCTACAACATGATCCCCGGGTGTCTCCCACAACAAAAAGGGTTGTCCTACTTGCCAAGGTAAGGACCATAACTTCTAGCTTAGGTGGATCCTCTAGCTAATGTCTATCTAGACAATCATCCTATGGGGGAACATAGGTAAGGGATAAGGAGATTGCTTCTAGAAACCCGACCTCTACTAACGGGAGAGCTTCTATCTCAATATCCTTTCGGTGCTAAGCATAAATCCCACAGAATAGTGATTTCTTACTTGCTCTTATTATCCGTGGAAAGGCACACCATCTTGCCAATCCAAACTAAGTCATCATCCATGGAAAGGTATCATTCAATAACCAATCCAATCTAGGTTTCATTAGGATAGCTCTTAATCTTTGATTCAATTAGGTGAGAAGACCTTCCAACCTTAGAATCCTTATTATGTGAGAAAACCTTTCACATCATGCGTTCATGTGTATATGAGAACAATCCTTTCAACAAAACAACAACAACATCATCATTGATACTTTACTCTCAAAGCATCCTTAAAACATTTGCATAGATTTCATAAGAACATGCATAATTCCATAATTTACCTTTCAAGGTTCAACACCCAGTTTCAATCATCAACATTTAGAAAACATGGGTTGGATATAGCTTTCATCATAAATTCATGTAATTTTATCAATACATGCTTGATTTCATTAAACTTTTCCTTCATAATCAAAATCTCACATCATATGATTCATAACTTGAAAAACATGGGGATTACATGGGTTCAAATCATAGTATTCATCAGTTCATGCATAAGAGATCATAATTCAATCTATTAAATCAATAGTCAAGAGAACCCACGACAATTCAAGAAAACCCTAACTCAATTGGGGATTTCTAACTTTGAAAATAGAGGAATTTGGGAACTCCATGAATGGAAGGAATCCATGGATGGAAACTATCGTACTTTGAAGCCAATTATTAATCTTCAATGGAGGAATATGGAGACTTGCCTTGAAACCCTAGGTTGAACCCTTCTTCTTCAAGTTTTCTAGAGAGAGAAATATTTTGGAGAGAAAGAACTCGATCTTCTTTTAGGGATTTGAGAGCATCATTTAATATTGGGGGAAATTTGGGGTAAAACTCTTATATAGGTCTTTAGGTGAAGGGTAAAATGATTTAAAAAAAAGGTGAAGGGTAAAATGACATGGTATTGAATTAAAATAATCTAAAAAGACTTTTAAGACCCTAACTTAAAGACTGAAAACACTCACGCTGGAGCTCGCCAAAGGCCACTTGGCGACTCGCCAAAGGCCACTTAGCGACTCGCCAAGTGAACATTTAGCTCGCCTAAAATTACAGTAAGTTAACTCTTGGATGAAGTCAATAAGGCGATGGGGAGGGCACTTTGGCGGCACGCCGAATGGAACGGCGAGCTCGACTTAGCTCGCCTAAAGTTCCAAAACACTAGACACTGAGATCAAACCAAAAAGGCGAAGGGGTTTCCAATTGGCGATTTGCCAAGTCACTCGGTGTTCACTCCCTACTTCACCGAGTCAGCTAAGGAAAGGAATATTTTCCCTTCTCTGGATCCGAGGTGTTACATTATCTCCCCCTTGGGGACATTCGTCCTCAAATGAGATTCAAGTTGGTGCTAAAAGAGTAGGAGAGGAACTAACAACCCAACCATCAATGCAACTTCATCTAAATGAGTTTAACTAAGGAGGAAATATCGACTCCAATCTAGGACGTAATCAAGACATCATAAGAGGGGTGGAAACTAAATCTAACAACCATCATGCATGTAATACACATATCTGAGGAGGAAACATCAATTCCAAGCTAACATCCAAGGAGGAAACATTAACTCCAAGCTAACAACTTACTCAAATGCATATGTTCGGGGAGGAAATATCAACTCCAAGCTAAAGGCATGCTCGATCACAACATCATATCAAGTAGTCTACATGCAATTCATACCCATGTGCACATAAGCATGTAAGAGTCAATCAATTAAACTCATTTTCTCAAAACTTGACCTTTTCATAAATCATGCATAGTAAGGAAATCATGGAAACATACAAGACACATGACTCCAAAACAAAGAACAAACCATGAGGAACTCATTACCTCAAGCTAGAGTAGGAGTAGAAGGAAAGAGATGAGGATATCAGGACATCATATCAGCCTTGGCCTCCCAAGTAGCACCCTTAACTAACTGATTCCTTTACAACACTTTCACGGAAGCTACTTCTTTATTTCTCAACTTCTTTCCGGTCTAAAATCTTAACCGGGACTTCCTCATAAGAAAGATTCTCTTTAACTCCTAAACATTCTAGTAGAACTATGGATGTTAGATCACCAACACATTTCTTCAACATAGAGTATGGAAAACTGGATGCACCGATGCCAACTCATTTGGCAAAGCTAGATCATAAGCAACCTTACTAACTCGTCTCAAAATCTGATATGGGCCTACATATTGGGAACTAAGCTACCCTTTCTCACCAAACCTCATTACACCCTTCATGGGTGAAATTTTCAAGTAAACCCAATCATGAGCATCAAACTCAAGATCTCTTCTTCTCACATCGTTATATGACTTTTTCCGACTTTGATCCGTTTTCAACCTTTCTCTAATAAGTCAAACTTTCTCTATGGCCTCATGTACCAACTCGGGATCTATTGGGTGACTTCACCCACCTCAAACCGTACTATGGGAGATCTACACCTCCTACCATATAATGCCTTAAATAGAGCCATACCAATACTCGAGTGATAGTTGTCGTTATAAGCAAACTCAATCAATGGCAAATGGTCATCCCAATTACCCTTAAAATCAATCACACAAGCCTTTAACATGTCTTCCAAAATTTGGATAGTACGCTCTGCCTGCCCATCGGTTTGGGGATGAAAGGTCGTACTAAGCTTAACACGAGTACCAAGACCTTTTTGGGAAGACGTCCAAAACTATGAAGTGAATTGGGTACCGCGATTGGAAATAATGGAAAAGGCACTCCGTGTAACTTTACCATTTGTCTTAAGTATAACTTGGCATAGTCCTCCGCCGAATAGGAAACCTTGATGGGAAGAAAGTGGGCCGATTTCGTCATCCGATCTACTATAACCCAAATCGAGTCATGTTGTCATCGGTGCGAGGCAAACTAACGATAAAGTCCATATTCACATCTTCCCACTTCCAAGTAGGAATACTAATGTCTTGGGATAAACCTTCCGGTTTCTGATGCTCAACTTTCACTTGTTGACAATTAGGACACTTAGTCACAAATTCCGCAATATCCTTCTTCAGTCTATTCCACCAATAGACTTTCCGTAAATCATGGTACATCTTGGTGGCTCCCGGGTGAATGGAATACCGAGATCTATAGGCTTCTGACAAGATTTGTTCCCTCAAGTCATCAACATTTGGAACACATAAACAACCTTGATATCTAAGTACTCCATATCCCCTTTGGGAGAAAGCCTCAACGTATTTCTTAAGCACCGTTTCTTTTAAGTTGATCAATATTGGATCAAGACCTTGCTAGGCTTTAACATCCGCCACTAAAGACGATTCGGAACCATTATGGACCATAACACCACCCTTGGGAGAGTCCACTAACCGAACACCTAATCGGGCCAATCTATGAATATCGCGAACCAAATCTTTCTTTTCTTCTCCAATATGAGCAACACTACCCATGGATAACCGACTAAGAACTTTCTTTTGGAAGTGAATGTTTTATTACATTATGAGTTATTTCCTTTAAAGACATTTGAGAAAAGTTATGCTTTTGAGTTTTATTTATTGTTGAGTAAGTCTTCCACTGAGAGTTGAGTCAGGCCAAGGGTTCGCTTGGGGCCAGCAATGGTTCTCGAGTGTCAGTCGCATCCAGGGTGTATGCTCAGGGAGTGATAAGGAGTCAGAGTCAGGTCTTAGGTCAGAGTCAAATCTCGGGTCGAGGTCGGGGGTCAGGGTCAGATCTCAGTTCAAAAGTTGGATCTTGAGTCGAATGTTGGGATCGAGAGTCGGGGTTAAGTCTCGGATCAGATCTAGGGCCGGATCTTGGGTCCCGATCGGTTGTCGGGGGTATGATCTTGATTCAAAAATTGAATCCCGGGTCGGATGTTTGGATCGGGAGTCAAGGTCGGGTCTTGGGTCGGCGTCAAGTCGGGAGTTGGATTCCAAATCGGTCATCGAGAACGTGTCCAGGTTTGGGTGTCAGGATCATATTATAATTCGAATATCGGGTCTTTAGTCTGGAATCAGGTGTAGGTCCTGGGTTGGGTCTTAGTATTGTATCCCAATTAGGGTTGGGGTCAGGGTCCTAGTTCGAATGTCGGGTCCCGTATAGGGAGCGGGGTTTGTTATCGAGTGTTAGGATCAGGTCACGAGTTGAGTGTGAAGGTCGAATCTTGGATCGATTGTCATGATTGTTTTTCTATTCATGTGTCAGAGTCGGAGGCCAGATTTTGAATATCGAGGTTGTTTTCTAGGTTAGAAACAATTTTTCAAAAAATGATTTTCTAATCTCTAGCAAAAAATAAAATATATTTTCTGAAAAATATTTTTCATTTATCAATCATACACTAAAAGATGTGTTTCACTCACCAACCAAATATGAGAAAATAAGTTAGAAATCAACTTATTTTTCATGAACAGCATTTTCCTTCGTACCGAACACACCACAACATAGATTACATGAAAGTAAAATTGAACAAGATGGTATCCCACTTAAAAGCTTCATAATAGGATAAATTTCTTGAGGTATTAAATTAGTCAATCAATAATTCAAGGCATTTGATATTATCTTCCAAGTGTGAGTCAATGCTTGGTATTATACAATTATATTAGTCAATCAATAAGTCACCACAAGGATAAAAATAGAAAGAAAATAAACACGGGACATCCAAGAGTAGTTCAGTTCTTTTTTAGAAATCATATATATATATATATATAAAAAGAGAACCTTAGGCCCGCCTATGTGGCGCCATCACAAATCAAAATTTTCTTTGAATTTATTTATTTTCAAAATTAGCCTTTTTTTTAATGAAAAGTAATGACATTTATGAAAAGTTGCGACTTTTATGAAAAGTTGCAACCTTAATGAAGAGTTATGACTTTTATGAAAAGTTGTGACTTTAATGAAGAGTTGCGACTTTTATGAAAAATTGTGACTTTTATGAAAGGTTGTGACTTTTTCGAAAGGTTGCAACTTTTCCAATTTTCGATAAGGCACAATAAACATTTGTTCACACTACCCTTTGTTATCTATAAATAGAGGGATTTCCTTTCATTTTAAAACAACGAAAATTCTTAACCTCCTCTTCTTCACAATTAAATATTTGTGTACTTTGCTCCTGTTGAGTGGCTCACTGACACAATTGCTTATGTTACAAATCCTTGTATGTATTTTTACGGTCATTAATTTATGCTTATGTTATTGAGGATAAATGATAAGATGTACTCCTTTACATTATTAATGTTTGTTACTACGTAATCTTGTATGTAAGATAATATAGTGTTTTAGTTTTAATGACTGATAGGTTTTAAGTATTATTTTATAAATTCCGTTATATTAAATGCCCATGCGAAGCACGGGTAATTTTACTAGTATTATAATAGATGGACTCCAAAATAAAGATTTAGTTACTAAGATGTGAAGGAAAAAATTGTATATATTTGCATCACATTGTAAGATCTAAAATTATATATTTTCTAAAAATGAGTCGCCCCATTTCTATCGTGATCAGCCTATTGTTGTTATTAGGAAAAATTACCTAAATAGACATCTTATGTTATCATAATCTCTAAATTTTAATACCATTTAAAAAGATTTCAAAAATTCGCTCTCGGATACATCACTCTCCTCTCAATAATACATCCTTATCCCCCTCTCGGGTACATCTCTTCCCTCTCTCATACATCCTTCACCTATGTATCTGGATATCTGCTGATGTATCCGAAAGTCCAGTAATGTATCTGGATGTCCTATTCCCTTTCTAATATATTCCTCCCCTCTCGGATACATCCTTCACCTATGTATTTGGATGTCCAATGATGTATCCGGAAGTCCACTAATGTATCAGGAAGTCCAGTAATGTATTCGAAATTCATAAATTTTAAGGAATTTTTGTAATTTGAAAAAGAGTAAGAAAATAATGTAATTAACTCTTTAACACTATGGGATTTATGTAAATTATATTAACCTCAGCTAAATTGATTTTTATAGAAGATATTTAATGAACATTAGACATGTGTTACCAGAAGAGTACTATAAATTGTAACAAAATCAAGCTGATTAAATAAATATCTTAACAAACAAAATCATTAATTGTAATATTTTTAATAAAATATTCCAAGAAGTTTACCGTTTTCTCCCTTGGTTTAAAAATAGTAACCTAGTTTGATTTGATACGGAGTTTAAGAAAATAAAGAAAAAAGTTAATCTTGTGGTCCTAAGTTAGTTATGTCAAATGTACTAAGATATCTTTAATTTGGTGACCTTAAGCATGTTACATGAAAAACTGAAATAAAAGTCTTGTTAAAAAAGAAAAAGAAACATTATGTTTTGAAAGAATGTCATTCTTTTTTAAATGAAAGAAGTTTAAATTTCAACATTTGTGCATTTTAATATTTCAACATTTGTGCATTTTTAAATTTCAATATTTTTATATTTTACGTTTATTATTATTATTATTATTATTATATTTGATATTTTTAATTATATTTAAATCATCTTATTAATATTATATCAATGTTTAATTTATTTGTTATTTATCTTTGTATAATACTGATTGAAAAAACTGAATATGTAGATTTTAATTTAATAAGAATAAAAATTTGATTATAATATATATTTAAAATTGTTTGTCTCTGTAAATGTAACACCTCAGAAATTGATAAGTTGAATCGGAAAGAAAAGTTACAGAAAATGGTACTGGTTCAGTTCCTATGAAAAGGTCTTGAAAAATTGAAATTTAATAAATCCCAGCAGAATCCTACGGACCACCAGGATGATCCGTAGAAGCCTCTACTCCCCTAGGAAGTGGTTGTAGAAGGGGTTCCAGACTCGATGAAATTTTGATTTGATATTGGGTTCTACTGTTGGTGTCTACTACCCGTAGGAACACCACAGACTGTAGGAACTGTTCGTGGAAACTGAGTGAATTTTAGACCTCCAATACTTTATCTACGGACGATCAGGACGGTCCGTAAAAGTCCTTACGAACCGTAGGTCAGTCCGTAAAGTCCCTCCAACAGTTTTAAGTCAGGGTTATTTGAGTCTTTTCTTATCATATCTACACCTAAGCTTTAGAACATATAGTCCTGACCTTGGCAAGTAGGACAATCTCTTTTTGATGTGGGAGTAAGACATTGTATTCCATGTTTACGTTATAGATCACATGGTCTATGTCGGTTAAATGTAAACATCCCACAAAAGATATGTTTTCTTACTTAACTTATGTTTCATACATATGTCATGATTCTTATATATTGCATTGAATTTTTATGACTTATGACTTTAGCTTATCGCGATTTGATATATTTTACGTTGATCATGCATTATCATGTTTTAAACTTATCATATTATCATGTTTATATTATTACGCATGTTCCCTATAGTCAATACATTCAATGTATTGACACATATTTTTTGTGCCTATGTTGTTTCATAATATAGAGTTTGAAACTCCTCCATCCGGTCGTGGCTAGATTGGATCTATCAGCTTTGCTTAGCTTGTGGTGAGTCCTCATGATTTGAGAGGTGATCACTTGTTATGTCATTTCAGTTTTCGGATTATTTTGTGACTAGGATCTTGTCCTAATCACATCTATGTTAGAGGCTTGATGTCAAACTTATTATGTGTCCGCGTATGAGATGATTGTACTTTGATTCTGGTATCACTGATGATGTTGGATTGAGACTTATCTCTTTTCTTGCTTTGCTCTCTTTTATTGCTTATCATAGTATCCTGCTTATGTCAAGTGGCTTGTTTAGAGTCTTTCGGTATTCTATTCGTCGTATCACGTCTAGGAGTAGTTTGAAGCGTGACAATAAAATAATTTAAAATTAAAAGTACATTGATACTTGTTATTTTTTGTAATTTGACTCTTAAAAGCGATTTTTTTAAAAATTAGTCAAATATAATATGTTTATCAAATTATTTTTCAAATGAATTAGTCAAACACAAATATTATTTTTTCAAAAGCACTTTCCTAAAAAGCGATTTAAAAAATTACTTCTAAAAATAACCAATTTTAACAGCAATGTCAAACTGACTCAGAATTCATATGTATATGACATTCGTTCAAACTGTTACAAAATAAAACAAATACTTATAATTAGACAATAAAAATGAGTACTAAATATTAAACTAATAAAGGAAATATAAATTTTACCTGACTTGACCTTGCATATAAAAATTCACGACAAATAAATCAATAAATCCATTTTGTGGTTGAATTGTTTGTTACGATTTGATTTTAAAGTGTTCTAAGCTAGAGGTTGGACTTGAAAAGGTTCCTTGTAATGAGATGAATGAGTTAAGAGTCATTTTAGGTGGGACTAGAAAATCAATAATTCAAAGTGTTGAAATGTAAGCGTTCACTAAGTACGATGGGATTAGGTCCTCAACACAATTATAATGAGATGGAAAGTAAGTGCTGAAAGTAAAGATGACACACGTACTTTATGTGGAAACCTCCTTGCTCAAGGGAGTAAAACCACGACCTGTCTCACAAGATTTTCAAACTGCTTTTACTAAACTTCACAAGCCAAAGTCAAACCCAGTTTATAACACACACGAGATTAACCAACTAATCTTTATCCTGAGTAATACACTATCACTCAATGAGCCAAAGCGATGCCTGCATTGCCCACTATACTAACCCAATTGATTAATATAGATATTGACGTAAGACACTAAGTTGCTCAAAACTAGGTTCTTACAATGATTCACCCAAGGTTGAAACGTTTCTATCACAAGCGAAACGATTCCTACAATATACACACAAATACAAGCAATCAAGGTAACAGCTGATTCAGAAAGTGATAATACAATCTATTAGGTCCCTTGTTGTTTTGAAGCTTGAATATCTCTCTTTGAATGAATGAGTGATTTGTTGTTTGTTAACTTGAATATATCAACATCAAGAGTCAATACCCATTGGACAAACAACCTCGTCCCTTTTGATTGGTGTAGTACTCTGACGGCTTCACCAACTTCTGACGCGGGCAGCTTTCTAGATGTACAACATATGACCCTAGACGAGCATACTCTGCAGAGGATCGGGTCCCTGCACTTGTGAGTAAATCATCAAAACATTTGGGAGCAGTAAGACTTATTACAATGCATTTGATATTATTCTTTCCATTTTTTTTACTTGTCAAATTTTAACTTGACACACGTACTAAGAAAATAATGATTAGTATAGTGAGTTTATCATATTACAATGCATTTGATATTATTCTTTCCATTTTTTCTACTTGTCAAATTTTAACTTGACACACGTACTAAGAAAATAATGATTAGTATAGTGAGTTTATCATTTTACTCCTAGTAATTGATAAAGTGTCAAACATATGTATTCACTCAATATTAATAAATCTGTCCTTCCTTGATTTGTCAAAATGACAAGTAAAAGAAGAGATCAAATTAAGAAATACTCCCTATATTCCATATTAAGTGAATTTTTAGGACTTTTTTGTCGTTATTCAAAATAATTAAAATGTTCAAAATTCAAGATGAATGTTTGAATTTTTTTTCCATATTCGTCATTTAATTTCCTTTAATGAAGTTTTATGTTTTCTAGGAGGCAAATTGCGCACTACTTATAAAGTTACATTTATGATTTCACAAAGGACAATAGTGGAAAGTATATATGGTTTAAATTATGTCCTTAAATATTTTCTTGTGCATTGCCTCACAAATTTAATTAATATGGAATAGAGGGAGTATTTGACAAGCAAATGGGGACCAAGGGAGTATCTTCCAAGTGGGTCAATGCTTTTTTTTAGAGATGGTACTCCCTTCATCCTATATTAGTTGATCATTTTCCTTTTCACACGCATATTAAGAAATCATAATAAAAATTACTAATTCACTTCTTAAAAAAACTTCTTGAAAATTTTACAAACAAGTGTGCACATTTTAAAAAAGAATTAATTGTGAGGGTACAATATAGGAAAAAAAAATAATTTATACTTTCTTGATTTAGTAAAATAGACAACTAATATGGGATAACTATTTTTAATAAAATAATCAACTAATATAGAAGGGAGTATAAAATTAGTCAACGAACAGTATTTTTTTAGGAATGGTATTAAATTAGTCAATGAACAGTGCTTTTTTAGGAATGGTATTAAATTAGTCAATGAAATAGTGCTTTTTTAGAAATTGTATTATATTAGTCAAATAATAGTTGTTGGACCTCAATATGTGAAGAAAAAGATTTGTATAAATTTGCACCACATTTTAAAATCAAATTATATTTTCTCAAAATGAGTCACCCCAGCTCTCTCATGATTATCCTATTGTTGTTATTATCTATGTTTTCCTTTGACCTTACAAGAGCTTGTTTTATGGATAAGAAATATCATGTAAAAATCATCGACGATCTTCCTTCCGATTCACCTCAACTGAAACTTCATTGTGCTTCTAAAGATGATGACTTTGGAGAGCGTTGGCTATCTAGTACCCAAGACTTTACTTGGACGTTTTGTGGGCAATTTTTCAATCGTACGTTATATTTTTGTCATTTCTGGTGGGATTCAAAAGAGAATAATTTTGATGTGTTTAACGACCCTGAGAGTTGTATCCATGAGGGACCAATGATACATAACACATACACATGTGTATGGATAGTCAAGCCAGAAGGTTTTTATTTGGGATACTATGATAAAGATGGAACCCTTGTAGCAGACTTGACTTATGATTGGAATAACTAGGAAGTTGGAACTTTCTCTTCTTGTAAAAAAGTAAAGGAAAATAATTATAATAATAATAGTGTTTTTCTTGCTTATTTTTAATCTCTTGGTTGAAACTATAATCTACTAATTTAGAGCATGTTTTGATTTTTTTGAATAGCTTTATATTCTTGTCATTGGAAAAAAAGTAATTTTGCGTGGTGATTGTTTAAAATGTAGTTTCTCCAAGAATTTTATTTTTGTGCTAAAAGAGATTCAAGCTATTTTGTATCAAACTATTGACGGCGTGAATATTTTTAGATCAAATTATTAACTAAGAACATTTTTGTTCAATTTCACATAATTCAAAGAAATTTTAACCCTTTTTCGTATATTAAAATCCCAAAATATAACTCTCTTAATTCTCTTAAGATGATAAATTATTATTTAAGGAGGAGCTCCATAATGTCACTCTCTTAATTCTCTGGATGTTGTTCAGAACTATTCATACTCTTGACTGACTTTGAAGGAAACTGGGATGAGCATTTGCTTCTTCTGAAATTCACCTACAATAATACTTGTCAAGCAAGTATTCAGATGGCTCCTTATGAAGTTGTTTATAAGCGGCATTATATATAGATCTCCTATTGGATGGTTCGAAACTTCTGAATTTGTATTAAGGTCTTGACTTAGTTAATGAACATACCAACAAAGTGAATCTTATTTTGAGTCAATTCAAAATCGACAAAAAATTTATATTGACATGAGGTGTTGTGACATAGATTTTGTTGTATGTAACCAAGTGTTTTTGAAAGTTTCAGTATGAAGGGTATAACGTATTTTGGTAGGAAGGGTAAACTTAGTCCTCTTTTTATTGGCCCTTATGAAACATTACGAAGAGTTGGTGAAACAAACTTGATTCCCAACACAAACACTGATATATAATATTCACTGGATACAAATTACAACGTATAATACGCACAACAAAGTAATTACATACTAATTACAGATAGATTAACATAGAAGAAGGTAACTAGAAGGGGATGAGATACTAGAACAGAGAAAGGGGATGAGAGATAACTGACAGCCAAAGCTTCGACATAGTTTTCATAATCGTTCTTCTAACTCCTAGTCCTTTTTAACATATGGTCATTGGGCCTGGATCCCAAATAAAAGTCTCTAATAGCCCATAGGCCCTTATAGAGTCAACTTGATTCACAACAATACTCCATCCATCAAAAGGAACCTTGTCCTCAAGGTTCAAGTCATGAAATCCATCCAAAACTCTCTCAATTATTTGACGAGTGGCAGTTTCCACACACTTCAATGTCACAAGTGTAAAGTGAAACAACATTCCTCCATCCAACAATGAACTAGGCCAAATAAAATGATCTAGATATTCTGATGTGAGGTGTAACTTATTGTTGTCTTTGGAGAGTATTAAGGAAATTGACATTACTCCCGTTGCCTCTTGAACATATTGTCCAGCTTTAACTAGAACGATAACACCTCCAAAATGGCAAATGTCACTGCAACATACTCCTCTAAGGTGATGTTTGTAGGACAATGCCTGTAAAGGTGCATTTGTGCAAAATTTCACTGGCACCAAAGGCAACCCTTGGTTCAACTGATTTAAGTGCTTCATTGCACCATGAACAGTGACAGAGATGTAATCGAGAACAAAATTAAGATGTAATCCCACTTCATCAGTTAAAAAAAAACAGCAGTACATAATTAGTCGACCGACCAGTGAAGTTGTTTGGATATAAAAATCAATTGGCCAAAAAGTTGGCACCACCTTTGGCCGATCCAGTGACATAAGACAAGTAAACTCATTACTTTCAGCTGCCACAGAAACAGACGTGTTCATCCTCTTAGCTACTCCAGCAATCTGGTAGGTTCTCGTCCAGTTAACGGTACCACCAGTATCAATCACACCAGTTGCCCTTAGATGAATCATATAAACAACATCCATGTTATATGTCACAACAAAATGTATAAAGAATCTCACACAACAGCTACTGATATATTCCTCCATGTTATTCCCATTTTGCACTAGCTTTTTATCTTGTGGTTGGTGTCGGTGTACTGAATGCACAACCATTCCTGCCTCCAATAGTGCAATTCAAGCATTCCAGCCAATGTTAGAATCAATTGCAGAAATAACATCTACAAGCAAATAAATATTAGTGAAGGAGGGAAATGCTTTATCCACTTCTTCGTCTATGTCCTTCAATAAAAATTTCTTAAAAATAACAGTCCAACTAAAATTGGGATCTCCAATTAATGGTCTTGCAACCTTGTGTCCACAACCAATGACACAAGCCCACCGAAGAGTGTCGTCGAACATCCTTGTTGTACTAATTCTGAAATGTTTAACAATTACCTCGTCCATTGGAAACAGTCCCAAGTCATCAAGGAGCTCACAATCACTATACTCTGGTCCAACAACTACCAGCTTCCAATACTTCACTGTGGTGATTGCTTTCATGAGCTTAACATCATCAACAACTTCGCGTAGGAAGGACGTGTTCATGGAATGATCATTATGCACATCGAAAGCACGCAACGACCAACTAGTGGTACGGATATGTTGTCCACTTTCTCGACTTGATTGATCATGACCATACTGAGGCAGTTCAGAGAGTACTTTGTTTGGAATTGAAAGTGCTTCATCATTAGTAGTGTTATTAGACAAATCTGGATCTGTCACCCTTTGATCATACCCACTAAGCACCAAAGAAACTATTAGTGATGGCCTATTGTCCATTTCTTCAAAAGTGTCATTATTTTCTTCAACAGAGGTACTGTCTGAAGAATCTACATCATTACCCTTCTCGGGAATTTTATCGAACATGTGGTCTACTTCAGAATTTTTAGCAAAGAGATTGTATTGATAAGACTGAGGCGAGGATGAGTTAGTAATATTACCCCCACAATGGAATAGCCTCTTGATAGTAATCCACTGTCCTATCATTCTTGTCTTGGGGAATGGGTAAGAACCCGCGAGATGTGTCTCTAGTACGGGGGCGAAAACGAATCATCAATTTGTCCACAAAATGATCCCAACCAGCGAGTTGATTGTTGCGAAATAACCATCCATACCATTCCAAAGCCTCACCATCAAAATAGAACGAAGCCACATTGAACTATCCAAGTGTCCGGATTCTCACCTCGAAACTGCCATAATTTGACGTTCATAACTATGTTTTTGGGTTCAAAAGAGATCGTATCCTTTTCCCCCAAAACCTCCAGCAACATCGAACGACATTCAGCGAGATCTTTAGAGATAGAATCCTTCATTTCTTGTATTGAATCCCGAATTGAATCACCAACGAAAGCCTTGAGTACTTTTTGGTCCTCCATTCTAGAGACCTCTGGATGAAAGCACCAATGAAACAAACTCGATTCCCAACACAAACACCGATATATAATATTCACTAGATACAAATTACAACGTATAATACGCACAACAAAGTAATAACATACTAATTAAAGATAGATTAACATAGAAGAAGGTAACTAGAAGGGGATGAGATACTAGAACAGAGAAAGGGAATGAGAGATAACTGACAGCCAAAGCTTCGACATAATTTTCATAACCGTTCTTCTAAATCCTAGTCCTTTTTAACAAATGGTCATTGGGCCTGGATCCCAAATAAAAGTCTCTAATAGCCCATAGGCCCTTATAGAGTCAACTTGATTCATAACAGTTGGCAAGGTGGCATATGAGTTGAAATTACCATCTGACACTACAAGAAAATGGTGAATTTCATGGGGATTTTTCTGGGGATTAGTATGAAAATTTGCATGAAAATAAGTATCCTGCGGATTTTCATACTAATCCCTAGGAAAATCCCATGTAATTCACAATTTTCTAGTGTGAGATGCCATGGTGAATCTGGTCTTTCACATGTGTCTATGTTGAAGTTGTATTGACCTGATCCTTCTCATATATTGACTAACGAAGAGATCAGAATTATCGAGGGATTGTCTTATGAAGAGGAACCTAGATCATCAAGCAATTAGAAGGTTGAGAACTAAAGACGTGTTGTTAGTTAAAGTCTTGTGGCGTAATCATAATTTCGAGGAAGAAACTTGGGAAACAGAGGTGGACATGAAGAAGATATATTCTCACTTGTTCTCTATTTTCAGGTATGCGCTAATAAGCCTTTTGCCTATCGTAGTTACGCAACATTTTCTAGTGTCTTGAATTCCTTTTCTCCGTGTCATGACTTGATCATTTTAATTGTAAGAGTCCTTGTGGAAACCTTGTCATTGTGGGTAACATCTAGTTTAATGTGTTAATGGGTCAAAACTTGAGGTTAGTCGAATCTTAGTCTATGATCCACATTTGATGATGAATGTTCTCAAGGGGGAGATAATGTAACACTACAAAAGTTTGGGTTTTGTTGAACTAGCTAAATGTGTGTAACTAGCTAAATGAAGCATTCTAAGAAGTTGTCTCACTCCTTCTGTGCGGTATGCTGCTTGTGTTATGGGTTGAGTCCAATTGGTATCTCAACAAAGCAAACTGAATGTTGTTGTCGCGGCTGAATGAACACAAGCAACGAAAGTTGGAATCACGATGGTTCCAATTAATATCTGGCCTTAAAAATCATCTAATTTCGTGAATGGTTAGTTAGTGTTCACTCATGACACAAATAGGAGGTAATGAACCTAGTTGGTCTTAACCATATGACTTGACGATTGTTACTGTGCATTGTATGTGCATTGTATCGCCTGAATATCTGCATATGTGGGAAGTGCAATTGTTGTATTTCTGAGAAATTATGGACAGAGAAGAGTCATAACTTGATTATTTTTAGTGATTTAATGATAAATTGTTATGTGATTAACTGATCGTGTTTTAATGTGATCTAGTCTTAAATTTTATGATCATGTGGTTTCAAGTTCTTAACTATATGTTGATGTGTACGATTTTGGGGACGCATTCGAGAATTTGATGTGAGGAATGTTCTATACATGTCTAGGAATGATTTTGGAGTTGTTTAATAAGTAAAGTTGTGTTCCAACCGTTGGTATTGATATGAGAATATGGGAACTTTGCATAATTTCTAAATTTATTAACTGACCTCGTTGGGGCCGTCATATCGAGATTGGTTCTCTATAGAGGGAATTTTTTGCTATAGCGGACAAGGCGGTACAGAACCCCTACTCTGTGCTTCCTTTTTTCTCTCTTCAGTCCCGAGGCATGTAAATCATTATTTCCAGTCCATACCCATGCGGAAACAATAGAAGCACATCGAAAACAACCATAGCATATATTATCGGTAAGTAGAGAGGTAAAAACGAGTATCTATATGCTACAAAAATAGAGGAAAGCAAAAAAAAATTCCTCATGACCAAATGGGGCAAACCCAAACAAGTCTTAACATATTCCCCGGGGGGTGTCCTAATCAGACTCAAATCCTCTGATGCCCACTCGCCTGAGCCTTGCTCAGGATTGGGAGCTCTCGAAAGTCCTCCAAGGTGAGCCGGGGAATATCATTCTAGGGGGCATCATAGGTAAAGATGACCTTGATTGCCTTCCACATCCTGTCCATTAGGCAATCCAGCTCAAGGTTCTTCCTCCTCTCCAAAGCCTATTGCATGTGGAACATATTATTCTCCTAGACAGTGAGGGGTGGGGATGTGGATCCAGCAGTGGAACCTCCCATGGATCTCTATAGCCAGAAACTGGGTGCTGGTATTAGGAAGGAGAGGTATCATCCTCAGCATATTACATATCCTTCTTACCCGAAACTGTTGCGGCACGGCTACTCTCTGCCTCACCTACTCTCTTTCTCTCTCGCTTTGCAAAAGGCAACTTCCTCACCAATAGATTGTTGGATTGGTGGTCCATCTCCGCCATCCTGTCGGTGTCATCTTCAGATACTTTCACACATATGAAAAGTGCGGACAATAGTCTAGGAAGGAACGAGCCTTTCTTGTTGTCCCTATAAAAGTCATTTCATTTGGACTCTATCAGTGCCCCCACATTCAGCTGAATTCTCCTGATAACACAGGCCACAATCACAGCTCGGGGATAGGTCACATAAAGATTGCCTAATGGACAAATCCTCTGGCCTACTAGTGTCAGCCTCTTCCACGCATCTACAAAAAAGTAAGCACATGTAATGCCCTCAATAGTGGCCCAATAGACCTTACCTTGATATTCCTCTTCGACCAATGAGTCTTGTAGCCACCTCATATTCATTTCCTTCAGTTTGTCCTCATATTCATTGTTGGAACCTTCAGGGAACCCTCAGAACCTCATTCACCATTAGAAAGTTCACGGGGACCTCCACCCCTCGGAGGCAAAAAGAAGGCTTGGGGAATACCAAAGGATCGTCGGAAGTACGGCATAGAATTCCCACACCCAGCATGAGCAAACAACACGGGGAGTCTCGACCAGTGGATGCCAACTTAACTCCTGAATTCAATTGTAGAAAACCCTTGCATTCTCCACTCCCCGGATGCGGAAAGCCCTCTTGAAGCAAAAAGCCCATTGCCCAGTAGTCCATGAATTGCTCCCGACTAGCTTCGCCAAGGAACCTCTTGTAAGGATAATTTGGTCCTTGGTGGGTAGCCATTTGATTGTTGAACCTGCAAATACATGAATTTTCAGATTATAAATTGTAAAATCTCATAAGAAGGCTTTCAGCGAAAAATCCAGCTTTTGATTGCACTGGGAGGCTATTGCCCGCAGCCTCCCGCTATAGTGGGGTCGCATAGAGGAAACCCGTCTGCTATAGCATGCTCAACTTTAGTGGATAGAAAGGCTGCAATGGCGGCCATTGTCCCCAAACTCTAAGGGGCGTGTCATTGGCCCAAAAGTTCCATTTTTACCAATTTTATTACAGATTGGTGTTCTAAAAGTTCCCTACTATCAAAATATGCAACAAATCCGGGTATTCGAACTCCCAAATCGTGCCCCAATCTTAGTTTCTAGTCAAGAATAACCCTTGAAATTCCCCCACCATTTCAGACCTATTTTTGGCTTTATTTTCTGTAATCCTTATGCCTAGAACGATGTAATGACTATTCAAGGTCATTTACACCTTGTTAGGATGGTTGTTACATATTGTACTGTATTGTATTGTTAGTTTATATACATTGTTTGTTTTGATTGTTACTTAAATTATATTATATCTTATCATTTAAGTCCATTGTTAGATAACGATGAAAAGATCCATTTTATGTAACGATCGATTTGGTGTAATCGTGTCACCTTAATATTTTTTTCTCATTTTGTCTTTACTTATTATTTAATAATTTTATCTTATTTTTTACCCTACTTTTTCATAGTAGAATACCATGTACCCTACTTTTCCTGTAGGTTCATCATTCAAATTATGAATATGTGACATTATGTAATGGCAGAGAATGATACAATCTAGCGAAACACTGTATTCATTAGAAAAATACAGTTCAATACAATATAACACAATATAATGATACATGGTAATACGAATAGTAACACAAAAGTTCCATTCAGTGGGATCCAAACCTGAGACCGCAGATCAAGAATAAATGAATACTTAATTACTAGTCCCTCACTTTTGGGCATGATCATGTAAAGACCTCTTTTTCGGTTTTAATAAAAGAGTAAATTAATCTTATTTACTCATTGATCTCAATTTAGTGGTGTTCCACTTTTTCTTAACAACATTAATCACTTTTCACATTTAGAGTACTATAAACATGAAAAAGAAAATTAAATTATATCTTATTTTTTATGATAATAACTATTATTATTTTTAATAAATATGAAAAATGAATGAACACAAAGTAATAGATAATTTTTTTTATTTCACTTTATTTGAAAATCAACATCTGATTACGAAAATGACAAATATAACTTGAATTTGAAATTTGAAAAACATTCAAAACCTTGTTAATACTTTAACTGTATTATTCTTTTTCATATTTTATCCTAAATTATTTATTCTTATAAAAATGACACATCTGAATTATATTTATTTTTCTTTTAAAAAAACACATTCAAATAATCAAATATTATTTGTTAAATCAATAACTCAACACAAATTCAACTTCAAAATTTTTAAATAAAGTAATTCTTTTTGTAATAGTATGTTGTAGTTCTTATATGAGATTTAATCTATGACATTATACGACTATTTATTTTGAGATATTACGCTTTTAGTGCAATTTGGTTGTATATCTCTGGTAAATTAGTCAAGTAATTTTTAGAAAATGAGGAATATAAACCATATTTAGAAAGACATAATAGATAAATATGTCTCTTAGCTTGATCTCGCCTGACATCTCTGACATTCAACTTTGGGTGTGCACAAGTAAAAATTTAAACTTATATAAAGTTGTATAAGTAGACACACACGTCATGCGGAGCATAATACACATAGGATGCACATAAAATTTCGCATAAGAAGTGAATTATATTGTCATTTAGGATGTCAAGTGTGTTTACTTATTCAATTTTATACAAATTTATGTGTCAATTCTCTTAGAGCGTAGTCTAGAAGTTCTTCTGCTAATAAGAAATGTTTGGCACATATCATGCTACAATTGTCTTTAGCCAAGGCTAACAACATTTATAATCAAACTCTAGTTTTATTGAAGCAACCAATGAAATCAATTCTCAGCCAATGTATTTAGATTTGACGAGATAATTTTGATTTTACTATGTTTCAAATTATCAGTTCTATTAAATATTTAAATGAAAATGATTTTAATATGGCAAAAGATGATGCAAATAATGTCATGACTTGTTCAATCACTTGTGAAGAGTCTTTCACTGAATGGCGTTCAATTCAAAAGGACACATTCACAAAAAAGAGTGACAGTTTTTTTCATTTTACTGAAATATATAATATTGAGTTTGTTAAACGCCTTCTGTAAATTCATTTATTAAATAATACTGAATTACAAAATTTAAACAAGTTTTTTTTTTAGATATTGTTATAATTGCTTATTGAGTTTGTTAGACCTTTTTTTTTTTTTTAATAAATTCATTTATAGATCAATTTTTTTGTTGGTAATGTTACACCTTAAATTATTTTACGGAATAGTTAGCATCTTTAACTAGTAATACGTATTACATAACTTTATCCATCAAGCTTAGAATAGATAAAAAGAAATCACTTAATATTTTTGTGTTTGTTAAAATTTAAATTTACGATTTTATAGTCCTCAACTCATTTTATTAATCATTAAACCATACTCTTGAGTACAATTTATAAAGTAAAAATCTAGAAATTTTAAAAGTATTATCGTAAATTTGAGAAAATCAAGTTAATGCAAAGATGTAGGTAACATTACCAACAAAGATTGTAGTTGAATTATAATATACCATAACATCTTTAATTACAAGTCTCAAATTTTGAGCCTTAAATTTAGGATCATTTTTATTAGAAGGTGTTTTATTTCAATATGAATTCAAATTTAATTGAATTAATATTGTAGATTTGGAATATGGAATAAAAAATGATTTGGGCAGCACTTCTTTGAAAAAGTTAAGTTTACAACTTTCCAAAAAAGAATATTTTTGTAACAAACAAGTTTTGCAAACAAATTAAACTAATTTAGAATTATATTTTTTTCAAAAAAAAAACAATTGAAAAAGCATAGCATCATGCTTTGATAAGCTTGACGTCGTTGGATGGCAAATTTCAGACTAACAACTAGCTAATTTATAATTGGATGATGATTGATAAAGACCAAGATAAAAATAAAAATAAGGATAAAAATAAAACAAAGACCAAGATAATTAAAGTTAGTGACACGTCATGTAAGATGTCACGCCCCGAGCCTACATCCTGGGAGGGACGGGCACTCAAAAACCATTGCTAGTCCCAAGCGAACCTTTGGCCTGACTTATTTACTCAGTGGAAGACTTAACTCAACATAACTGTACTTTTAAAAGTAAACTGAAAGCTCAAAGATAACTGAGAATGTATTAAATAATATTTACTGGCTAAAGTGACAACTCAAGTCTCAACATAATAGTATGAAAAGACTAAAGAACTAACATCTGACTGTCTATGAAGCCTCTAATAACTGAGATGGACGTTGGGACAAGACCCACGACATCCTAATGAACTAAATATACTGAAAGCAATAAAAAGGGATCCTCCGAAAGCAAGGAGGCTCACCAACAAACTCTGAAGCTCAGATAGAATCAGCGTAACGATGCGTTGGATGTTGATCCTGGTTACCTGTATCTACATCATTAAAAGATGCAGGCCAAATGGCATCAGTACATTGAATGTACACGCAAGCGAGGGGAATACAAAAACAAGACATAAGCTTGAAAGGAACTGAAAGAACAAATTTGGTCTCAACTGAACTAAACTCATTTCAATATAAATTAAAGCAGTATAAATAAAAGCTTTAAAACATAGATATCAACTCTGTGTATTTAGAAATACAATAGTAACTCTGTATGTATGCAAAGATACAATATAAACTCTGGAATATATATAAAAATACAATTTACTTCTGTGGGAGTTTCTCTAATAGACAACCATCACGTAAGAGCTATTGTGATGATACATCATTTTTCCTCACATTGTCAGGGCCGTCCTATACCTTGCCGAGGGTATAGAACCTGACTACTAAGTGGATCAACTAGTCTATGCTAAAAAGCACTAAGGAATAATCTAAAAAGTATGACCCTTTTCTACCCATGGTGGCTACATGGTTTATGGGGATTGAGAGTTGTCTAAACTCTCCCCCATATTAGTGCTCAATACTGCTCCCAAAATATAATACTAGCTCTTATGTTTTAAAACATAACTTCTTTCTGTGTTTTAAGATAATTGCTCAAAACTTAGCTCAAAGGCTCTCTTCTAGGAAATCAAGGTTTCCTCTCTTGCTTAATTGTGAAAGCATTTACTCTTTTCTGAAAACTAGCTCAAAGGCTCTTTTGGAAATCAAAGTTTCATCTCTTTGTTTATATGTGAAAACATTTTACCCTTTGGGAATCCATAGTCCCCATATACTCTTTTGAATAAATGAACTTCAATCTTAAACTCAAGTCTTAAAACAAAGTTAAAACATTTGTAAAAGACTTTTGGAAAACTCTATGAACTTCTCTTGACTTGACTCTTAACTTTCCTTGAATTGAATTATAGATTCAAGGCTCATGATCTCATGTTATGGATGATTTCTTATTGTTTAGACATACCTTAGAGTGTAGAAATCAACTAGGAAACATAGGTACGCTTCAAGGGAACTAAATCGGAAAGAAGTGAGAAAAGATAGAAGACCTGGCGTTCCTGGCGCTGTGAGTGGCGCGGGGCGCTAGAGGCAAAACAACAGACCTAGGGATGGAGCACACTGGCTGGCACGGCGCCCCAGAGCCTATCCTACAAAAAGTTACATGGGGTGCTCTGAGTGGCGCGGCACCCCACACCTATTCCCCAGAAAATTCCAATTTTTCTTGCTCGTTTTTCAACGCTAAACCCTCTAGATTAAATTGGATCTTTTCTCAAACACTTAGATTCGACTTCATAATCAAAATATGCAAGAATCTACTCAAAACGATATCTAATTTTATGAATCTAAATCAAGAACTCCTCAACAACTCCCAAAAATCATGAACCCAATAGAAACTTCAAACAAATCCATCAAGAACTCAATTTCTATGCTTTCAAGAACATAATTACGCTGAATTAAATCATGATTGGCACGTGGGTCAATGAACGCAACGCTATGTGATCTCACATACTCGTAGAGATCACCCCTTGACGAAATCCACAAGCAATTCTTCAAGAACTTGGCGATTTCCTTGCTTCTCCTTCTCTTTTCTCCTCTTCTTCTCTCTTCTCTCAAAACCCTAACTTATTTTCAATAGCGTAAATTGAATCCCATCAGTTGAGACCCCAACTTAATTACCAAAAACGAATTTAATTAATTGAGAAATGAAAAGACCATAATACCCTTCTAAAATCCGGTTTTGACTTTTCTTATCTAGACAGACCAACTTCTAATGGGCATATCTCCCTCATAAGAACACGAAACTGAGCAAACTCGGAGTAGAACTTGGCGATTTCCTTGCTTCTCCTTCTCTTTTCTCCTCTTCTTCTCTCTTCTCTCAAAACCCTAACTTATTTTCAATAGCGTAAATTGAATCCCATCAGTTGAGACCCCAACTTAATTACCAAAAACGAATTTAATTAATTGAGAAATGAAAAGACCATAATACCCTTCTAAAATCCGGTTTTGACTTTTCTTATCTAGACAGACCAACTTCTAATGGGCATATCTCCCTCATAAGAACACGAAACTGAGCAAACTCGGAGTGTTGGAAAGATAATTCAAATATATTTCCTATGGTATCTTGTACCACACCTAACTCATCCTGAGTTAGGAGTTATGGTCGTTTGAAGTTGACCCAAAACTCATACTTAACTTAATTTTGTCAAATTTCCAGATTTTTCATTCTTTCCAAAAATGACTCTTTCTAGTTGCGGGGTGTTACATAAGAATAATTAATATATCAAATATTCATTATTAACTACTTCCTTCGCCCCTAATTATTTATCAAATTTCCTAATTTGATATCTCCTTTTACTTGTCATTTTTTATCAATCAAGTAAGAACAATTTTATTTTCTCCTATTATATGCTTAATTTATTAACATTGATTAACGTTTTGAAAAATATGATGAGTAAATATGTTTGGGGTATCCTATCAATTAATAGGGGTAAAATGGTAAATTCATCATACTAATCAGTACTCCATCCGTTTCAAAAAGAATGACCTCCAATTTCCTTTTTAGTTTGTTTAAAAAAGAATGACCTCGTTCCTTTTTTGGTAAAATTTTACTTTCATCTTTCCACGTGACATGTTTAATACCACAAGATTAAAGGGCAATTTTGTACATTTGACATAATTTTAATTTAGGACCACAAGATTCAAAAGTCTTCTTTATTTTCTTAAACTCGTGTCAAGTCAAACTAGGTCACTTTTTTCGAAACAGAGGGAGTATGTTTTTTATAAATGTGTTAAGTCAAAATTCGACAAGTAAAAAAAATAAAACGAACATTAAGATACAAAGAAATGAATCTAGACAATAATATGAAAAGTTTTTCTCAAAACATAAAATTATTTTTTCTCAACACACATAACATCAATTAAATGAATTAAAAACTCAAATGAGTATTGGATTTTAATTTTTTTACAAGAAGAGAAACCTCCAACTTGTTACTAATTACCCCAATCATAAGCCTTGTACGTCGAAAGAGTTCCACTTGTTTTCTCATAGTATCCCAAATAAAACCCATCTGGTTTAACCACCCATGCACATGTAGTTGAGTAAGCTGCAACTTTTCCATGAAGGATACAATTCTGAGGGTCGTTAAACACGTCAAATACACGATCATTTGAACCCCACCAGAAATGACAAAAATATAAAGTACGAACCGATAAATCCTCACAAAACGACCAAGTGAAGTTTTGGGTACTAGATAGAAATCGGTCTCCAAAGTCATCATCTTTTGAAGCACAATGAATTTTCAGTTGAGGTGAATTAGAAGGAAGATCGTCGATAATTTGTACGTGATAATTTCTGGTTAAAAAACAACCTTTAATAAGGTCAAAGGGAAATACAAATAATAACAACAAGAGGATGATCGTGATAAAGCTGGGGTAACCCATTTTTAGAAAATATAATGTTGGATATTAAATGTGATGCAAATTTATACAAAATTTTGCTTCACATCTTAGTAACAAAATCTTAATTTGGAGTCCAGAAATTATAAAATTTCTTTAAAAGCACTGAATTACTCTGAGATGTCTAGTGCTTATTTTATTTTTTTCTATATTTATCCTTGCGTTGAATTATTGGTTGACTTGACTCATTCATTTTCTTGATTTTTATTATCATGTTACAATACATTTTCACTTGTACCCAAAAAAGAAAAAATATTTACAAGTGACTACTTTTTTATTTTAACACCCTTCAATAATTACCTAACTGCAAATTTTTCTCTTTACTCGGTCTGACTTCGGCATGATGTTATCACTCTTTTTCTATTTTATCTTTTTAATTTTATTATTGTGAAAGACTCAACTTTTCTTTTCATCTAAAAGGTTGTTTTCTTCCTTTTTTTTATAAATCTTTTTTAATAACATTCAAAATTAAATATAGTAATTAACTTTCTTTAGACTAATAAAGGTAAGAAAATTAAATAATTAGACTACAACAAAAGTAAATAAAAAAATAGTAAAATCACTAACTCATTTATTAAATCAAATTTAATAAAAAAATTATCTTATATACTTTTTCTGCTTTTAAATTTTTTTCTCATTTATTTATTTATTTTTCCTTTTTCCACTTTTTTCTCATCTATTGGTTCCTTTTATTTTTACATTTATTTTTATCATTCAATTTCTTTATTTCCTGTTCCTGTTCCTTTTCTCTTTTTTTTTTGATTATTTTTGATTATTTATTATTTTTCTTCTTTTACCATTCATATTTTTGCTCAAATTATAATATTTTTGTATTTTTCACCACAATTTAATTTCATATATATTATTATGCTATCATTGAATGTTGCTTCAATCGTTCAGTGAGACCTTCATGATAACATCACAATAGATCTACATATTGTCATGGCATCATTGATGCATGCTTCGATGCTTCAATCTTTTAGTGGGACCTCCATGATACAATCACAATATATCTATATATTGACATGGTATCATTATGGTTTGTATTCCGTTTGTAATTATACCATCACATTATCTATATATTGCCATGATACTATTGATGTTTGCTTCAATCATTCAATAATAGGATGGTATCATTGACTGATGATCAATTCTTCAAGAGATGATATCATAATTTTTCAATGATACCATCACAATATATCGTATAACAACATGGTATCATTGAAATTATTTCATATAATCAGTAACAATCTTCATATCATTTATGATACCATCATAACATATACATATACTCTTATGATAGCACTAAGGTTTCCTTCATTACTTCATTCACAAAATTACTCATGCATTAATGATATCATGACGGTATCATATACTACTATATGATATCATTAAGTTGGTTTCCTACATTCATTCATGTACAACCAACTAATCCTCAATGATATCAACACATTATATATATAATAGCACGATATCATTGACTAATGAGCAATTTTGTAACGACCTGATTCCGTCATAAGGGAAAAGCCAATGAAGAAATAATTGGGGCCAGAAAACTTTTTCGTAGTAACTTGGAACACTACAAGAAACTTGACTTTTAGCGACCAATTCTTAACGAAGGGAAATGAATCTAGTCTTTATAAGTGTACTTATAACAACTAATTTTATTTCCGGTTGTTAAAGGATTTTTTAGTTAGATTTTAATTAATGGATAATATCGGGTTCTTAAAATTAATAATAGAGAAAATTGTACATAATGACAAACTATTAATTCAAATTAAATGGTGTAACCACACTTTGATTTAATTGTGCCCTGTAGCAAACTGTTTGCCAATCGCCTCTCTCCCTCAAACTCTCACTCGCCACTCTCCCTCTGTCGCTCGCCTCTCTCGTTTTATACAAACATAAATGTATAAATTGTGTTTCTGTTTGTATAAAGCGAGAGAAAATTGTATATACACATGCAAATACATATATCTTCGTCCTATACACTTATAATTATATAATACAAATATTCCCTTGTCCAGTTCTCTTTTGCCTTTCTCTTTTTCTCGCTTTATACAAACACAGATTATACAAAATACAATGTATAATTTATGTTTGTATAAAGCGAGAGAGAGCGATATTTGATATACAAACATTTTATTTCGATTCATTTGTATACAAATTCAAATTTTATACAGATATACAAACATATAAAATTAAATTGAGAGACTCTCAAAGATTTATACAAACGAGAGGTTGACAACAATTTATACAAATGACCTGCCAGCAAAATTATACGAATCTGAAGAGGAGCCAGCAAATTATACAATTGCTTCTTTTGTATATATGTATAGCGCAATAGCCTAGTCATAACATGTTTGCTATAGAGCGCAATTATGCAAACTTTGCTATAGTATACAAATATGAATTTTGTATTTGCTATATGTGAAAGTTGCTCTTCTTAATAACCTCTCGCTAAAATTAAGTAATTGATTAAAAAATAAGGCCCACTACCTTTTCCCCCATTTTCTCCAAACCCGAGAAACATAAACCTCAGAATTCTCTCTTTTGATCCCAAAAATATATTAGGTTTTGTTAAAAGGAGTGGACTTTCTGCCAAAATTCTTTCAATTTGTCGATTTGGAGCCGATGCAATCTCAATCTGCGATGAAGGACCCAGTAAGCAAGCATCTTAATTACATCTATGGAGATTGAGGGCCGAAGATTACCCTAAAACCTAATAACGTGATTCAGTGCGTTGAATATGGGTATGATATTCTTTTTTTTTCATCTATTGCAGTTTTCGCAACCATTTTACATCAAAGTAAGCCATTTTGGTTTTGAACTGTTTGGTTGGTGGATTCTATTGTGAACTACAAAAGAAGAAGAAAAGAAAATCAACTTTCTGATCATTTTCAACCTGTCTGCTCGTCGGCATCAGTAGTTGCACAAAGGAACTAGCATGCTTATTTCCTGCTCATCTAGGCATGTTTCTGCAGTTTTAACCATCAATTGCAGTTGTGGAGCGCAGAGTTTGTCTGATCATAAATTTACTCTCTATGTTTTAAGTAGGGTTCTTTTTACATGGTTTTCTATCTACTTGTATTAATATTTTTGTCTGCTTGTGTTATTAAACTTAGAAGATATTTGGTGGTATCTTTGATTGAAAATAAAGTTGATGAATGATTGTGATTATTGAATAATTTTGTTAATCCTATCTGTCATTCTAGAGCTAAACTAAGTATTTTTTTGCACCGAGAGTGGCAGGCAGTGATGCTTTTGAATTTAAAGAGAAAGATGACTAATTCTATTTCAATTGGAGGATTCTAAGACTATGAACTAGATAAGAAATAAATATTTATGTGGTCAAAACAAAACTTTATTTCTGATGTAATAGTGTATCTAATGTAATACTATGAAATAGATGAACCTTTGTTCTACACATACACATTTAGTATGTTGCATGGTTAAAAAATTATATGATTGAAAAACAAAGAGTAAGATTGTTTAGGCAACAAAAGAAAATGCTATAGAGAGAGCAAACTTACTATGCATTTGGAGTGAAAGAAATTAGAAAATTGCAAACACCCAACAAAAGACAATTTGTTTTATGATGTCTGGTGGAGATCTTCACCCTCAAAATATCCACTAATAATGTAAAGAATTACGGGACACATTCGAGCTATACTTGATGGGAATCCTATTTCTGTGAGGACTACGTAAACTAACAGGACATAACTAATGAATTTCTGGTTTAACTGTTTAGAAGTATAACGGATTTCCTCATTAAAGAATGTTCAAGTGGTGTGCTTTTAAGACAATGTTGTTCATTATATAGTAGAGAAGATGTGCAATACATGTTAGACATTACAGTGAGTTGAAACTATAATGAAATATATGTAGTTTCTAATTTTGAATTTTTATGTTGTACTGGTACAAAAGTTGTTTGCATAAAGATTTGTATTATCCTTTTGTGCTGAGTTTCTTGACAATCCTTGTATATTCCTTTCTCCATTTTCATTAGTAGTTTAATTTTAGTTTTGAAGTGTTTGCATGAAGCAAAAATCACATGTACAGAGGTTTTGTTTTCCCTGTTCCATGAACTGAATATATTTATTAACTGATTTGATGAAGACGTGATGAATAAGCCATTGCTGCAGCTTTTTCTTATGATCTGGAGCAATATCAAGTGGTTTTATAACTTATTCAGCTCATGAGAACTTTAGTGCAAATAAAGTTTCTGTACATACCGATTTCATTGCCACCTGTTGTTTCCCCTCTTGAACATTATAGTATGTTACTTTTTGTCAGCTTGTTATGTTTATTCTTATTCTTATCCTAATTTTCACGAGTCAAGTACTGCATATTATGCATCCTATGCCTTAGATACAAGTTCAATTTTTATTTTCAGTAACTACTTTCATACAAATATGAAAATTAATTTTAACATGTTGACGAATTCTCAGTGATATTTTTATGATTAGGTAAGATAGAGTTATCTTGAGACAGGGGTGTTTCGGAAACAACCTCTCTATCTTCATGAGGTAGTGGTACGGTCTGCAACACTCTATCATCTACAAAACCCCACTTAGTGAGATTATACCGGGTATGTTGTTGTTTTTTTTTTTATTATTTTATGATAATTTCTTTTTGACTTGATTGAAGTTTGGATAAAGAATGTATAAAATCAAGTTAAGGGGAATGAATTCAAAAAGATGCAGAATGTTAAGTTGTATGAGTTGCTATTACTATACAATTTTATATATTTCTCAAGAATTTGATTTAAATTCTCTTTCATATAGGTTCTTTAGGAACTGAACCTCTATTTGTTGTGATATGTCGTCATTCCAATGTTGTTTCTACAAGATTTGTTTATGCAACATTAATAGTTCGTATAGTATAAGAATGTTGTCTTATCCAAAGAAGACAAGAGAGTTGGTTTCATATTATCATGGGGCAAAGAGTTGGCTTTGCATACTAAGGCGGCTAGTTGTGATTATAATTATTATTTAGTACTTGCCATTATTAGCACTAACCTGAAAAGGAATAATGTCTTTTCGAGTTGTGACAAGAGAGAGGCTCACGTGACTCTTTATTTGGGACATGTATAAAATTTTAAGACATGTTTAATACTCTTTATATATGAGAACATTTAGTTTCATATTTAACCAAAAAAAGAGGAGAAAAAGAATTGTAGTCACTGCCTAATGAGATGATCAGCATTGAGCTACAACAATTTAATATCAATGATACTGCAGAAAGGAATCAGAGAACTCAGTGGCTGTTGACTTATACTAAACAACCAAGTTCTTATAATTAACTCATCAACTTAGTTATTGGAACTTTTTATCCTTATAAGAACTACCTTTTTTCTTCAAACTTAAAGCTATGCAGAGCTTGGTATCTTCTCATTCTTCTAGGATTATTTTCAATCCTTAGTTGGTGAATAAAATATAAAGCTAAGATTTTCAAGCATGACTACCATCAAGCTTATCTCTTGCCAATTTCTGCGTTTCTCGGGTATAACAGCTTAAAGACAAGGTGTCAGTTCTTGAATTGTGTGTGAATAACTGATCTGTAATCTTAAGTCGCTAGAGAGACACTTTATTTACTCTTAGTTACATTTAAGTAGATTATCTCTTGTTCTCATGTGCAAACTTGATCTTTTCATATGTCAAATACGTAAAATACTTTCTTGATAATAGGTGGTAGTGACACTTAAAACTTAGGACCTCTACTTACTTTGTTATTATGTTGAATTGTGCCTTATATTTTTAATGGTTCAAAATTTTAAATGAGGTTGATTAAACAATTTAGCACTAATATATCTTCCTTTAACTTCTTGTAATGTTGAATTTAAAAGGAAAACTTCTTGTAGAGTAGGATATGATATACTTACAAACCTTGATCCTTAATGTTGCTCAAGTGTCAAATCAAAACTTTTTTCATTTCTTTTTTTATTGATTGTGAAGCGTATAACTTTTCATTTTAATTATTGTAGATAGTAGTGTTGGAGTTCATTGTTGATATATGTTGTTATGGGGAGTTCGTGAGGGCTTGTTATTGGCCTGAATCTCCTTGTGAAGTATGTTGATGATGGTAGGCTTGATAAAAAGTGAGGCATTAGCGTATATGATTATCATGATGTTGACACATAAACAGAAAGATTGCCTCTAATCTGAACTACTTGCTCTTGGAATTTGTGATTCAATTATAACTTGTTGAAACATGCTTCTTGCAATACCCCTATTATATTCCTTAGGTATCAATAAAAGAGAAGAAAAATCAAATGACAGGGACGTATACAATGACTCCACTAGTGTGACTCCATACTAGTGTAATTGTTCACTTCTTATTACATAGCTTTTGTTGTGATAGTCCAGGCTTCTATATTCAAATAGGACTTTTCTTACTCAAAAAAAGAAGAGAAAAACTCTCTTTGGGCAGTTCCATTCAACTAAATTAAGTTCTCTTGTTGAATAAATTTAATTGGATAGTCATAAAGATGTATTTATTTTCTTATTGATTTATTTTGATTTTGCAGAAAAAACTAGCATCTGTTACTAAACTAACATGAACTTTTTCTTTTTACAGATGTTAAAATTTGGAGTCTTAACAATCCACAAATAAAGTGCAGATGATCAAGTCTAACTAAAAATATCGAAGAACAAGTTGAAGACCAGAGACACAATTTTTATTTTTTTTTGGAGTTGTTAAATGTGTTTCCATTGCTACCTAATTGTTTATATTTTATGTGTTTAATAAATATTATAAAGTTGATAGATATACTTTTGGTAATATGATAATTTAGTTCTTTGGAATTTACTATGAAACTTTATATTAATACAAATATTTCTCGTAAACTTTTAATGTATTTTTAAAAAATATATTTACAACAATAATCATATAATAATTAGACTTTGAGTTAGAACTTACAAACAATTAACAAATATAATCTTATTTCACTAGAAGAACTGATAAGGAGCATATTTACCTCTGTCATCTAATGTTATTAACGACATGCATGTTAATTAGCGAAAGGAAATATTGGTCGCTAAATAATATATATAGCGACCAGATTTTTTTGTTGTCGCTAAAGTTTTTTAACGACCGAATTTGGAATCCGGTCGTTAACTTTTAACGACGAAGCTTTTAGCGACCGGTGATGACCATTATTTTTTCTGTCGTTATATGTTAGTAACGACCAGAATAGGATCTTTAGCGACCAAATTTCCCTCGCTAAAAGTGATTTTTCTTGTAGTGGAATTTCCCAACTTAGTCTAAATTTGGACAAAATCGGAGTCATTAAGGTGTAGGAAATTCTGGTAATTAATGAGAGATCTAATTATGATTTGGACCGCATGAGTAGATAACTAAGACGTTAAGGAACCCGTACGACTTTACGGAATCGAATTTGGGCGAGTAGAACTCCCGAAAATGATCTTAGCGTGAATGAACTTTATGTCTCCCTGTAGGACGCCAGAGCGAGTAGAACTCCCTAAATGACCTTATTTGGCACTTTTTGATTTTTAGAACCAAGGAACGAACCACAGGCGACTGCTACTCATTTTTCACCATTCTTGAGGCTAAATGTAAGTTTTTCACTCCCCGAATCCATTTTTCGATTCGTAGAACGTAATAGAATGGGTGAATATTGATGGGGAAGGGTTTTGCTATAGATTCTATGGTGGAAACAATTATAATTTGGATAATTGGGATCATGGGTTTGATCTAGGGTTCATAGAATTGTTAGTAATTCGGGTAATTAGTGATTGTTTATTGATTCTCATATTATAATTGTTGTTTGTAGACCTAGAAAAAGCGGTAAGAATCCGAAAAGGGAAGATTCAAGTGCCTTAGGAGATTCAAGCTTGGATTCGAGGTAGGTGATAGTTGTGATTTCATGTTGGTGTGATATATGTTTGTAATTGCTCATTATAATGCATGTATATATACGAATGTTGCATTATTGATCACCCTAATCGTAAATGAGGATAATTGAATAATTGTATGCCATGAATCACCTCTTGTTGTATGATTGTGAGAATATACATTGTGATTGTGATTGTGGCTTGTTGAATGGGATCGGTTGCCACGTTCCGGCACACTAACTGGGATCGGTTGCCACGTTTTGGTATAAATATGGGATCGGCTGTCACATTTCAGCATAAACATTAGATCGATTGCCATGTTCCAACATAAACATTGGATCGGATACCACGTACCGATATGCTAACAGTTTGGGTGTGGGTTCCATGAGAGAACCATTGAATTGGGTTTTGTGAGAGA
>NW_006239035.1:398626-399974 GCF_000226075.1 Solanum tuberosum
TGAGAGGACCATTGAATTGTATTGTGTATCTACTTGTGTTGATTACGTTTATATCTAGCGGTGATTGAGGTTGAAAGACTGTTTGTTGCTCTAAAATGATAACCAAAGTGTATTATTGAGAATGTGAAATGATACATTGATCCTGAAAAGATGACTAATATTGTATATGTTCAGTATATGCATGTTTTATAATGTTGTGGTTACTTGCATGTGTTAACTTATTGTGATAGTCGCGTTATCCTACCAATACACTGTGGTTGTGTACTGATACTGCACTTGCTCTTTCTTTGTTGAGTACAGGGCATCTTCAGGTGGCTATTGATAGATTTCAGCTAGTTGACTATTGAGCGTGACCGGATTCAAGGGTGAGTTAGTTCTTTCAGGCTGTCATGGATCTTTTTTGTTTAAGTCCACTCTTTCCGGACTCAGACTATTTTCTTAAAGGTGTTGTTTAGTTTCGGGGTTGTACCCATTGCTCTTAGACTTTGTCGTTAGTGAGTTTTGGTACAATGACTTTCAGTTTCTAGGGTTGAATTTCCGCATTAGTTTGGTTAGTTTATTTAAACCTTTGGAGTTTATGGGGACTCTGTATTAATTATATAGTATTTAAATGCCTTAATTTTCAGAAAGTTTGCTAGTTGGGTTGTAGTAATGGTTCTCCCACCGGAGGGTTAGCGTGTGCCAATCACGACGGTCTGGGTTGTAACACCCCGCATCCTAGATAGACCAAAATGCAGATTTTGAGAAGTTACAGGTGCAACCCATGGTTGCCATCCACGGACCGTAGGTCAGATCACGGTCCGTGGTCTGTGTCCGTGGATCAAGACTCCTTTACCCAGCCTTTGACACGAACTAAGGTTGACCAGCACGGACCGTCATTCGATGCACGGTCCGTAGGTCTGACCGTAGATGAGGGTCAGCAGCCAGTTAGAGGAAAATTGTTGATTGGGTCAACTTCAAATGGTCATAACTCTTAACACAAAATGAATTAGGTGTCCCATGACCTATGATATGATAGATAATTGAATCCTCTTTCCAACGCCACCAAGTTTTCTAACATCCGAACTCCAAGTAAAAAGTTATGCTCATTTTAGTGAAGACCTGCCGGACAGACTTGACCGACAGACCCAAACGGCGGCTGGTAGATCAAACGACGGACCATAATTCCTTCCGTGGATGGGCTTCACCAGAATTAAGTTAGGGTTATTTTGGTCCTTTCCCTATTTCGTTGGACCCCTAAGCTACGTCGTTTAGACCCTAAATTATGAGGTTTTAGTCAGTTTAAGCCTAGAAACATAACTAGAACTTACCTAAGTCAAATCATTAATCAAAACTTAGAAAATTAGAA
>NW_006239035.1:400478-400796 GCF_000226075.1 Solanum tuberosum
CAAATAGTCCCAGAACTACTAGCCACGTAGGTTGTAAGTCCCCTCCGTGGGCATCATTTCAGTGATCACACCAGCATGCCTTTATACCTCTGGCAGGGTATATTGGGTCCTCTCGATGGGACGTATACATCGGACTCCACATTTAGCTCATGTGGTTTTATTATCAGTTATTAGTAGTTCCCACAGTTCAGTCAGATTCTATTGCATTGACCATTTATCAGTATAGTCAGTATTCAGTTTTAGCATGTTATAAATTGGTCACTACATTCAGTTATCTCAGCATTCAGTATCTATCATGTTCAGATTATATCATTGCTT
>NW_006239035.1:400851-418376 GCF_000226075.1 Solanum tuberosum
TATTTCAGTTTTACTCTATCCTGCATGCTCAGTACCTTTCAAGTACTGACGCATGCGTGCGCTACATCTTTTCGTGATGTAGGTTCAGGTTCTCAGCATCCAGATAACGCTTAGATCGGTTCCCGATCTCCAGTTCAGCAGAATCAGTGGTGAGTCCTCATTCTCCGAGGACAATAGTCATGAGTCTCGTTTTAGTATTATTTTTAGTCCTTTAGTTTCAGTTTTGCTAGACTTAGCTGGGGCTTGTCCCAGCATTTCTAGTCAGTTAGAGGCTATTTTCAGACATAGATAGATTCAACTTAATATTGAGTTAATATCTTCTTTGTATTAAACTCATCAGTTTTCAATTATCTCAGTTATAGTATATGGGTATTCCCCATCCTTTTCATTTTATTTATGGTTTAGCTTCCGCATCAGTTATTATTATCTTTAGTATGCTCATTGTTTTATTTGAAAACGTAATTAGACTGATTTTAAGAGTCGCCACTTAATTTTTAAGAAAAATCAAGAAAACAACTTTTCAAAAGATTAAAACGGAAATCTAATGAAAATATTCAAAGGGGTTCAGGGTTCATATTAGCATTTCGGGAAGGGCTTGGAAGCACCCAAAATGTCCGCTAATACGCGGTTATCCGGCAGTTAACTATTTGGCTAAATAATTTAACTTAACTTAATTTTGAGCAATTTTTATAGTTAGAACCATTTTAAAGGGGAAAAGGGGAAAATAGAAATACTAAGTGAAATACTTTTTGCAAAAATTATTCTTTAAGTCTAATTAAGGATGATCGATTTTAGCTAAATTGATAAAACACAGCGGGCGTCTTACGGGGATTTGAATTGTTCAACCTTAAAATTAGCGGCAAATACTAACAAGTAAAATGAACACAGTAAAGTAGAGAGAGAAAGAGAGTTGGGCCCAAATCTGGTTTCTGTCCGCCTGGACTAGTATTTGAGCCTATTTCATTTTGGGCCAAAGGCCCAATTCTTGCCACCTGTCCTAAATACTAACAAGTGATAATAATGATTGCAATTGAAGGGCTTAGGCCCAAAAGTAACAAAATACAACTTGGAAATTAAGGGGTGAGCCTTTGGGCCCCAAATCTGTCATGTATACAACATATACACTAAGTGTATATTGCTGTATATTTGTATATCAGCTCCAATTCTTGTTCGTCAATTTCAAGGTCCATTTCCTTGGTTTCAATGGATGGCCGACTCAGAAGGGAGTGATTTAAGCTTTTATGGCACTCTCGAAATACGAGGAAGGAAAATAGGAGTTCATAGTGAACTCAGGTGGATTTCCACATGCATCAAAAATAAAAAATAAATGCATAAATAATAATTCGATACTTAAAAAAATAAGTAATGGAATAGAATAAATATCACTGCCTAAATATTACAGTAATGGTGGGACAATTTTTAATTTATTAACTAAATTGATAAGAACTCTACAAATTAAGCATGAAGAGACAAAGCTCATAGAAACATGCTTCGGGCATCAAAGGCAGTAGCCAACAAAACAATCCCACATTAAAATGAACTTTCTAAAAGACCAAAAACCATAAGTGTAAAAACGAAAAATTTAGAAAGCTTCCAAGCCCTAAAAAAGAAACTCTTGCCAGGACTCAACAAGACAACACACCAACTGTCTCCAATATTAAATTCACTTACGAACTCCCTTTAATAGAATTATATAAAAAAACAAATGGTCAAGAACTGATTTTAAAAGAAATCGAATCAGGCAAATCTGTTAGAGTTGAACCGAAATAAATAAACAAATGCCAAATGAAGATACTAAAAACCTAAACAAAATAAACTAAGGTCCTACACTTAAACCAAAGTAGTAAGATAAATCATGGATGCTAAAAAAACTACCAAATAACTTAAAACACTTCAAATATTAAAGCATGAGCAACTTTAACACCATTCCTAAATCTAGCTGCTAGCAAGTTAGCCATAATGTACTAAATAGCCGATGAACAAAATACATTCAGAATGAGCAGGAAATTTCTTTACAGAAGATATGACAACCAAAACTCCTGGATACAAAATAGTTCAAACCGAGTCGATATAAGCAAACAAATCGAATGCGGAGTCATAGATTCACATTATCTCCAGATTATGCTAAGCTCATATGGTAAAAAAAAAAAAGCTTGTTCCGAGGGAAATGGAAACTTTTAGCAGTGAAGACATGGAAATAAACGAGTTGATGTCAACAACATGCTTTGAAAACGAGAGAAAGTAAAACAATGAACTACTAAGGACGATACTTAGATTTGTAAAATAAATAAATAATAGAAAACAAAGTTAAACATTTGACTAATGACATGATGTTAAGCTACTATTAGCAGAAATCTATATCTATGAACCAAACAGATAAATAATTGAAAACCAAAAACTACACATAAGACAAAACTGAAAGATTCAAGCTGCACAATAGGTAAGCTCAACATAGGAAGCCGGATAAATTTTAAACTATTCCGAGTAGAACAAAATAGAGAATCAACTATTTTTTAAACAAAACGGGTTCATGTCGAAGCCAAGAAACTAATCCAACAACACTCTACTATTCCACATAGCATCCCAATCACTATTAACTCGAAATTATCGAAGGGAAAGCGAAAGAACAAAGGAACGAGTACCTTCTTTAGAGCAGCGAACTTGGATGGAACGAGTAAGGACACTTTACCACTACGCGAACTTAGCCACGAACAACAGACAAAGGACTGAGGCAGAATCTGAGCAGCTACCTCGAGTTCACAATGAACTTATGAGGGAGCAATGGACGACACCAAAATGACACAAAACTAAGATCCTAAATGAGATAACTTCTTTATTTGGAGTGTATTTCGAGTGTATTCAAACTACTTTCTGCTTAAGCTATCCTCTGTATTTTCACTCAAAAAATCCCCCTTTACAATGGAGAAGAAGAGAGGTATTTATAGGGGAAATTCTAGGGTTCTTTTTGGGGGTAAAAAGGTGAGAAATCAGATGATTTCAATTTTTCAATTCAAAATCTCTAGAGGATCAGAGTTGAAAGCTGTAACTCGTACTATTCTCAACGGATAGAGAAATCGCAGCCATCTGATTTCTTGGTGAAGGACAGAGTAGCAACAAGATGGCAACACCTGGCTCATTCTCGAACGGTCTTCGTACGGAGCTCGTCATAGGCATGAGGGAGAGGGTGAGGGCTGCACGAGATGTTGGACTTGGGTTGCGTTTTCCTAGGCTGGGCAATTTCTGGGTTTCGCGTCTCTGGTTCTCACTGGAAGAAGAAGAACAAATAGTATAGGGGTGGGGTGCGTACTGTTTGCTGTTGTATTTTATGTTATTGTGTGCTACTGCTGATGGGTCTCTTTTGCTAGTGGGCCTCTTTAAATTGAAAGTGCGCTAATGATTTGATGAGTAAAAAAGGCCCAAAAACTTGGTCTCCAAATGGGTTTAAGGTAAGGCAATAGAATGAAGTTCAAAACTTAATCAAATCGAATTTAATTGGTGAATTTGATTAAAATTTAAATAAGACGAATTAATATTAATTAATTAATGAGCTTCTTAATCTTAACAAAATAAAATAATTAACTTACTTATAAACTAGAATATTTCAAAAATATAATCGTAACTTAACTAAACTAATTTGATAAAATAGTTCAACAAAACAAAATCTTTTTGAGTTGATTTTCGAATATTCATAAAATATACTAATTATATACATAATTATATAAAAGTATTTTTTTTAATTAGAAATTATAAAATGACTAGAATTACTTGAAAATAACTAGAAAAAATATTTAATTTTTTAAATAAAACTAATTATTTTAAATCGTTTGAAATTGAAGAAGCTCAATGATTAATTTATATTGTGGAGGTCCAAAATTGGGTGTCAACAATTGTCCCTCGTTTGACTTGGATTGATGAAAGAAATTCGAGGCAAATGAAATTGACAAATCCAATTTTGACTGACCACACCTCTTTCTCTTAGAAAAGAGCTTTGGTATGGACTTTAGGAATTATGGCCGAACCCTGGAAATAGGTTTCCTACATATCTCAGGCTATATGAAAACTCAGGCCACTTGTAGTTCGATACGCTTGATTTAACGCACGATTTTGAAAGGACTCAAAAGTCATCCCGATATCGAATTATGAAGAGACCGAAACACTTGGGAATAAGATTTAAGAGCGAGTGATAGAGTACAGCCGAGTTTTCAACATTGAGCCTGCCTACATATCCTTAGTAATCAGGCTGTTTGTAGTTTGACTCGATTGGTTGAAAAAGAAATCTATTATGCAAGATAGCATGCGATTCTAGAAGAATGACAAATAAGTCGAGTTATGAAAAAGAGGCTTGCAACCTCTTAGCCATAAATGCAGAGCTCTTCACATCCATAAGTAAGAACTTACACGGACATGATTTTCAAAGCTCTTGGTGTATTGTCACTCGGATTTGGAAAGTTGCCTATGGTGGAAACCAAAATCCTTCAGATGCGAAATTGAAACCGGTAAATCTAAAGAAAAACCCACATGCCTTCTGATAGGGGTATGGTTTGATTGTGGTGAAAGTCGCTCCTCAGCTTGTGCCCTAAGAGTTTGGCACTCCTCTTCGGACTATGTCCCAGTTCACTACTAAGAAAAATTCCGCGTTGTGCTGCATCCTTGTTGATGTCATCCGCACCTGTGGTTTGACTTGAGAATTCATCTTCTTGGATGCTCTCGACAAAGATTGAGATAAAACTCATTAGCATAAGAATATAATTCAAATGGAGAGATAACGTCTTTTACCATGTTGACACTTAGTCGCTCTCCTTGAACATTTAACATCAGTTCCTTCATCTTGACGTTAGGCCAATAAAAGTTGTATCTCATATTTGCAATATAATTATTTGAATGTACTCTTCCTTTGATATCGAAATAATAAAATATAGACTAATGTAATATGTTGATGGCTCTCTTGATGACGTTCTTGCAAATAAAAATAATGATGATGATTCTTCATTGGTAAGATGATGATAATGATAGGATGATGATGATGCTCCATCGATAAGATGATGATGTTGATGCTCCATTGGTAGGATGACGATGATGATAGGACAATGTTGTTCCATCGATAGGTTGATGATAATGATAGGAAGATGATGCTACTCCCTCAATAGGATGATGAGGATATGATGATTAACATTGATCCATTGATAGGATAATACTGCTGAAGGTCCATTGGTAGTATGATGATAATGAAGAATCGTTGGTAGGATAATGTTGATCCATTGGTAGGATAATGTTGATGATCCATTGGTAGGATAATGTTGATGATCCATTGGTAGGATAATGTTGATGATCCATTGGTAGGATAATGTTGATGATCCATTGGTAGGATAATGTTGATGATCCATTGGTAGGATAATGTTGATGATCCATTGGTAGGATAATGTTGATGATCCATTGGTAGGATAATGTTGATGATCCATTGGTAGGATAATGTTGATGATCCATTGGTAGGATAATGTTGATGATCCATTGGTAGGATAATGTTGATGATCCATTGGTAGGATAATGTTGATCCATTGGTAGGATAATGTCGATGATCCATTAGTAGGATAATGATAATGAAGATCCTTTGGTAGGATGATGTTAATGAAAAATGAAGATCCGTTGGTAGGATGAGGATATTCCATTGATAGAATGACGATGATGTCCCTCTGGTGATGGTATTATCTCATTTGATAATATTCTAGGAATGTCCATCCAAGTGGTAAAGACGATGTCCCTCATGGTAGTTCACATTATCGCGTCTGATATCAATGAAATCCGTGAATAGTCTTCAAACGTTCTTGATGCTGAAAAGTGTAATCTCGTGTCATCGAAGATGCTTGTATATGTTGAGAGTGATGCTTTCCCTGTTCCCCTTTTGAACACTTTGTTTTCTTTGTGACTTATGGTTTGCTGGGAATTTAAACGAGGTGTTGTTGCTCGTATTCTAAACTCTTTCTTTTTCTTCTAAAAAACTTAAATGACTTTCCTGCATCTACAGAAAAGTTGTCAATTTTGGGGAGCTCCTCGCCCTTTTGACTTCTCCATATTCGTTTAATGGAGAAATATGACAAACTTGAGGCAATCTTATAGACCTGCATCCACAAAAAAATTGTTAGTTTTTAAAACAAACTAATCTGTGTTGACTTCTTTAATCGCTTACTCCTTGTCTTGTTATCTTTAGTTGATCGCTCTTATCTCTTACTTCTCGATAAACAATCCAAAAAAATTTATGCAAAAATATTTGAAATATAGATAAAATCTTTAAGAAAAAGGTTTTCAAAAAGCTGTAATTGAAAACAGGTCACTGCCAAGTGTCATGTCACGTCAAGCTTAAATGAACATAATTGGTTCGAAACTTTGGTGTGTCCGATAGCTTTTTCTGGAGAATTCAAAAATCCTTAAAGCTTGGGAAATTTCTGACATGGTTCTCCCGAAATCTACTATAATCAGGAAGTTTTGTAGTTGACTCTGAAATTCAAAGGTGTCGGAGATTGCTGGAGTTGACTATGAACTTTAACGATGCCAGAGATCATTTGAAGCCAACTTTAAACTTCTAATATGCTCGAAATATTCAAAATTTACTACAAACTTCTAGTGATGCTTGAAGGAAACTTTGGGGCTATCCTCAAAAATTTATGTCCCAGTTAAATGTCCTGGGGTATCTCAAACTATTGATATATGACTTGTAGAATTTTTTAGACCCTCTCAAAAATTATGTCCCAGTTGCAACTCGCAATGTATCTTCAATCTTGACTTGTTGGAGAAAATATCTTACTCCTTAGAATTTTTGAGTCCCTCTCAAAAATTGTCTCAGTTTCTATTGCAAAGAAAAATAGAAATCTTATGGGAGATATGACCGAGCCGTTGTGGCACCTACATATCCCGTTGAGGCAGGAATTAGGTCAAACGTAGTTCCCCCTCTCGAGGATTAACAAAAATAAGAAATTAAGCGAGGAAACGACCGAGGCCGACATAGGCCGCCTACGTATCTCATTCTTGAGAATTCAGGTCGAACGTAGTTCAAGTACAAAAGAAAACATTAAAAGGGGGATAAAGGGGTGACCGAGGCCGATATAGGCTGCATACGTATCTTATTCTTGATAATTCAAGTAAGACGTAGTTCATTACAAAGAGATAAATTCTAAGCATAAATGATTACAAGCAAATAAAGATGGTTACAAGGAAAAGATAGAAATCGAGTCTTCAAACATAGTGTCTTTTAACAGCATTTAAGTAGATTGATGACTTGTGAGATCAGATGTTCATGCTCAACCCTGTAATGTCATCAAACAAATGTATCAATGTGTTCTTTAAGCAAATTGATGAGTTTTCTCTCCCGTGCTTTGTCAGATAGGCACCAATTTTGATTTCTTGGATGCATTCATCATTTTTCTGATTCACTATTCTAATCTCTTCTGAATTCGGCTCATCGTGACTCTCGAACTGTCTGAATTCCTCATACAGGTGTTTAGGTACCATGATCATTTCATTGTGATCCTCAAATTCGTCTGCATCTACCCCATTTTGTTCATTCAGCTTGTGACATGACATGATATTGACAGATTTGAAAATATATTTACTGAAATCATAGACAGATACTGTTAGATAACAAATATAAAGTAAGTAAAGCATATTTTCGCAATAAGGGAGGTTTTTGTTAAAATAAGAAAATAAGAACTTCGTCCATGACGTTAAATCATTTTGCCTCTTTTTTTTCCTCAAAATTATTAAGAGGGGGATTAAAATACACTAAGGTAAAAATGAAGGAAATGATGGGTCTCGAGCCTCATCCGAAACACCACCAATTTTAGATATAGCATATAAATTGTCAATGTCTACCAAGACGAGCAAGGAATCAAGAGCGGAGTGGATGTCCAGTTAGGAATTTTCTCCTTTGGCTTGGTGTCTACTATTACTGGTGTCTCAATCATCTATTCAATCACAATATCACTTTCTTTGAACAAATTTTCGATTCCTTCCCCTTGACCATTTTGCATTGGAAAAGGCAGATATGAATGAGGCAATGATTTTGGAAAAGCTTGATCGATCTTCTGTTTGTTCTGACCCTCCTTTAGCACTAAAGCAAAAGCTTGAAAAGGTGCTATGATCACAAATTTGGATTTCTCTCTTTTGGTTGGAGAGGCTACAACTTTCTCAATCTTCTCAAGGTTGGCTGAGATTATAACTTTCTCCCCATTCAAATCTTCTTTGACTTCGACCATATTAATAGTCACCCCTCCATGATTCGGCATGGGGTTACTATTAACATTAGGAGTGGCGGTCTGAAGAGTGACGACCCTTTGATCTATCAAGTCTTGAATTTTATGCTTCAAGTTGATACAATCTCCAGTAATATGACCAGCACTTCCTGAATGGTAAGCACATTGAAGATCGGGTCTACAAAACTTGGAATTGACATTGATATTTTTTGGATCAATTGTCTGTATCAGGCCAACTGATTTCAATCTCTCAAAAAGTTGTATTCGGCTCTCAACTAAAGGATTAAAGACTCTAAAAGGTTTCTTCTTAGTATTTGGACGAGGAGGATAGTAATTATTTCCTGGATGTGAAGGCACTTGACGGTAATTTGGAGGATTTTGGTGAGTTGGTGCATGCGTTTGGAAATTTGAATATTGTGGAGCTCGGTAACTAAGAGGGGTGTTTTGGTAGTGCGGAGGTGGAGTTTGGTAACTTGATTGGATATTTGAACAATTAACTGATGGAGCTTGGTAATATGGATGGGTATTTTGGTAATGTGGAGGTGGAGTTTGGTAAACAAGAGGTGGAATTTGGTAACTCGGTGGTGGAGTTTGGTAATTAGGAGGTACAATTTGGTAACTCGGTGGTGGAATTTGATAACCTGATTGGGTATAACAAGCTGGATATAAATTTTGTGGAGCTCGAGGATAATCTTTGTAAGATGAGAATTTTCTGAAGTGTCATTTTCCATTAGATGTGCAGGAAATAGAAGACACATCTTCTCTCTTCTTTTTCAACAATCCTGAAGATTCGGTTGAGGCGGCAACGCGAGAAATCTTTTCGGTTTTAATCCCATCTTCGATAGCCTCACCTACCTTGACTATCTCCGTAAATTTTTCTCCAATAAGCAACATTATCCTGTCATAATACTCTGGCTCTTGAATGCGTATGAACACTTCAACGATCTCCTTCTCAGACATGAGAGGTCGAACCTGAGCGGCCTCTTTCCTCCGCCTATACACATATTCACGATAACTTTCAGTGGATTTCTTCCTAATTCTCTCTAAAGAATAGCGATCAGGAACGATCTCCACATTGTAGGCAAATCGTTCGACAAAATCTTTAGCTAGTGCATTCCAGATAGACCACTGTTTTGTCTCATGGTAGGTAAACCATTCCGACGCTTCTCCATTCAAACTTCGGCTAAAAAGCCGCATTAATAAAGTTTCATTCCTTCCAACTCCCACTAGCTGGTCACAGTAGGCCCTCAGGTGCGCCAAGGGATTCCTCGTTCCTCCGAAAGTGTCAAATTTTGGCACTTTAAACCCTTTCGGGAGGTCCAGATTCGGATGGATGCACAAATCCTCATAACTCAACCCATCGACTTCAGGAATATAGTGCAGCTCCTTCATGGCTTTCCTGATCTCTTCTTTCATATTCAGCTTGGCTGACTCTTCCTTTGACCTCCACTCTCTCTCTTGTTCCTCATAGTGATCAAGCTCAGAACAGTTGGCATAGGTTTCATTTGGAATTGGAATTTGAAAAGTAGTATGTTGAGGCAATGACAGAGCAATTGAGGGATTCTGGGTATTTTGAGTGGCTTGGTAATTTTGGGGGAAAATCCGGGGGTTGGTATGCTGATTTTGGTGATGGGGGAAGGTTTGGGAATTGTTAACATTTTGATTTTGAGTGGGAGGGCAAGCTTGCGGGTTGACATTTTGATGAGGATGGAAGGTTTGGGGGTTGGTACCTTGAGGAGGAGGTGGCGCTTGGTAAGAGACAGAGGCATGATTGGGATTTAGAGCGGTTAGATCAGTGATTGGGGGATTTTGAGCGATGTTAGAGGGTGGGTTTTGAGCTTGTTCTACGTTTGAAGGAGGAAAGTGAAGTGGAGGCCTTACGTCTGCTGGAGCATTGGAAGCAAAACCCGGATTAGGCAAGTCTTGCCTTCTCAGCATTTCGATCCTCATTTCGGCAATTTGTTGCATCAACTGCATAATTAATTCATTTTTATCAGCGGCGGCGGGCTGAGCCACGACAACATCAGTCAGGCTAATCTCATCATTGTTATCACCCATTACTGCCTTTCCTTTTTGCAAACTTTGATCGGGGAAGGAATCTTTAAGGGCCTTAGATCTTGTGAAATAAGGATGACCAACCAGCTTATTAACACAAATCAGTTCTAAGTTCCTGACAAAGAAAAATAACTCAAAAGATAAACGTGTTAGTTTATGTAGATGATAAACAATACAAAATATCACACATATGACCACAAACACATAAAAGTTGCTCCACTTGAAGATAAACTAGTCCACGTATTTAGAGAAATGACTAAATAGATAAGAATTTGTCTATTTGATTTTGCTCTTAGTGAATCAGAAAAGTTGACTGGAGTCGAGACAAAGTCGATTGTATCTTTCATTAACATACATCTGATTTTCGATTGATATGAAACTATAATTTCTTTGTAAGAGTTGGAAGAAGATAAAATTTCTCAAAAATAGGGACCGAGCCTTGAAAGACTGCCTACGTATCTCACTAGCGAGAATTCAGGTCCTGCATAGTTCGATTGCCTCAAATCTCTTTTTGAGTTGAGATGGCAAATTGACCCTTTTTCCGAGATGAGAAAGTAAGATTTAGAATTTGAAAGAGAAGTTTGATTCTTGTTAGGAAACTAAAGACTCGAAGAATATTTGGACGTACTTTTGATAGTGACTTGATATTTATACATAGGGGTTCTAAATAAATTCAAAAATGAGTGAGCTAAAATATCTTCAAATGAAGCAACATATTCACACAAGCAGTTATAACACATACACGAATATTGTGCGTTCTAAACAGATATGTGATCCTTTTTTGCCAAGGGTAGGTCTAACGATTTGAAAGATGTATACGTCATTTGAAACATTCCATTGCCCCAAAACCCATATTTATACAAGTTTTGCGAATAAACCGAATGGGAATACATAATAGGGGAAAAGGGATACAAAATACTCAGTCCCGCGTAGGGGTACAATTCTAAACTAAACTTCCATGAAATGTTCTTCGCTCTTGAGCTTCTTGTCGTCTCTGGATGTCCACACTTTTGTATAGAATAGTCGCTTGTACAACTCCTTCTTTGACTCTAACAAACTAGTATACTCCCAACCCCCAGGAACAATGATTTTCAAACAACGTATAAATCTTTTAAATTTAAACACATAAATATGATCGTTCGTTTAGGTCGTAGCCCATTTTGGACTCAAGGTGGTCTTTCTAATGAGCCCAGCACACCTTGGGTATTGGGTCATCTTAGTTCAATGCACTAAAAGGGATTTGGTTTCGCTCTACACTAGTTGACTAAGAGTTGGTTTAGATAAGACCTGGTTATCCGAGTTGGACAAACTACATGGTGAAGTCTAATAAACGACGTTGGATGACCACGAGCCAACTATTCGTTTATTACTTCAAATGAATTCAAATAGTATTTTTCTGAATGACAGTCGTGGTAAGCCACGTAACTACCTATTTTTTTAATGCAATCTATTTGTCGTTTGGCGGAATCGGATGCCATGAAATGCAACAATTTAAAATTTACAAGAATTGAAACAAGTAAGCAATTAAACAAATAGTCAAATAAGTTAATTTTAAGGTTAGAACTCATTCACATCCCCAGCAGAGTCGCTATACTGTTTTATTTGAAATGTAATTAGACTGATTTTAAGAGTCGCCACTTAATTTTTAAGAAAGATCAAAAAACTATTTTTTCAAAAGATTAAAACAGAAATCTAATGAAAATATTCAAAGGGGTTCGAGGTTCATATTAACATTTTGGGAAGGGTTTGAAAGCAGCCGAAATGACCACTAATACGCAGTTATCCGGCAATTAATTATTTTGCTAAATAATTTAACTTAACTTGAATTTGAGCAATTTTTATAGTTAGAGCCATTTTAAAAGGGAAAAGGGGAAAATAGAAATACTAACTAAGTAAAATACTTTCTGCAAAAATTATTTTTTAAGTCTAATTGAGGATGATCGATTTTAGCAAAATTGATAAAACACAACGGGGGTCTTACGGGGATTTGAATTGTTGAACCTGAAAATTAGCGGAAAATACTAACAAGTAAAATAAACACAGTAAAGTAAAGAGGGAAAGAGAGTTGGGCCCAAATCTAGTTTTTGTCCGGCTGGACCAGTATTTGGGTCTATTTTGTTTTGTGCCAAATGCCCAATTTTTGACACCTGGTCTAAAAACTAACAAGTGATATTAATGATTGCAATTGAAGGGCTTAGGTCCAAAGGTAACAAAATACAACTTGGAAATAAAGGGGTGAGCCTTTGGGCCCCAAATCTGCCATGTATATAACATATACACTACGTGTATATTGATGTATATTTGTATATCAGCTCCAATTCCTGTTCATCAATTTCGAGGTCCATTTCCTTAGTTCCAACGGATGGCCGACTCGAAAGGGAGTGATTTAAGCTTTTATGGCATTCTCGAAATGCGAGGAAGGAAAATAGGAGTTCATAGTGAACTTACGTGGATTTCCACATGCATCAGAAATAAAAAATAAACGCATAAATAATAATTTGATACTTAAAATAAATAAATAATGGAATAGAATAAATATCGCTGCCTAAATATTACGGTAATGGTGGGACAATTTTCAATTTATTAACTAAATTGATAAGAACTCTACCAATTAAGCATGAAGAGACAAAGCTCATATAAACATACTTCAGGCTTCAAAGGCAGTAGCCAACAAAACAATTCCACATTAAGATGAACTTTCTAAAAGACCAAAAACCATAAGTGTAAAAACGAAAAATTTAGAAAGCTTCCAAGCCCTAAAAAAGAAACTCTTGCCAGGACTCAACAACACAACACACCAACTTTCTCCAATATTAAAGTCACTTACGAACTCCCTTTAATAGAATTATATAAAAAAAACAAATGGTCAAGAATTGATTTTAAAAGAAATCGAATCAAGCGAATCTGCTAGAGTTGAACCCCAATATACAAACAAATTCAAGATGAAGATACTAAAAACCTAAACAAAATAAACTAAGGTCCTACGATTAAACCAAAGTAGTAAGATAAATCATTGATGCTAAAAAAAAACTACCAAATAACTTAAAACACTTCAAATATTAAAGCATGAGCAACTTTAACACCCTTCCTAAAACTAACTGCTAGCAAGTTAGTCGTAACGTACTAAATAGACGATGAACAAAATACATTCATAATGAGCAGAAAATTTCTTTACAGAAGATATGACAACCAAAACGCCTGGATACAAAACAGTTCAAACCGAGTCGATATAAGCAAACAAATCGAACGCGGAGTCATAGATTCACATTATCTCCAGATTATGCTAAGCTAATATGGTAAAAAAAACAAAGCTTGTTCTGAGGGAAATGGGAACCTTTAGCAGTGAAGACATGGAAATAAACGAGTTGATGTCAACAACATGCTTTGAAATCGAGAGAAAGTAAAACAATGAATGACTAAGGACGATACTTAGATTTGTAAAATAAATAAATAATAGAAAACAGAGTTCAACATTTTACTAATGGCATGATGTTAAGCAACTATTAGCAGAAATCTATATCTATGAACCAAACAGATAAATAATTGAAAACCAAAAACTACACATAAGACAAAACTGAAAGATTCAAGCTGCACAATAGGTAACCTCAACATAGGAAGCCGAATAAATTTTAAACTATTCCTAGTAGAACAAAACAGAGAATCAACTATTTTCAAAACAAAACGGGATCATGTCGAAGCCAAGAAACTAATCCAACAGCACTCTACTATTCCACATAGCAGCCCAATCATTATTAACTCGAAATAATCGAAGGGAAAGCGAAAGAACAAAGGAATGAGTACCTTCTTTGGAGCAGCGAACTTGGATGGAACGAGTAGGGACACTTTACCACTACGCGAACTTAGCCACGAACAACAGGCAAAGGACTGGGGCAGAATCTCTGCAGCTACCTCGAGTTAACAATGAACTTATGAGGGAACAATGGACGACACCAAAAAGACACGAAACTAAGATCCTAAATGAGATAACTTCTTTATTCGAAGTGTATTTCTAGTGTATTCAAACTACTTTCTGCTTAAGCTATCCTCTGTATTTTCACTCAAAAAATCCCCCTTTACAATGGAGAAGAATAGAGGTATTTATAGGGGAAATTCTATGGTTCTTTTTGTTGGGAAAGAGGTGAGAAATCGGATGATTTCAATTTTTAAATTCAAAATCTCTAGAGGATCAGAGTTGAAAGCTGTAACTCGTACTATTCTCAATGGATAGAGAAATCACAGCCATCTGATTCCTTGGTGAAGGACAGAGGAGCAAGAAGATGGCAACACCTGGCTCATTCTCGAACGGTCTTCTTACGGAACTCGTGATAGGCACGAGGGAGAGGGAGAGGGATGCGCGAGATGCTGGACTCGGGTTGTGTTTTCCTGGGCTGGGTGATTTCTGGGTTTCGCGTCTCTGGTCTCACTGGAAGAAGGAGAAGAACAAAGAGTATTGGGGTGGGGTGCGTACTGTTTGCTGTTGTATTGTATGTTGTTGTGTACTACTGTTGATGGGTCTCTTTTGCTGGTGGGCCTCTTTAAATTGAAAGTGGGTTGCTGATTTGATGAGTAAAAAAGGCACAAAAACTTGGCCTCCAAATGGGTTTAAGGTAAGGCAAGAGAATGAAGTTCAAAACTTAATCAAATCGAATTTAATTGGTGAATTCGATTAAAATTTATATAAGACGAATTAATATTAATTAATTAATTAATGACCTTCTTAATCTTAATAAAATAAAACAATTAACTTACTTATAAACTAGAATATTTCAAAAATATAATCGTAACTTAACTAAACTATTTTGATAACTAGTTCAACAAAACAAAATCTTTTTGAGATGATTTTCGAATATTCATAAAATATACTAATTATATAAAAGTATTTTTTATTATTTAGAAATTATAAAATGACTAGAATTACTTGAAAATAACTAGAAAAAATATTTGATTTTTAAAATAAAACTAATTATTTTAAATCGTTTGAAATTGAAGAAGCTCGATGATTAATATATATTGTGGAGGTCCAAAATTGGGTGTCAACACTCATGATTATGCCAGCAGGGTTAGCTTGGGGTCACTTGTGATCCTAGGTCCCGTGTCCGCGTCTCGGGGGTAGTCTCGGGGCGTGACAAACTTGGTATCAGAGTCTTAGGTTTAAGTGTCCTATGATGTCTGAAAAGCCGCACTAAGTAGAGTCATTTTCATGGGTGTGAAGTGCACCACATCTAATGAGGGGGAGGCTACAAAATGTTTTAGGAAATCTTCATTTTCTTGTTACTCTTATCGTGCGTAAGGTATGATCTAAATTTCATTCTAACTCGACGTTCTACGTTTCAGTGATCATGCCTCCTCGTAGAGCTAATGCAAGGAATGTGAATGCCAGGAACGCAAACGCAACTCCTCCAGTCCTTGATCAAGAAGTGTTGAATGCAGAGTTCAGGAACGCCATTCAGATGTTGGCTCAGAGTGTGGCCAACCAGAACAATCAGCGGGTTCAAGCTCCTATGAATGCAAATGGTGGATCAGCAACAACGAGGGTCCGTGACTTTGTTAGGATGAATCCGCCTGAGTTTTAGGATCGCAAACTGGTAAGGATCCCCAGAATTTCTTAGATGAGATCAAGAAAATCTTTGAAGTGATGCAGGTAACTGGGAATGATCGGGTTGAGTTAGCATTTTACCAACTTAAGGATGTGGCTCATATCTGGTATACTAAGTGGAAGGGGAATACATGACTGTCCAAGAGTATGGGCTCAAGTTTAACCAACTCTCCAGGTATGCTCCTCACATGGTTGCTGATTCCAGGGCTCAGATGAATAAGTTTCTCTATGGAGTGTCAGACTTAGTGAAGACAGAGTGCAGGAATGCTATGTTGTTGGGAGACATGAACATCTCTAGGCTCATGACTCATGCTCAGTAGGTTGAGGGTGATAAGCTTAGGGAACAGGCTAAGGAGACTAAGAAAGCAAGGACAGGTAACTATGAGTATTCCCAACAGAAATCGTGTGGTGGAAATCGCTCGCAGTTTCAGCAGAAGTCTTCGACTCCAGCCCCTTTATCAGCTAGTGTTCCATCCCCCATGTTCCATAACGATAAAAAAGGTAGGGCGTCAGGCTCTAAGTCTCAAGGTAGTGTTTCAAGCACCAAAACTTGCCCAATTTGCCCGAAATGTAACAAGAACCATCCGGGCGAGTGCCTTGCAGGTAAGGAATGATGTTTTGGGTGTGGTCAGTTTGGTCATAGATTGAAGGATTGTCCTTCTAGACAAGGTCAAGGAGGAAATAATGGTAGAGCTCAGTCTACAACTTCAGTAGCACCAGCAAGTAGCCAGACTCACCAGGATAACTCATCTGGTACAGGTGGCGGACAGCGCCAAAACAGGCTCTATGCTCTTCAGGCTCGTCAAGATCAGGAAGATTCTCCTGATGTAGTCACTGGTACGTTACGAGTCTTTGATCTTGATGTTTATGCATTGTTAGATCTAGGGGCTACTTTGTCTTTTGTAACTCCTTACATAGCAGTCCAATTCAGTGTTAGCCCAGAAACTCTTTCAGAACCATTCTCAGTCTCTACTCCAGTTGGTGATCCAGTTATAGCTAGACGGGTATACATAAATTGCCCTGTCACAGTCTCTCAGAAAGTCACCTCAGCAGATCTTGTAGAGTTAGAAATGGTAGACTTCAATGTCATTCTAGGCATGGATTGGTTACATTCCTGTTATGCCTCAGTTGATTGTAGAACCAGGATTGTTCGTTTTCAGTTTCCAGACGAACCAATCCTAAAATGGAAGGGTAGTAGCTTAGCGCTTATGGGTCGATTCATTTCTTACCTTAAGGCTAGAAATATGATCTCTAAGGGTTATCTCTATCATCTAGTTCGGGTTAAGGATTCTAGTTTCGAATCCCCACCTCTTGAATCAGTCCCTATAGTCAATGAGTTTCCAGAAGTGTTTCCAGATGATCTTCCCAGAGTTCCTCCCGAAAGGGAAATCGACTTTGGGGTTGATCTCCTTCCAGATACTCAGCCTATCTCTATTTCTCCTTACAGAATGGCTCAAACTGAGCTTAAGGAATTGAAAGAGAAATTGAAAGACCTTCTAGATAAGGGTTTCATCAGACTTAATATTTCGCCATGGGGTGCACCAGTGTTGTTCGTGAAGAAGAAAGATGGTTCTCTCAGAAAGTGCATTGACTATAGGCAGTTGAACAAAGTCACAATCAAGAATAAGTAT
>NW_006239035.1:419103-437781 GCF_000226075.1 Solanum tuberosum
GAGCTTGCAGCAGTGGTGTTTGCACTCAAGATTTGGAGAAACTACTTGTATGGTGTTCATGTAGATGTGTTCACAGACCATAAGAGCCTCCAGTATGTATTCACCCAGAAAGAGTTGAATCTTCGCCAGAGAAGGTGGCTTGAGTTCCTCAAAGATTATGATATGAGCGTGCATTACCATCCGGGTAAGGCGAATGTAGTAGCAGATGCTCTTAGCAGATTATCTATGGGCAGTGTAGCACATATTGAGGAAGAAAGAAAAGAGCTAGCAAAGGATGTTCACAGACTTGCTCGCCTAGGAGTTCGTTTTATGAGCATATCAGATGGTGGTGTAACGGTTCAGAATGGGGCAGAATCTTCTTTAGTAGTAGAGGTTATCACACCCCTTATTTTTCCTCAAAACGAATTAAATGTTTTGAAAGAATGAGTTTTTCCAATTAAAGTGACATTTTGAGAAGGGATTGTTTTATTATTCAGAGTCGCCACTTGAAATTGAATTGTGGTGTTCCAAGTCACCTTATTTAAATCTCTAATCAAAAGGAAATTTGACTCTATTTTTATTGATCTGCGAATTAGAGAATCGGGTAAGAAATTATGTTGACCGAGGGGAAGGTGTCAGGCACCCCTCGAGTCTCGTGGTTCTAGCACGGTCGCTTTATTGACTTTAATATGGTTTGACTTAATAATTGGATATTTTATTATTTAATAATAATTATAATAATAATTAACTTTATTCTTTGATTTATTTTAAAACTTATTTGAAAACTGTCTTATTTATTTTAAATTTATTTAAATTGTCTTATTTTTATCAGTGTGTGTCCATTAATAAAAATATGTATAAAGGCATAAATTTACTCAAACAAAATAGAATAAAGTTAAGAAATGAACCTTTACAAATTTGAAACTTGAAACTCCTGTATTTTCCCCCCCTTTTTTTATCGTGTATTTGTATTTTTATTTGTTTAATGTGATTATGGGTAGCATATGTATAGGTACCTAATTATTAGGAATTAGAATTTATGTAGGATTAGATTTTTAGAGTTTGGGTAATTTTAGGATTATTTTTTTTGAGTTGGATTTAAAATAGGAGAGAAGGTTTTATAGGACTTGGGATTAGTTTTAGGAAAATTTCGATTAGAACTCTTTTGAGGAAGATTTTTTTTTCTTTTTATTTTCTCTCTTGTTTTTTTCTTCTTTTCTCTTATTTTTCCCTCTTTCTATTTTTTGCACGCTTTTTTTTTTTTTTACCCCTTTTCGATATTTTTTTTTCATTATTTTGCAGATTGTGTTTTTTTCCTTCTTTTTATTTAATGTTTTTTTTTTGTTTTTAACATTCTGTTTTTTTTTACGTTTTCTGTTCCCTTTTCTTAATTTTTTATTATTATATTTTTTCATTTTTTTTTACATTCTGTTCCTCTTTTTAGTTTTCTTGATTTTTTGTTTTTGAATGTTCATTTATTTATTTATTCCTAGTTTTTTTTTTACTTCTATACAATTCTATTATTTATTCATTTTTCTTTGATAATGAATTCCTAAATAGAGTCCATATCTCTTCTCAATTATATGCCTTAACAACCCAAATTAAAGCGATAATAATCTTAAAGGCAAATTATTTTTATTCAAACTAATATATTAAAAAGACTAAAACATATTCCACATAGGTTTTCTAAATCACTAATCAATTAAACTTTAGTTTATATCCTAATCTAACAATAAATTCAACAAGATTTTTCTTGAATGAAGACTAGGCTAAAAGAAATACTAATTATTCAAATTAATCAATTTAAATATTATGGAACCAATTTCAATGTAAATTGCATCTAAAGAGCATAAGATAATAATAATAATAAAAATGTATGATACATCTTTTATTTTTATTATTATTATTATTTTTATTTTTTTAGCAAAAAAAAACATCTCCGGTTACGTTTTTGTAAGCATTCGTAAATTCTCAAAATAATTCACAACATACATCACAAACAATATTAGATAATATTAAAATGCGACTCGGAGAACTTCATATTATTGGAATCAAATTTCGTACAAGCATTCCATTTAAATCATGCGAGAATTTAGAGTTATCTCGTCGTGAAAATTGATTCACCACAAAACAACTGCTACGATCTACTGATTTTCAAAGTTAATAGCTATGTATTAACTTTAAAGAGCCACGAATATGAAACGTTGAGTGAAACCTCGAACGCTGACCTAATTCTCAAAATAAAAACTCATTTTTGTTATCTTTTTCTCTCTGTGTTCTTTTTTTCTCTCCTTTCTTTTGTGTATCTGTGTGTTTTTTTATAATAGTTTTGGATGTGACTCTGGTGCTAATTAAAAGGAACGTGATGGAATGGGAATATAATTTAGTTTAAAATTTAGTTGAGAATTTTAGGGTTGACATAAAGGAAGAAAATAAAATAAATAAATAATAATAATAATAAAACAAGAAAACAAACGAGAAAGAAAGAGAAAAAGAAAATCGTGTGATGTAAAACATATTAGGAAAAAATCGTGCCAGATTTTGAGGAAACAATAAAAAAAAATAAAAAAAATAAAAATAGGAGGAGTGTTTTTTAGGAGAAATAAGTTATGGAAGTTGGAGGTAATTAGGATAAAGGGTAAGTAATTTGCAAATTTTAGGACTCTTTTTTTTTTTATAATATATATTATTATTTTAGGCTAGTAAAAGTTGAAGGATTTAAAAAAAACATTAAATTCACCAGCTTTATTTATTAAAATTTAAACATATATTTTGTTGTAATTTTCAGATTCTTTTTTTTTTTAATTCATTTTACATACAAACCTATAATAATATTTAAGTATATTAAAATATGGTGTAATTTTTTTTTTTTTTTTTTTTTTTTAGGTTTGGTCAAAAATTAGGTGTTCACAGAGGTTAAGGAAAAGCAAGACAGTGATCCAATCTTGCTTGAACTTTAAGGGTGCAGTGCACAATCAAAGAGTGGAGGTTTTCTCCCAAGGGGGAGATGGTGTGCTTCGCTAACAGGGTCGATTATGTGTTCCTAATAAGGGCGAGCTGAGACAACATATTCCTGCAGAGGCCCATAACTCCAGATATTCTATCCATCCAGGCGCCACTAAGATGTACCGAGATCTGCGGGAAGTCTATTGGTGGAATGGTATGAAAAGAGATATAGCAAACTTTGTGACTAAGTGCCCTAATTGCCAGCAAGTCAAGGTAGAACATCAGAAACCAGGAGGCATGACTCAAGAGATTGACATTCCTACTTGGAAGTGGGAAGTGATCAACATGGACTTCATCACAGGTTTACCTCGTACTCGCAGACAACATGACTCCATTTGGGTGATTGTTGATAGGGTTACTAAGTCTTCTCGCTTTTTGGCGGTCAAGACTACAGATTTGACAGAAGATTACGCCAAACTTTACATTAATGAGATTGTGAGGTTGCATGGGGTTCCTTTGTCTATCATCTCAGATAGAGGTCCTCAGTTTACCTCTCATTTCTGGAAGTCATTTCAGAAGGGTCTTGGTACTCAGGTTAACCTTAGCACAACATTTCATCCACAGACGGATGGTCAGGTAGAGCGTACCATTCAAACCTTAGAGGACATGTTGAGAGCTTGTGTGATCGACTTCAAGGGTAGTTGGGACGATCACCTTCCTCTTATTGAATTCGCCTACAACAATATTTACCATTCCAACATTCAGATGTCCCCTTACGAGGCATTGTATGGGCGTAGATATAGATCTCCAGTTGGTTGGTTTGAAGTAGGTGAAGCAGTCTTGATAGGACCAGATTCAGTCCTTGATGCTATGGAGAAAGTGTAACTCATTAGAGATAGACTTAAGACTGCCCAGAGTCGCCAGAAGTTTTATGCAGATGTGAGAAGAAGGGAACTAGAGTTCCAAGTTGATGATTGGGTTTTCCTGAAAGTGTCACCTATAAAGGGGGTGATGAGATTTGGCAAGAAAGGGAAGCTTAGTCCCAGATATGTAGGCCCTTACCGGATCTTGAAAAGGATTGGTAAAGTGGCTTATGAGTTAGAGTTGCCAGCAGATTTGGCAGCAGTGCATCCTGTCTTTCACATTTCACTTTTGAAGAAGTGTGTGGGTGATCCAGCATCCGTAGTGCCATTAGAGACTATGGCTGTAAAAGATAGCCTTTCATTTGAGGATGTACCAGTTGAGATTCTTGATCGTCAAGTTAGAAGGTTGAGAAACAAAGAAATCGCTTAAATCAAGGTTTGGTGGAGGAGTCAGTCCATAGAGGTTGCCACTTGGGAAGCAGAAGCAACCATGAAAGCCAAGTATCCTCACCTCTTTCCTTCTTATTTCACTCCAGCTTGAGGTAATAGTTCCTCTTCAGTTTTTCAGTCATTCATGCGTAAATCCAGTCTTAGAATCATGTTCCTTCAGTTTGTACTTGCATTTTCAGCGTATTTGCATGTTCTTGGAACTCAGTTCAGTCAAAAATTCAGTTCTCAGTATTTAGTGGTAGAGATTGCAGCCATTTCCCTCTATTTCAGCTAGTTTAGTCTTCATTCGAGGACGAATGTTCTCAAGGGGGAGATAATGTAACACCCCGTATCCTAGATAGACCAAAATGCAGATTTTGAGAAGTTGCAGGTGCAAACCCACGGTTGCCATCCACGGACCGTAGGTCAGACCACGGTCCGTGGTCTGTGTCCGTGGTCTTAAACTTAATATTCGATAAAATTGTATATTAATAAGTTTTAAATAAATAATCATATTTTTTATGTTTCAAATATATCTAGCTTTAAATAAAATAGCGACAAACAATTTCTCCTCTTCTTCGAAACTAGCTAGCTCCCCAAGGGAGGAAAGGAGCAAATAAGACTAAGCAATTTTTGCTTAGGGAACTTTGGTTTTTTTGTTGCGTCTTTGGCTTGTAATTCTCTTGCATGGATATGAAAATAGGTTTATAGATATGGTTGTTAAATATGCAGATTAGATTGAATTTTGATTAGTCAAATTTGTGACTTCAATTAAAAATATTCGAAATTGGACTTGATCACAGATTATACCATATACTTTAGACCAATATATACGTAGATACAAAAATATCTGAAGTTAAACACAATATCTGTAAACTTTGGTTGTAATTCTGAAGTTGGTCTTGATCACAGATTATACCATATACTTTAGACCGATATATACGTACATACAAAAATATCTGAAGTTAAACACAAATATTTGTAAACACAATATGTGTAAACACAATGTCTTTGGCTAGTAGTTCTCTTGCATGTATATGAAAATAGGTGGATTAAATTGAATTTTGAATAGTCAAATTTATAACTTCAATTAAAAATATTTGAAGTATGTCCTGACAGATTATATCATATACTTTAGACCAATAAATATATATGTACATACAAAAATATCTGAAGATAAACACAAATTTTTAACTTCTGTCAAATACACTTAACAGTAGTTAAACTTCACAAGAAGATATATACTAAATTTTAGCCTGTCAAAACAGACCAAGTTAAATGTGGAAAGATAAGTAATGAATCATAAGCCAATTGGTTAAAACAAAAATTAAGAAACTTCTAACAAAAACATATCATCCAAAACCCTTAAAAGTTTTCTAAAAATTAGTGGTCCAATTTCAAGAATATACAATGTCGAAAAGTATAACGTTTGAATAAATAAGGGATAAGGGTCTGAAAAATATCTCAACTTTGGCCAAATTTGTTGTTACGATACCAAACTTTAATGAGGACCTATTACCCCCAGACTATTTAATACCGTATTTTAAACATATATATTTGCCCACGTGGACATAAAAAATAATACAAAATTATAAATAGTAATGTGTCCACGTGGGCATATATATACCTTTAAAATACACTATTAAATAGTTCAGGGGGTAAAAAATACACTATTAAATAGTTCAGGGGGTAGTAGGTCCTCCATAAAGTTTGGTATCGTAACATCAATTTCAGCCAAAATTGAGGTATTTTTTAGACTCTTATTCCAATAAATAAACAAAACAAATTATCAAAAACAACACATGGTGGTGTCACACTAGCTACAAATATACACCACCACTAGACTAATAAGATTTTACTCGCTCCTTTTCAAATTTTTTGTCTTATTTTTCTTTTTAATCTGTTATTAAAAAATGTTCTTTTTCTGTTTTGACAACTTTTCAAATATAATTTTCCACATAACATTTTATATCAGAAGATTAAAAAATATTTTGATATATCCTAGATATTTTTAATTTAAGATCATAAGATTGAAACATCTTTTCTACTTTCTTTAAATCCATATCCGGTTAAATAAAACAGACAAACAAACTAATATGAAAAAAAGTATTTATTTGTCGATTTTATATGCTTAAGATGTGTTAATTAACTTGTTAGCCCGTTAACGTGTCCTCCTCTAAACACTAACCTACAATATAATAAAACGGCTAGAGTTAGCTATACAAGTATTTACATTGTCTAGAATATATAGGTTGTGGATAAAGAAAATTTATACGAATTAAGATGACTTTTGATAATTCATGACTTGACTAATAAATTCAATTTCAAGTTTGTAATTTCTTTATAAAAAAATAAATTTGATTTAGAATTTTTGTTTCAGTGTGTGAATAGATTATTCGTATCATATGTGAGAATATTATATTAAAATCACATATATATCTCTACAACATTTTTATATATAAGTACTTGTAATTACACATTATTATAAACTTTCAAATACACATAATCTTACAAAAGATTCATTAGTACTCCCATATAAATCTACAATAAAAATAATAGATTTCTTCACATGCCGAGCATGACTTTTTTTTCTGTAAAATTGCAAAAAACAAATTTCTTTTTATAAAATATAAATTTATAAATCAAATATTTATTTTTAAAAAATTAAAATCACAATCCTGAAATTTAAATCCCATAGCTTTAGGTGAAATTTGAATTTGAAATCCTATATATATATATATATTATTATTATTATTATTTATTTTTTTTCTTATTAATTTTTATTTTTGTAGAATTAGCTGTCTGAGAGAGATGATGAGGTTATTTTTTTTTATGTTTAGAATTGCGATATGAAATTTCCAAAACTATGTTCAATTATGTCTATTTCAAACTTATCATAAATTTTATTTAGATATTTTAACTATGATAAATTTTAATTGAGTAATTGAATATATGATAAAGTATTTTTATTACACTTTTAGCTCAATTCTTCTAAAAGTTTTTATGTGTGTTCTCAAATGTACCCGTTAAATCAATAAATTAACCACTTAAAATATGTCTTCTTAATTATACGCGTTAGCATAAAAGAAACTATAAAACCACACACATATTTCAATTGAAGCCGATATATATAATTAAAGAAAATGACGTATTTTATGTGAGGTTAACTTATACATTTAAGAAATATTTTTTATTTATTAAAATCCTCAATTAAATGGACCTTCCAGAAAGATATTTTGGTAACCAGCCTATTTTTCAATGGACTTGTTTTAAACATGCTCTTTATATTTATTTTTTATTTTTAGAACAACAGTATCATAGCATCATAAATTTTGATGTATATTGTGACGTCGTAATTAACAAGTTTTTATTAAGTCAATGATATTGAACAAATATTGTTATTTTGTCGACCATTTCAAACTCAAGAATTTTTCTAGAGGATAGATATAATTTTTTTATAATGTTTTGATTTATTATAAAATAAGGAATTTGAGATTCAAAAACGCATCTAAACAATTTTCATTGATTTGCTTAAGAGAAACCTTTGCAGTGAATCAAAATAGCTTCAACAACCCTAGAATTTCCTGATCAAATTTTTCGGAATGGCCACGGCTGCTGCCAGCCAGTTGACTAGTGTTGGTCCGGCGTTAGTCAGATATGGTTCGCGATATTCCATTCATTCAGGTGTGACCAAGATGTACCCATATTTGAAAAAGACTTTATTGGTGGCCTGGCATGTAGAAAGACATAGGTGAGTTTGTGGCTAAGTGCCAAAACTGTCAGCAGGTAAAGTATGAGCACCAAAGGCCGGCAGGTTTGCTTCAACGAATGCCAATTCCGGAATGGAAGTGGGAAAAAATAGTTATGAATTTCGTGGTTGGTCTTCCCAAGACCTTGGGAAAGTTTGAATCCATTTGGGTGGTGGTTGACATAATTACTAAGGCAGCCCACTTCATTCTAGTTAGAGTAGACTATAATGCTCAGCAGTTGGCTAAGGTTTATGTGAAGGAGATAGTGAGGCTGCATGGTGTGCCTATTTTCATTATCTCGGACCGTGGTACGCAGTTCACATTCAAGTTTTGGGGAAGATTGCATGAGGAGTTGGGCACTCAACTCACTTTTAGCACAACTTTCCATCCACATACGGACGGGAAGTCAGAGAGAGATATTCAAGTGTTAGAAAACATGTTGAGGGCATGTGTGATTGACTTTGGAGGACATTGGGATAAGTTCCTATCTTTGTGTAAGTTCTCCTATAATAACAGTTACCACTCCAGCGTTGACATGACACCGTTCGAAGCACTTTATGGGAGGGGATGTAGTTCACCCATAGAGTGGTTTGAGGCTCGAGATGTGAAACCTTTGGGGGTTGATTTGGTGAAGGATGCTCAGAATGAAGTAAGATGCATCCAAGCAAAGCTTCTAGCAGCCCAGAGTCGACAGAAAAAGTATGCAGACCGTAACGTAAGGGACATGACATTTCAGAGTGGTGAGCAAGTTCTTCTAAAAGTGTCACCAATGAAAGGGGTGATGAGATTCGGCAAGAAGGGCAAGCTTATTCCTCGATACATCGGGCCATTTGAAATTCTTGACTGTGTAGGGCCAGTGACTTATAAGTTGGCTTTATCGCCTAGCCTATCTGGAGTCCATCCAGTGTTTCATGTGTCCATGTTGAAGAAGTATCATGGAGACGGAGATTACATCATAAAGTGGTACTTAGTTTTGTTAGACAAGGACCTTCATAAAGAGGAACCGGTTGTAATTCTGGATCGCGATGTCCGGAAGCTGAGGACCAAGGATATAAAGTCCGTGAAAGTTGAATGAAAGCATCGTCCGGTTGAGGAAGCTACGTGGAAAACCGAGAAGGACATGTGGGACAAGTATCCCCAGCTGTTCGACGATTCTGGTACTACTCTACTCTTGCCTTAGCCATTTCTCCTAGTTGATCACTCGGAGACGAGTGATGGGTAAATTGGTCTCTATTGTAACGACCTATTTTCGTCGTTATAGAAAAGCCAATGGGGAAAGAATTTGGGCTAAAACACTTTTGAGTAGTAACTTGGAAAATTCTAGCCTTGGCTAAACTCGAACGAAATATGAGTCAGGTGAGGTCTAGGAAAATCTGGTAATGAATGGGGGGGGGTTTAATTTCTAATTTTATCACATGAGTGGATAGCCAAGACGTTAAGGATCCCGTACGGCTTTACGGAATCGAATTCGAATGAGTAGAACTCCCGAAACTGATCTTGGCATGAAAGGGTAGTTTTAGAACGTCTTGATTTGAAAATGTGTTGTGAAATGGGAGCTTGGAACTCATATTCTGAGCTTCTGTCTTCGTGCAAGTTGCCGGGGCGAGATTAATCCCGTCAGAGCGGGACCACTGTGGCGGGATGGGGGTCCACCATGGCGGGCCAGTCGTGAAATAAGTCGGAGAAAAATCCCAAAATCGTTATTTTCTGCAAAACTTCGTTCTTGAGAGCTAAGGAACGACCCAGGGCAGTTTCTTGACAGATTTCCACGACTTCTAGTACTAAAGGTAAGGAAATTACTCCCCTAATCCGTATTTCGATATCTAGAACCTAGAATCTTGGGTAATTATAGTTGGGGGAGGGTTTTGGCCTGAAGTTAATGGTGGAGAAAAAGCCTAGTTGAACATTAGGATCATGGGTTTGGTCTTGGGTTAATAATTGTGTTATTATCTAGGTAAATTAGACTTTGTTTATTGATCCTTGCGCGAATTAATTGTTTATAGACCAAGAACAAGCTGAAAGACTTCGAAAAGGGAAGGCCCAAGTGTCTTAGGGTATTCAGGCTTGGTTTCGAGGTAGGTGATGGTTAGATTTCCTATTTGCGTGATATATGCCGGTCAATTGCTTCATTTTATACATGCATGTATATGAATTGAGAAATGTGAATCGAATCTAATAAAATGATTATGTGCGAACAATTATATTTCATGAACCTATTACTTGATTGTATGACTATGAGTATTGTTCATTATGGGTGCGGTTGTGACTATGGTTGTTCTGACTTGATCGGGTGTCACGTTCTGACACATATATTGGACCGAGTGTCACGTTCCAACACATGTATATTGGATCCGGTGTCACGTTCCGACACACTAATAGTTTGGGTGTGGGTTCCATGAGAGAACCACTTGTGATTATTACGTTTGTATCTAATTAGCATTGATAATGGGAAACTGTATGTTGTACCTAAATGATAACTTAATTGTGCATTCTATATATATGTGTTTACTGTGTTGCAATTGCTTGTGTATATTATGCCTACTGGAGTAGCCGCGTGATCCTATTAGTACACTGTGGTTTGTGTACTAATACTGCACTTGCTCTTTCTTTGTTGTGTACAGGGCATCTTCAGACGGCTACGAACAAACCTCAGTTAGGAGATCACTAACCGAGACCGGATTCAAGGGTGAGCCAATTCTTTCAGGTTGTCATGGATCCCTCCTAGTTTAGTCCAATCTTTTCGGACTCAGGCTATTTCTTCATTCAGACTTTTTGCTTATGTTTAGTTTACGGGTTGCACCCTGTCACGACCCAAAAATGGACGTGATAACACTCGTCTTATCCCATCAAGACAAGTCAGCCTAAAACCCAACTAATACAGTGAATGCGGAAGTAAAACGTGAATAAAAGTCTAATACTATAAAATACTGCGGAAAACAAGGTCAACTTAATTAAACCCCCAAAACCTGGTTGTCACGTGTACAAGCCTCTAAAGTATTACAATTGATTCAAAATAAAAACACAAGTCTCAAATGACATTGTTCTAGAATAGAACAAGATCATAAATAGGAGTAAGAAGGTCTGCTGAAATGACCAGTAGCTACCTCACAAACCTCCATAAGAAGCCTCAGTTAAGGAGAAGAGAAAATATCACAAAGGTTCGGGCTAGTAACCTACAAAAATATAGAAGCAAGGGGTGAGTACCAATCACACGGTACTCAGCAAGTAAACTTCTAAACACAAGCTAAGGGAATAAAATACAGGTACTCCTTACACACCGACCAAACCTCCACAACTACAACCTGCATAAACCAGCCAAACCTAACAGTTCACAGTGTACATAGCACCCAGCTCAACAACAATTACTTTAACCAATTACATATCCTCAACAATAAACTCAATACTCATCAATCACAACTTCCACAAAAAGGGCACTCGCAATATTAGCAACATACAAGATTAAGTTCATCAATAGAGGTAATCAAATATCAAGTACTTTCCAACCACCAATAACACAAATCATCAAGAATGAAGGATGTCATGGGATGCAATACAATATGACACCATGAATGAATGCCTCAGAATACCAAGTACTCTTTCAACCGTATATACATGATACTCCTCGGAAATACATCGAGAGTTCATGACCCATGGGGGACTCGCGAGGTCCATATACCAACACGGACGATCTCCACGTGTCTATGCGGATGATTTCAACGCACTATCATAAAATCAAACAATCCCCAGCATGAACGATCTCCACGTGCCCAACTTATAATCATAATCAATTCCTCGCACGGACGATTTCCACGTGCCCAAATTATAATCATACTTGATCTCAACACAGACTATCTCCACATGTTAGACCTTTACTCATACCCAATCTCATGTCAATGTATGTGCACAATATGATATCAATTAAAGGGGATGATGCAACATCTCAATAAATCAAATGTCGCTATGACATATAATCACCTCAATTATCACAATTATATAGGTTCAGTAAAGAACACAAACACACATAATAAATCAAGTCAATAATATATCAGCTAATGCCCATATGCTTTGGCATTCTCGGATTACAATCTGCATTCTATAGTAATAAACTTTCCTTTTATAACATCAGTACTCGTACCATTCTCAACACATCACACACAAACAATTAATCACATTGCCATTTATTACCCTTTTTTATCATTAGAATTAATCAAGGTGGACAAGTCAACCCTTCACCAAGTCCCATTACTCCCAAACACATACCACAAGGAAATACACGAATTTCATACACTTAACAAGAGTTTAGAAATCCACTTGCCTCTAATAACCGAACAATCACTACGAGACTTGAGCCTTCTCTTTTCGTTGAGCTTCCAAATCAATGCAATCTATTCAAGTACATATTCACAATAAGATTTCGAAACTAACAACACTCACATTACTATAGGTTTAGACTAAACCCAAAAACTCACCAAATTTATAATCAAGTTCCTAAGTTTCAAGCCTAGGGTTAAGTCCCAACTTCTTTCCAATATCATAAATCTAAGGGTATTCACATAATACCATACACCTAACACATAATTACATGTACCAATATATCAAAACTTGAATCATAATATAATAACACCAGACTAACTTAGGAACAGTAACGTGGAAGAATTGATCTTTTTCCTGGTTTTTGACACACTCTTTGTTCCAACCAATGATTGGCTCATTATGGCCAATCACTGGCCCACATATGCCTATTAATTTAACCCCCCATACTTGCCTTAAATTTCCCAAAACAAAACTCACGAATCACTTTAACAACCTACAACCATTCACCTTAATTTCCATCCAATGTTTTAATCACATACTTTATTCTTTTATCTATTATTGCCTTCTCTAATGCCAACCACAAATTTATCCTCACCTAGCCTCCAAATACCCCACTACGAATGACACGTTAAATCAGAAGGAAGCATTAATTACTCAGGCAAATCAAATTCTTAAAGTCATACAAGATACCATTTATCCCATAATTAATTAACTAAAAGTAATTACGATAATTTGCACTACAAATTGTTACCTGCAGATCGCTCTTTCCTTCCCTCTCCCGTGCGTCTGTTAGGTAAAGTTTCTGTCTCTTTTCTGTTTCTAAATTAATTGTCTATTAAAACTGACAAGCCCACTAACATTTTTTTTAATTATTAATACATGGGCCTAACGGTATAAAATCTTAAATAAATGATTATTTTAGCCCATTAACTATCGATTAATTCAATTATCTACAATTACATATCAATTAATTAACTCAAGTTAAACGAATAGTTCAAAATTCTTAAAATCAATTTCACCAACTGATCATGAATGACTCGTGACTACTACCGGGAGGGTTAGTGTGGGTGTCAATCACGGTGATCTGGGTCGTTACAAGAACAAGATAGAGGAACAATATGAGTAGCCATAACATTATCAAGTAAAGTGACATAATAATTATATAATGATTGAATATGAGCATTTGTATCACTCATAGTCTTAAACATACTACTTCATCAACTTGAATATCTAAAACAATATATATAATGTGAACAAATTCAGACATAGTAGGAAATTTCATACACATATTTAACATAACAATAATCAAATAAATAGTAGGAATAAGAACAAATATTTTTTAAAATTCTCAATTACTCTGTGTAACCTTCTTTAAGTTTATATTCACTTAGCAATAAAGAAAGGTTGTCTACATAATCTAAAATATTACATAAAGTAGGATAATAAGGACCGAAAAATGCAATAGTTGCGACATAATTTTTTTCTAAAAAAATAACATCATTAATTTTAAGCCAATCAAATTCTTGCAATATGACTTCAAGAAATTTATATGCATATTAGTTAAAGAGATGTAGTTAAAGGCACTCTATAAATGTAGCAAATTTTAAAAAAAAATCATAAGTAGAATTCCACCTAGTTTCTATTTCTTCGGGCATTAATCATGCTCTAAGATTATTTTCCTCACATTTTCTTTTAAATTTTTTAAGTCTAGATTTTCTATTATTTCTTTGAATAAAACCAACAACATACCTAACTTTTTCATTACGAGATATAAAAAATAAAGACCATCTTTTATAATTAAATTATATATATGACAAGCACATCTAACATGAAAAATGTCTTGTAAGGGGGGAGTAAGTTCATCTTTTAATGAAACAATATCAGCAGTGTTGTTAAATGCATTATCAAAAGAAATACATAAAGCTTTGTGTTCAAGACCATAATATTTTGCTACCATAAATATAGATTCAAAAATAAATTGTGCAATATGTTTACGGTCTTCATCATATCCAAATGTTATAATACATTTTTGCATGATAAAATCACTATTTATACAATGACAAGTAACAATCAAATAATCATTTTTATTTATAGCACGATCAAGATCAGAAATAAGAGAAACTCTACATGGGAGATTCATATAAAAAATCAATGTAAATAGTATGCATACTATTCATGAAGTCTAAAAGTATTTGATCGATAAGTACTTCTAGGAATACCTTTAAACATGAGATTATAATCTGATTGTATATAATGAATAAAAGCATCAGAAGAAGCAAATGAAAAAGGCAGACAACCCAAAGCTATCATTTTCTCTAACTTGTCATGATCCATCATTTTATTATACGTCCCAATTAATCTTCCGGTCTATGGGTTTAAATACCTTGGACTGGTCCAATAACACCTAAGCCTTGTTCTATTTGTTCTTTACAATTAGGATGTTTTCCATCTAGATGTCTAAGTAAATGACCCATCTCACCTTTATTACCCCCAGCTTTATGCTCATATAGGGGGCCACAAATACATTCAACTTTAGTTGTTCCAGCTACTCGAGTTAAATAATGTCATACTAAACTAGTTTTTGCTTTCTTTTCCAGGTCGTGGAGGTCAATTACAAGTTCTAGATTGAGACAAATTGTGAATACATGACAGGATAAATTGTGCCAGATACATGCGTTAATCTTCAATAATGCGTAAATCTCCAATAAATATATTAGATACATATACACTTAATCAAATACATTGATAAAAATTAGATACATATAATCGTATCTCAATAATGTGTCATATACATCGATAATGTGTCAAATACATGCGTGAATTTCCGCTTATTGAAACTTTTCGATTATGTTCGTGGCTGGTCATAACATCTCATTGTGGAATTGTTTGCTACACCTTTTGATTTGTCGATATTGCTCGTTGCACCTAGATCTGATGGACCTCTGTCAGAGACACAAAAAAATTCTGCCTTTTCGTCCCTCCGGCTATTAAAGGTTTGAAGAAGAAGGCCCTCAAGTCGTCGGAGATAAAATTTAAGTGTTGCCATAATGCAGCCACAAATTTCATATAGGATGCATCGATACCTGGTTATGCTTGCACTCGTCGTGTCCTTCTTGTCGACAGATCCTAGTGGTGACTAGATGTCATAAGTGCAGCAAGTTGTCGGTAGAAAGCTCATCGTTGGAGACTGGGGAGGAAGTAGGGGGTGGGAGAAGAGATACTGATAGATTTGGAGATTGAGGGAGGTTGATTAGAGAGAAAGATAATTTGATTGTTATTAAAACGTTAATTGTGGAGTTTAAATGTAAAGATAATTAATCAATCCTAGTTTTAAGGGATGTGGGTATTTGATTGTATCTTCAATAATATATGGTATAAAATATTAAAAGTGGAAATATATGTAATTATTTGGAAGTACAGGTTAGGTTAGTATATATGATAGTGACGTATGTCTAAGGTAGTTTATCCTTTAATTTATTAATAAAACAGAAATGACACAACTTAAACAAAAAACAACGAATTTTTTCCTCAAGACAAAAAAAACATGTGTCCTTCTCCTTCTTCCTTCTCGAAATCCTGTAAATTCCTGTGAAGATTCTTGTGAAGATTTTTTCTCCAAAAAAGTGAATTAACTTTTGTAACAGATTCATGATTATAGACTAACTATTTTGATATAATCAGTGTTTTATAAATATGTTATTGCACTGTTAGATTTGTGAAACGGATTCAATGATCTCTCTAACTGCGTGTTTGATTAGATTCTTCATTAGTATCAAAACCTAGGTTATTTGTGTTATCTCCTGTATTCAGATTAGCAAACCAGAAATAATAAAAGATGAAAAGAAAAACACAAAGAACTATCCGAGTCCACAGAACCCACTGTGTGTCCTTAAGAAATTTAATCCCCTCAAGTACCCGAGGTTGCAGATTAATTCCTCCCAAGATAAAACGGATTAACCATTAAAGAAGTAGCGGTACCTCAAACTTCGATAATTTCAACGAACTCAAAATGACAGCAACGAATCACACATACAGACACGATCGATTTTGTTTTGTAAGAAATGTATGCAAAAGAAGGAAAGAATTCGATTCAGAAAAGTGAGAGAAAACCTCTCTATTTATAACCAACAAAGGGTAAAGGTCATAACCCTTTGGAAAGAAGACAACCTTTCAGAAAGAAGACAACCTTTCATAAATGTCACAACACTTTGGAAAAGGCATAACCTTTCAAACGGTCACAACACTTTGGAAAAGGCATAACCTTTCAAACGGTCACAACACTTTGGAAAAGGCATAACCTTTCAAACGGTCACAACACTTTGGAAAAGGCATAACCTTTCAAACGGTCACAACACTTTGGAAAAGGCATAACCTTTCAAACGGTCACAACACTTTGGAAAAGGCATAACCTTTCAAACGGTCACAACACTTTGGAAAAGGCATAACCTTTCAAACGGTCACAACACTTTGGAAAAGGCATAACCTTTCAAACGGTCACAACACTTTGGAAAAGGCATAACCTTTCAAACGGTCACAACACTTTGGAAAAGGCATAACCTTTCAAACGGTCACAACACTTTGGAAAAGGCATAACCTTTCAAACGGTCACAACACTTTGGAAAAGGCATAACCTTTCAAACGGTCACAACACTTTGGAAAAGGCATAACCTTTCAAACGGTCACAACACTTTGGAAAAGGCATAACCTTTCAAACGGTCACAAACCTTTAGAAAGGACACAACATTTCATAAAGTTCACAACCATTCGGCATAGTCACAACTCTTCAGGAGAGTCACAACACTTCATTTCCTGTTCACACCTTTAAAACCCAACAATATATACCATAATACTTCCTCTAAAAATCTAGTGTCATTTCATTTTTTACCAATACAAATAAAAATGAATTGATCCCCAATACATCCAACTCAGTTGAGAAGTTATTTGAGTCTTCTTTCACTATCCTTAATCATTGTAACATATGCCACATGTAAATATGAGCTTTAAAGAAAATGATTTGACACATTTAGTGTATGCATACTGGAGCTAAAGGTTTGGGCCAAAAATCTTTCAAGAAATTTTGGAGTCATTCAACTTCTTTACCGGCCTTATCTAGAGTGATAAACTCAGATTTCATAGTAGAGAGAGCGATACATTTTTTTTTGGAAGATTTCCAAGAGACTGCTCCTCCACCAAGAGTAAATACAAATCCACTCGTGGATTTTACTTCATTTGACCTCGTAATTCAATTTGCATCACTATATTCTTCCAATACTGTTGAATATTAGTTATAATGCAAAGAAATAGTTTTTAAGTATGTTTTAAATACTCCAAAACTCTTTTCATTGTCATCCAATGAGTTTAATTGAGATTACTCGTGAACCGACTCAGTTTACTAATAGCACACGCTATATCTGATCGCGTATACTTTATGATATATATCATACTTCTCAATACTCTAGCATAATCCAATTCTGAGTCGCTTTTGCCTACATGCTTTCAAAGTACAAAACTCATATTTATTGGAGTCTTGGCAATATTGAAATCCAAATACTTGAACTTGTCAAGTACCTTCTCAATCACATCAGTAACTTTAATGTCTTTCATATCGAAGTTACTTTCTAGCATATGCTTAGTAGCATTTACATCAGAAAATGTCTCTTTTTGATGATCAACATGTCATCAACATAAAAACAAACAATGACCTTGTGATTTGGAGTGTCTTTAATGTAAAAACATTTATCACATTCATTAGTCTTGAATTCATTTGCCAACATAGTTTGGTCAAACTTCGCATGTCATTATTTGGGAGCTTGTTTTTAGTCCACAAAGTGACTTAACAAGTTTACAGACTTTCTTTTCTTTACAAGGAACCACAAACCCTCGGATAGTTCTCCTCCAATTTTCCATTTTAAAAAATGTTTTCACATCCATTTTGATGAATTTGAAGGCCATATTTCGCAACTAGCGCAATTAACATCTGAATTGATACAATCCTAGTTAGTGTTATTATCTGTCAAACAAGGCTTTCTTATTGCCTAAAGCCTAGACAACAAGTCTGTCTTTGTATTTGTCAATAGTTTCATCAACTTTCTTTTCCTTTCGTAGATCCACTTTGAACCCAAAAATTTATTTCCTAGAGGAAGATCAACCAACTCTCAAGTATGGTTGCTCAAGATTGAATCTATCTTACTATTGACAACCTCTTTCCAAAAATTATGAGTCCACAAAAGACATATCTTTTTCGACTATATGGACTCATTTTCAAGAAGAAATGTTACAAAATCAAACCCGGAAGAAGTAATTTGTCCATTGATATTTACTATGCCTCTGAATCTCTTTATTAAGTACATTCTCATTTGGTTCTTTCCAAGGTCGTTTAGACCTTTCACTAAACTATC
>NW_006239035.1:438126-438556 GCF_000226075.1 Solanum tuberosum
CTCCCTTTACTAACAAACAAAACTTTTTGTTTCTCTCTTTCTGAACAGACAATTTTTTTTTTGTTGTTCTCTTTCGCTATAATGATAGCACTCCCCACAAATTTTGTGGTAAACCTGAACTTATAAATAGTACATTCAACATTTTCTTCAAAGTTCGGTTTTTTCCTGTCTAACAATTTCATTAGATTGAGGTGAGAATGTGCAGTAATTTTGATGGATGATTCCATTTTCCAAATATATTTCTGCAAAAGAAAATTCATATTCTCCACATCTACCACTTCTAATCATGACAATCTTTTTATCCAACTGATTTTTCAACTTCAGTTTTTATATTGCCAATATGTTTCTATTGCTTCATCCTGACCATTCAGCAAATAAACATAACAATATCTAGTGCATTTGTCAATAAAATTTTTGAAACACTTTTTCG
>NW_006239035.1:440548-461192 GCF_000226075.1 Solanum tuberosum
ATCGATTTTGTTTTGTAAGAAATGTATGCAAAAGAAGGGAAGAATTCGATTCAGAAAAATGAGAGAAAACCTCTCTTTTTATAGCCAACAAAGGGTAAAGGTCACAACCCTTTGAAAAGAAGACAACATTTCAGAAAGGTCACAACACTTTGGAAAAGGCACAACCTTTCAAATGGTCACAACCCTTTAGAAAGGACACAACCTTTCATAAAGGTCACAACCCTTCAGGAGAGTCATAACTCTTCATTTCCTATTCACACCTTTAAACCCCAACAATTTGTTTTCGTAGTCTAATTTTTTCAAGATAATATTGGTTGGATGAATTTTAAATTCCATGTTATTTCCGAGTATTTGTCGTGCGATGTTTATGTATATGTGACACACGGAAAAGAAAAAATTTGAAAAGCTAACGATAGTTGATACACTCTCCCTCTATTTTATGCTAAATAAATTTTTGGACAATTTTCATTATTTAAAATAATTGAATTGTTCAAAGTTCAAGGTGGATATTTGAAATTTTGTCCATATTTTTCTTTTCCTTTAATGAAGTTTGATATTTTTTAAGAGATGAATTGCACCATTTATAAAGTTATATTTATGATTTCACAGGCCAATAATGGAAAGTATGATATAAATTATGTTGTTGAATATTTTTCTTAATAAGTGTAAATTGTCTCACAAATTCAGTTAATATGAAATAAAGGATGTATGATATAATGATTTGGAGTTCAAATATTTAAGTTTTTTTTGTTCCGGCTGTGTGGTGGCCAGTGGCCACACCATGTTGGCATAATTCTTGGTGTGGAACATTCCATGAAATAATGAGGGCAAAATCAGTTTTTTCATCCTAAAAAAAGTTAGAAAATTAACTTTAAAAAAAATGGCAGCAAAGGTAGCAGCACTTTGTCTTTTGTGAATTTTTTTTAATAACACTATTGTAATAAAAAAAGATTGGGAAATATATCTTTTTAAGTGAAAAAACTTTCTAAATTATAAATATTCGATTATCTTAAATTTGAGAGTAGATCGTAACTGAATTTCTTTATTAAACCCCGTACAAGTTTTTTTTATTTAATATAAGTTATTTTATAATCTTGTTGATATGTGCTAGTCCTTATTATTTTATGTTTGTGTTGCAGAAAATTATGGTATTAGTAAGGACACCCAGACGAGTTTCCACAAAGCAATAGAAGGATAGGGTGAAAACTTCGATTGATAATTTGGCTAATCTCTCGCTTGATCCAATGTTCAAGATTCTGATCTTACAATATTTGTGAAACACATAACAAGAATTAACGAGCTAATTCAAGAAGTTATGTGAGCTTTGGGTTTATTAACCGTGAATAAGAAGTTATCATGATCCGAGACTACTCTTTAGAAATAACATGATGCCTAGAGCCATGAGTGACTCCAAACTAACCACGTGACATGACACTAAGATAACATACATAAACAGTAGAAACAAAAAAAATAGAATAAATTTTCTAGTAATTATTATATCATAAAAGATAATCGGATACAAGACAATATACGCGGAATCTACTAACTGTTTGAAAAAGTTCTAATCATAACGAGTTGTTAGGACAAGTCTATGTTGGGTTTTAAAAGGTGTGAATGGAAAATGCAGAGTTGCGACTTTTGTGAAGAATTGCGACTTTTATGAAAAGTTGCGACTTTTATGAAGAGTTGTGGCTTTTATGAAAAGTTGTGACTTTTATGAAAGGTTGTGACTTTTATGAAAGATTGTGACTTTTCCAAAGGGCTGTGACCTTTCCGGTAAGGCACAATAAGAACATTTTCACATTACCCTTTGTTTTCTATAAATTGAGAGATTTGCTCTCATTTTAATAAAACCAATTTTTTGGACTTCTTCTACTACTACTAAATCTAGTATTCTAAGTGTACTTTACTATCGTTGAGTGGTTCGCTGACACCGTGGTTTTAGGTACCAATACACCAGTGAGTAAGATCGTTCTATCTTTGGAGGATATATTCCATTAATCGCAAGTACTTGAGGAGAATAATTTCCTTAAGGGGACACTGTTCATTCAGTGGGCTCGATCTTCTTCTTTGAGAAAAATATTTTGTATATTGTTTCTAATCTGTTTCTGATTCTATTTTCTCTACTGGTTTTAATTTTCTAATTTTGAAAATATTCTTTAAAATTTGTTGTTTCTTATCAAGTTTTTCAAAGTTCTTGTTCTAAGTATCTTAGGAATACAAGATGAACAACAATCTTAAGGAAATTATTATACTGTTGGTATTTCTTGTATTCTACTGATTGAGGGAAACAAATCATGGAAGTAGAAGATTAATGCACTACTTCTTCATAATTTCGGTGCTTTGTTTAGCAAGATCGAATTGAGAATGTACCAGAAAAATTGGTGGTATTCCGGTTAAAGATTACACCAGGTAACCTTCTTATTATTTATCTAAGACGGAAAATAGTTTCTAAAAGTTACTTTTTTTATATTTATCACGTGTATCTTTGGAAAAAGATCTACAAACCATATGTTTTGGAATGAATTTTTCTTGGCAAATAGTGTTGCCTTTAAAATTCTTTAATTTGCAGAATGAGAGATGCACATTTTTGTTTGATAAAATAGTATGTCAAAATGTTATTGTTGGAAGACTAATTGAAAAGAAAAGCATTTCTATGTGATAATCTAAGAATACTATGTTTTATTCGAGCAGAAATTATTTTTGTAGTTTTGTACTCCTTGTGAATTTGATTGTCTGATTTTTGTAGAGTAAAAACTTTTGTAGCTTTCTACTCTGGATAAATAAGACTATGCAATTGGTTTGAAGAATATGAAAACTTCATCTAATAAGTCAGTGTTGTACTTTTTGTTTTCTATAAACTTCACTGTTAAATAGAAAAAAATTGTACAAAAGTTTTTGTTTTTATTATTAGTATTTTAAATACTAAGTGGTATGTCTAATTGTGATAGAAAAAGACCAGTGACTTAAAGTGTGTGATTTTGTGTCTGCAATAGGTGCCTCTATGAAATGAACTTTGACACTACGTAAAGATTGTCAAAGAGAATTGAAGCACTATAATTCTTTCGTAGAATAATATTTTCAAAAGAGGTTTCATGCTGTCATTGATAGTCTGGAAAAATAAGTGGAAAAATTATTTTCAACTATTTGAAAAATATTTTTGAGATCATATTTAAAATGTGGGGGGTTCTTTGCTTATGACAAAGATAAAATTAGACTTAGTGTCTAATTTAAATTTGGAACACAAGTTATGAAATTCGATGATACTTTTGTATTATGTTAGACCCACAAAATTCTTGGAGTATATTTGATATTGTGGTTGTTGAGTTTCTCTTTTACTAGTAAATGGTATGACTAGTATGAAACTACCAAATTATATGTTTACTTGTTCAAAATAATTGAGTTCTTTTATGAAAAAGTGTCACTTAAAATGTTGTGATTTTTTATGAAAAGATATATCTATTAAATATAACTATTTGTACAGACACGAATATTGGTGAATAGTCATTTGTCATGTTTTGTAAAAGAAGCATTTGGACTATATTGCCTTTATTGGACCCGATGAAACTTTGTTCATGGGTAGTTCTATAACAATCAACTTGAAAGTTATGGAAAGGTCCTTCCGAAAAGGACATTTGACAAGATAATGACTCTAAACAATGTTTGTATCATACAAAATTGTAAGAAATAGGAACAAATATTTGTTAGAAAAAGCTACCTCGCGAAGAGATTTTGAAACTCAATATTTTAATTTGTTCTTACTTGCTAGTTTGTGTGGAATCTAAGTATGCTCAGCATTCTTATAAATCTGTTGAAAGGAATTCTAATCCCTTAGAATTGATTTACACTGACATTTGTGATATGAAGTCAACACCATTTTGTGGTGGGAAAAAGTATCTCATAACTTTTATTGACAATTGCATTTGATACGATTATGTCTATTTGCTGAATAGTAAGGATGAAGCAATAGAAATGTCTAGGCAATATAAAATTGAAGTTGAAATCAGTTGGGAAAAAAGATAAGAAGTGATAGGGATGGAGAATATAAATCTCCTTTTGCAGAAATATGTTTGGAAAGTGGATTTATCCATCAAACTACTGTCCTATTCACCTAAATCTAATAGAATTGCAGAATGCAAAAAAATCGAACTTTGAAGGAAATGATGGTTGCATCACTTATAAGTTCAGGTTTACCACAAAACTTGTGTGGAGGAACTATCCTTACTGCAAAAGGGAACAACAAAAAAAATTGTCTTTTCAGAAAGAAAGCAATTTTGTTTGTTTAGGACATAATCTATTCCATATGAGAAATGGAAAAGAAAGAAATTCAACTTGAAATATTTCAAAGTGTGGGGTGTCTAGCCAAAGTCCAAGTTCCTATTCCTAAAATGATTAAAATAGGACCTGAGAATTGTGGAATGTAAAATTAGACTTGAGTAGCCTAGTGAAAGGTCTAAAAGACCTTGGAAAGAACAAAAGGAGAATATACTTAATAAAGAGATTCAAACGAGTATTAAATGTCAAGGACATCTACTGCCTTCGGATATGATTTTGTAACATTTTCTATGTCTTATGTGGCCTCATCCTTTTGGAAAGACGATGTCAATAGTGAGATTGGTTCAATCTTGAGCAATCCTATTGGAAGTTGGTTGATCTTCCTCCAGGAAATAAACTTTTGGGTTCAAAGTGAATCCTCAGAAGAAAAAATAAAAGTCGATGGAACTGTTGACAAATATAAAGCAAGACTTTTTATCAAAGACTTAGACAAAAAAAAGTCTTGATCTTGTCGACACATACTCGTTAGTAACTAGAATTACATTTATTTGAATGTTAATATTATTAGTTGTGGTATAGGACCTCGAAATTCATCAAATGAATGTGAAAATAACTCTCTTAAATGGAGAATTGGAGGAAGAAATTTACATGGAGAGGCTCGAGGGTTTATGTAACATCTCGCTGATCCAAAGAACTAGAAAGAGCTAGAAGTAAAAAGAGTCATTTTTTGGAAAGAATGAAAAAAATCTAGAAAATTGGTTAAGTTATGTTAAGATTGAGTTTTGGTCTCAACTTCAAACAACCATAACTCCTAGATTAGAATGAGTTATATGTGTTTCCATATACCGTAGGAAAGATCTTTGAATTATCTTTTCAACGCCGCCGAGTTTGCTCAATTCCGAGTTTGTATGAGTGAGATATGCCATTTGAAGTTGGGCTGTTTAAATAAGGAAAGTCTAATTCGGATTTTGGAAGGGTAGTTTGGTCTTTTCCATACCCAATTATTTTATTTCATTTTTAGGAGTTTAATTGGGGTCTAATCAGAATTAGATCAGTTTACGCATTTACCAAAATACGGTAGGGCTTGGAGAAAAAGGAGAAAAGAGAAGAAAGGTTCAAGATTCGTCAAGATCATAATTTTGGTTGTGGATTTCGCCAAGGATTCAATCCTACGAGGTATGTGAGATCACATAGCGTTGGGTTAGTTCATCCACGCGCCAATCATGATTCAATTTAGTGTAATTGTGTTCTTTTGAAAGAAAAGATTATGAGTTCTTGATGAAATTCGCTTGAGTTCTTGTGGGTTCTTGTTGTTGAAGTTTCTTGAGTTTGATTCATGAAATTAGGTGTGATTTCGAGTAGAATCTTACATATATTGATGATATAGTCGATTATAAGTGTTTGGGGGAAAGAACCAATTGAATTTAGAGTTGAAAAACGAAGATGAAAATTCGAGATTTTCTAGGGAGGGAGCTTGGGGGCCGTGCCTCTCAGAGCTCCCCAAAAGGGGTTCTAAAGTTTGGGCTTTGGGGTGCAGCGCCAGCGAGAGCGCCCTAACCCAGACTCTGAAATTTACACCCTGGCGCCTCGCGCCTCTCAGAGCGCCAGAGACGCCAGCTCTTCCACTTTTTCCCACTTCTTTTCGTACTAGTTCCCTAGCAACGTACCTATGTTTTCTAGGCGATTTCTACACTCTAAGGTACATCTAAACATCATAAAATCATCCATAAACATGAGATCATGATCCTTGAATCCATAATTCAATTCAAGGAAAGTTAAGAGTCAAGTCAAGAGAAATTCATAGAGTCTTCCAAAAGTCTTTTACAAACGTTTTAACTTTGTTTTAAGGCTTGAGTTTTGAGTTGAGTAAAGAGTAAGAGTAAATTTCATTTCTTCAAAGATTATTCGGGAACTAAGTATTCCCAAGAGTTAAAATGTTTTCACATTTTAACAAGAGAGGAAACATTGATCTCCAAGAGAGCCTTTGAGCTAGTTTTTGAGTAATTATCTCAAACCAAAGAAAGAATTTTATTTTTTAAAACATATGAGCTTAGTATATTTTGGGAGTAGTATTGAGCACCGATATGGAGACGAGTTCATAATAACTCAAGTCTTCATAAACCATGTAGTCATCATGGGTAGAAATGATCATACTTTTTAGATGACTCCTTAATGCTTTTTAGCGTAGACTAGTGGATCCACTTAGTTGAGGCGTTCTATATCACGGCAAGGTATAGGACAATTCTGGCAGCGTGGGCGAGACGTTGTATCATCACTTAGGCTCATAGTGATGGTTGTCGGTTAGAGAAACTCCCACAGTATTATATTACTTTATATGCAACTTGAGTTGCTTTTGTATTTCTTTAATACATTGAATTGACATATACTGTTTTAAATGCTTTGTACAAACTGCACATTTATTGTTGTTTTTACTTCGCATTTGAGTTGGGTATTCATGAGTTGAGTAAAGCTAAGGTAAGTGTTCTTTTCAGATTCCTTTCAAGATTATGTCATGTTTAGTTTTCTCCTCGCATACTCGTACATTCAATGTATTGACGCCTTTTGGCCTGCATCGTTTTATAATGCAGATCAGGATCAGCATCCAGCGTCTCGTTGATCCAATTGAGCACTCAGAGTCAGTTGGTGAGACTTACTGCTTTCCAGAGGATCCCCTTTACATTGTTTTAGTAATTCAGTTGTTAGGATGATCAGGGGTCTTGTCCCGACATCCCTATTTGTTTTAGAGGCTTCATAGATGAGTAGTTATAGTTCTTTAGTCTTTCCGTTTTCAGTTGAATTTGTTAAGACTTGAGTTGCCATTTTGGCTAGTTTAATATTTCTTTAAGATATTGCATGAGTTGTCCTTTGAGACTGCTTTCCTATTATTTAAGTTTTTTGCTATAAGTTAAGCCAGGCCAAGGGTTCGCTTAGGGCCAGCAATGGTTCTCGAGTACCAGTTCCGCCCAGGGTGTAGGCTCGAGGCATGACAGTTTTGTGGTTCCTGGTAAAGAAAAGAAAGTGTGTGAACTTGTTAAGTCACTTTATGGACCCAAACAATGACATAAGAAATTTGACTAAACCATGTTGGCAAATGGATTTAAGAATGCTGGAAGTGATAAATGTGTTTACATTAAAATCACAAGGTCATTGTTTGTTTGTATATTGATGACATGTTGATCATCATTAGAGATACTAATGACATAAATGCTACTAAACGTATGCTATAAAGCAAGTTTGATATGAAAGACCTTGGAGTTGTTGATGCGATCTTAGGTATAAGAATCCTTAGAACTCCATAATGTTTAGCATTGTCACGGTCTCATTACATTGAAAATGTACTTGACTAGTTCAAATATTTGGATTTTAATATTGTCAAGACTCCAATAAATGTGAGCTTTGCACTTCAAAAGAATGAAGGCGAAAGTGACTCATAATTGGATTATACTAGAGTAATGGGAAGTATGATGTATATCAGAAAGTGTACGCGATCAGATATAGCATGTGCTATTAGTAAACTGAGTCGGTTCACGAGTGATCTCAGTTGAACTAATTGGATGACAATGCAAAGAGTTTAGGGGTATTTAAAACATCTCAAAACTATGTCTTGCATTATAAAAAATATCCAGAAGTATTGAAAGGATATAGAGATGTAAATTATCAAATGAAGTAAAATCCACTAGTGGATATGTATATACTCTTGGTGGAGGAGCAATCCCTTGGAAAACTTCCAAAAAGACATGTATCGCTAGCTCTACAATGATCCCTTAGCTAGGTGCTCTAGAAAAGGCCGGTGAATAAATTGAAAGACTCCAGAATTTCTCGATAGATATTCTTTTTTGGCTCAAACCCTTGGCATCAGGATGCATACACTTTGAAAGTCAAGATGCAATAGGTAGGGCATGAAGCATGATGTATAACAGAAAGTCTCGTCATTTAAGACATAGACATAATACCGTTAGAAAACTACTCTCTAGTGGAATTATCACCATTGACTATGTAAAGTCAAAGGATAATGTGTCGGATCCTCTTACAAAAATGCCTAACTAGAGAGAAAGTTGAAAGATCATCCAAGGGAATGGATTTATGGCTTAGGACAAGTCATCAGGGCGATAACTCTACCTAGCAGACTGGAGGTCCCAAGAGCTAGGTTCAAGGAGAAAAAAAAGTTGTGACTGACGGTTCGACATTGTCAACCAACTCAATCCATTCTCATGATGAAGACTACGCTCAGGAAAAAAGATACAACATTAAGGCTTGTTAATGAGTTAATAAAGTTTAAAGTTTTTAATGATTTGCTAAGTTTGGCAGATTTGACCAAATAGTGTATCTACGCTAACAGGATTAGAAATCACTTATGTGAGTGTAAAGTGTAAGACGCTTCAAAGAGGATGATTGTCAAAAGCCCATCTCTCTATACACTCATGAAACCAGGAGGTGTTCATGGCTGAAACGAAAACAATTGTAAGAACCATAAATAGTAAAGGGTTGATTGTGTGACATATGGTTGTCTAGGTATGCCCCAAAGCTTGACGGTTCAAAGATATCAAATCTACCGATTGACCGAGTATATCCGACATATGTTCACAACGGGAAGTTCAAAGGGAAACCTACTTATCTAGATGCAATTAATTCTTGCTTGTAAAGTACACACACTTGTCCGTTTCGTTGTCTTGAAGTCATTGCCCATTCATGCAGGGGATTGTTGGGTTTTAAAAGGTGTGAATGGAAAATGAAGAATTGCGACTTTTATGAAGAGTTGCGACTTTTATGAAAAGTTGTGACTTTTATGAAAAGTTGTAACTTTTATGAAAGGTCGTGACCTTTCCAAAAGACTGTGACTTTTCCAAAGGGTTGTGACCTTTTCGGTAAGGCACAATAAGAACTTTTTCACACTACCCTTTGTTTTCGATAAATTGAGGGATTTTCTCTCATTTTAATAAAACCTTCTTCTACTAATACTAAATCTAGTATTCTAAGTGTACTTTACTGCCATTGAGTGGTTCGTTGACACCGTGGTTTTAGGTACCGATACACTGGTGAGTAAGATCGTTCTATCCTGGGAGGATTTATTCGAGTAACGACGGGTACTTGAGGGGAATAATTTCCTTAAGGGGACACTGTGCATTCAGTGGGCTCGATCTTCTTCTTCGAGAAAAATATTTTGTATATTATTTCTAATCTGTTTCTGATTCTATTTTCTCTACTGATTTTAATTTTCTAGTTTTTGAATTATTCTTTAAACTTTGTTGTTTCTTATCAAGTTCTTCAAAGTTTTGTTCTAAGTATCTTAGAAATACAAGATGAACAACAATCTCTAGCTAACTCTAAACTGACTAAAAACTAAAGTAAAATATTAAAGAAAATCATAAAAGGTATGTCCCCGAAACATGAGGACTCACCTAAACACTGCAAGCTGAGAAGATCTTGTACTAACCGTGGCCCGGAGGATGTGCATCAAAACCTATGTTATGATACAATATAGGCAAAAAAATATGTGATTAGTACTTGAAATGTATCATTTATGAGGAAAATTCAAAAGCATGATATCTGAACATGATAAGTCTGTAAAACATGCTAACATAATGACCAAGTAAACTAAACAAGAAAACTAATGATTTGATCTAAAAACATAGTACCAAGTTCGTGCAATTTCTAAAAACATAATGATTTGTGGGATGTATATAATAACCAACATAAACCATATGAGCTACAACATCGAGTTCAATGCTTTGCTCCTAGACCGAAAAGAGAGTGTCCTACTTGTCAAGGTTAGTATCATGAAATATGAAGGTGTATACACTAGCTAATGTCTATTTGAGATAAATTCTACGGTGATATGTAGTTATGGGCTTAGGAATTGCTACTAAAGATTTACGCACGCTAAACGAAAAGTATTATGAAATCTGAAGGTGTATACACTAGCTAATGTCTATTTGAGATAAATTCTACGGTGATATGTAGTTATGGGCTTAGGAATTGCTACTAAAGATTTACGCACGCTAAACGAAAAGTATTATGAAATCTGAAGGTGTATACACTAGCTAATGTCTATTTGAGATAAATTCTACGGTGATATGTAGTTATGGACTTAGGAATTGCTACTAAAGATTTACGCATGCTAAACGAAAACATTTATCCCAAAAGTCCACTCGGTAAATATACTCCCAATGAAAACAAGCATAAATCTGAAAACAGTATAATTTGATAATACTAAATCATACTGAAAATCTGATAACATACTAAGTAGATCCTAAATCATGATAACTAAACGTAATCTGAAAGATACTTCATCTAAAAGCATCTAAATAGTGATAATCATATATATTGAGAGATACTTCAATCGGAAACATCATTATTCATGAAATATGATAATTCGAGATATGCATATGAAAATAACATAATTATGATCATGAAAATACCTGCATGTTATGGGTTCATGAAATATAATTGAAAATATTGAATTATAATCAATTCATGCATAATGAGATCAACTATGAAAAAGAAATCAAAATTTATGGGGTTATGCTGAGCAATTTGGCCTTGTAATTTGCTTCAAATTCTCTTAAGTCAAAACAAGCAGACTTATCATTCACACAAAATCTAATTTCATCTAATTTTTTGTCATTCTTGACACATTGCAACAACATATAGTAGACCATTTGTCCATTGAACTTAAAATAGTATGGCATATGCCTCAAGTGTCCAAAACAAGTACCCTTAAAGTCATGATAAAAAAATTCATCAAATAAAAAGTTTTATAAAGTGACGATTAACAACCATCCTTGATCTTATAGAAATATTCGCTGAAAACGATCCTATCTCATTCATCCACATCGCTAGGTCATACGACTTATCATAGACATCTTTTGCACAAATTGGCAAAGATAGATGATCATCATCCTCATTTTCAATATGTGTATCTCATTTATTCTCCTCATCTTGTTTATCGCTTTCCCCTTCACTAGACTCAACATCATCACTAGCATATGCACTACTGTCCTGATAGTTGTCAATATCAGTTATTGTTTTCGATTCTGAGTTAGACTCGGGTTCTTCGACTACAAATTTTTTTTTTGAAATTTCAGAGACTTTTTCAGCCTTTTATTTCTTACTTTTAGAAACAGCATGAGTAGATCGTTTTAATGTTGTCGCCTCTAATTTTAGTCATACTGTACAATCTACAAGCAAAAACAGATTTGTCACATCAATCTATCGACCACTGATCTTTTAATACAACTAGAGTAATACTCAAATAAAACATGCAAAATAAGTAGTAGTTTCAATAGAAATCGAAAATGCAATCTCCAGAAACACCATTAAAGTCGACCAAAACTCAGTAGAAATTTCAAAATCTAGCGGGATAAACATAAAAATTATAAATTTTTCTAAGCTTTATCCAAAGCAAAGCGACGTAATGATGCGGAATCAAGAACATAAAAAAATATTGTAAACACAATTAATTAAATTTAAGCAAATACACTATTCCGCGATAAAAACAACCAGGGATTACTGAAAAACACGATTAAACTTACCTCAAAGGAAAATGATGAGAGCTTTGAACTTGGGGAAGAAGATTGAACAAATTTTATTTCCCAAATTGGTACGTATGGGTTTCCGCCATTTATCTTATCATGAGAGAGGTATCTTATGTTGCGGCAAGCATACTATGATGCGACATTTATAGGCGAGGAAGTAGCCTTGTAGTCTTGCTTGTTCATCCTCGGAGAACTGAAAGTCTGTTTGTAGAATCCATTACCATATATGCTAGTACTCAATTTTTTTATTTGAATTTGCTGAAGTAAAAACACTTATCGAGCCTCCATATATAGAGTGCTAGAATAATCTCAGCATGTGTCAAGAATTGAATGAAAGACACAATTCTTACTAGTTCTCCGCACTACTTTCGTGCAGTTGAAGAATATCATGCCTGTTTAATGAAAAACGGACCGACTCTGACTACCTTGCGGAGCAAACAAAGGATTTCAAAATCATACTGCCTATATGAACAAACAAACTTTGCACAACCAGCTTATGTAAAAAAGATTCCATATTCCATGCCAATAGATTCGTGACATAGCTTGAACAATTGGGGAAGAAGATTGAACAAATTTTATTTCTCCAATAGCATTTAGGGAACAAATGAAGGTTTATATACTGAGAAAACAAAAGACGGGAGAGGTTTAGGTTTACTCTCAGGTTTATGGTTTCAAGAAAGAAGATGACATATGAAAATGTTAGATAAGAAAGGTTCTCTTCTTAGCGTGTCTCGAGAAAAGGTTTCAAAATTGAAATAATATTTGTTTAATTGTATTAAAATTTTAATGTTTTTTATAAACTTATATGTTATACGCCTATTTTTTTAAAGTGATAAAAAAGTTCATGACCCCAAACCCTACCCTACTTTTTCACTTTTTCATAACCCAACCTTAAAAGATAAATCAAAGAAAAATTAGTGGTTATTTGTCCAATTAAGTTTTGTAGGAGTTCCCGTTCCAATTAATCTCGAGAAAGATACTAAATGTAAATCATAACCAAAAGGAAACATTAGTTTAAAGAAATGGAGAGGGGAGTTGGATATTAAAATATAAATCATAACAAACTGATCATGTCTAATGTGAAGACTAACCAGAAAGAAGAAAAATATGATCCATATTTGGGGATGAATGTTTTCAAGGGGAAGATAATATAACACTTTGAAAGTTTGTATTATGTTGAACTAGTTAAATGTGTTAAACTATTCGCTAACCAAACAGCACAAACAAGCATATCACACATCCCCAATACATAACATCAATCAAAATAATTATAAATCACATAAGATCATGTCAATTTAATATAAGATCCAATCTGCATTTTACTTTTACAAGAAGAGAAATCACCAACTTGCTACTAACTACCCCAATCATAAACCTTGTACATCTTAAGAGTTCCATTTCTGTAATGGTCTTTTCCCAAATAAAAACCTTCCTGTCTGACCACCCATACACATGTATTTATGTAATCATTAACGTGTCCCCCATGGATACAACTCCAAGGGTCATTAAATACGTCAAATACACGATCATTTGATTCCCACCAGAAATGACAAAAATATAAAGTACGATCCAATAAATCCTCGCAAAATGACCAAGTGAAGTTTTGGGTACTGGATAGAAAACGGATTCCAAAGTCATCTTGTTTTGAAGCACAATGAAGTTTCAGTTGAGGTGAATCAGAGGGAAGATCGTCGATGATTTGTACCTGATACTTTTCGTATAAAAAACAACCTCTAATAAGGCCAAGGGGAAACACAAATAATAACAACAAGAGGATGATTGTGATAAAGCTTGGGTGACCCATTTTTAGAAAATATAATGTTGGATATTAAAAGGTGATGCAAATTTATACTAATTTTTCCTTCACATATTAGTAAATAAATCTTAATTTTGGAGTCAAGTAATTGTTGTACAACTTTATTTTTTCCAAACATAAGATAAGCGGAAAATAAATAAAAAAAGATATGAAGATTTTCATAATTAATGATGGGATATTTAAATAATTAGATTCTTTTTATATTTTGATTTAATATAAAAATAATAGGAAAAATGGTATGAAATAGCAAACTATTAATTCAAATTAAATGATATAGTCATAGTTTATTTTAGAGAAAATACATTAAAAAAAATCTAAACTTGGCAGCACAACTTACTTTAACACTTAAACTGCAAGGACGTTTAAATACCCCCCGTAACATTATTGAAGTAAATTAAATACAACCTCGAAAATAAAATACCATTCTCACCTGCCACATCATAGTCATGTAAGCACCACGTCACAATCATGTAAGCACCACATCATTAATTTTCAATCCCCACTCTCACCTACCACATCATAGCCATGTAAGCACCACGTCACAGTCATGTAAACACCACGTCATTAATTTTCAATTCTTTTTTTTTTTGTTTATTCACCTTTTTTCTTAAACATTTTTTTAAAATTCATTACACTAATCGATTAATTAAAAATACATTTTAAAATCAAAATTGCCCCATCTTCTTCCACCCCTTTTCTTCTACCCTACCCCTCCCTTTCTTCATTTTCAACCTTCACTAGCTTCTTCTTTTTCCCGAATTTCCAACCTTCAGTAGTTGTTTTCTTCTTCAACATTCATCAAAAAAAAATTAAAAAAACTAGCATACTTACTTTTCTTGTTCGAACCCCCTCTCTCTCCCATAAATCTTCTCCGTGGAGAATAACATTTTTTTGAAAGTTATTTTTTTCTTAACAACTCAAATGAAAAATGAAGGTTGTGTAAGAAAGTTGATAGATCCACATTTTTTGCATCACAACTAATAAAATTCAAAATGGGTTACTTAAAATTCAAGAAAGTTTACATTCAATAATATGAGTTATGTGTTGGGTTTGGTGATTAGTGAAGGGCAGGTGAGGTGAGGGATGAAGATGAAGGAAACTTTTTAATATGGAAGAAGAAAGGTATAAGGAGTGCTTCAATGGGGAAAAAGATATTTGGGGAAGACAACAAAATAAAGAGAAAACAAAAAGATTAAATATTTTTTTAAAAAAAATTGAACCCACAAATTTCATTTACTTCTAAACAAGAAATTTCACTTTTTTTTTAACTTTAACTTATTATAAAAATTTAAAAATTATTAGTTATATATTGGCCAATAAAAAAATGTCATGTGTATGATTTTACCTTTCAATTTTTTTTATTTCACGCTCTTTGAGGAGAGTGAATACAATCACTTTGCCACGTCAGCTCTTAGGGTGGTATTTAATCAGTTCAGAATTGTTAAGGGGGTATTTAAACGCCCGTATAGTTAAAGTACTAAAGTTACTTTTGCTGCCAAGTTTAGGGGGGGGGGGGGTTTATGTATTTTTCTCTTTATTTTATTTGTAATTCGCAACAAACATCCCATTTTTTTGTCATCTGATTCGATATACAATTAGCCATTTTCAGTATACAATCAGTCATTTTATACATTTCGGTACAAAATGTATAAAATGTATTTGTGTTTGTATAAAACGAGAGAAAAGTGTATATATAAAATATAAATACATATATTTTCGTCTTATAGACTTATAATTATACAAATACAGATCTTATTATATAAATTACAATGTATAATGAATTTGTACAAAACTGAACAATTTGTATAAAATTGGATGTATCTAGCGAATTATACAAATCAAAAGCTCCATAGCAAATATAAAATTTGTTATGGAGCGCAATTATGCAAACCATAACTATAATATACAAATATGATTTTTATGTTTGCTATATGTAAAAGTTGCTCAAAATAATATGGTTCTCTCTCTCTCTCTCTATATATATATATATATATATATTTGTTATTGTGTAAGAAAGAAGTAAGTAGTTTTTAGGGGTGTAAAAGCCCCATAATTTTTTTATGAGTATGTAATTCAACCTTTTAACTTAATAACATTTGCTTAGTCACCCTTTTATGTAATTTAAATACAATTATCAAATTAGCTATTTAATTAGAAATTAATTGAATGAGGTCATAAAGTCATTACACATTCATGTAATTAAAAGAGAAAATACATTTAAAAAAAACCTTAAATTTGGCAGCACAACTTACTTTAGCACTTAAACTACATGGACATTTAAATACCCCTTAACATCTTTGAAGTGATTTTTTTTCACTTTAAGACTATAATACCACTCTCACCTGCCACATCATAGCCACATAAGCGCCACATCATAACCATGTAGGCACCACGTCATTAAATTTTTATTTCTTTTTTACTTATTCACTATTTTTTCCGCCATCCATCTTATCATTTGACAGGCATCTTATGTTGCTGCAAGCATACTAGTACTCAATTTCTTTGATTTGAATTGGATGAAGTAAAAACACTTATCGATCCTCCACTTATACAGTGCTAGAGTAATCTCGCCATGTGTCAAGAATTGAATGGCAGACACAATTCTTACTCGTTCTCCGCACAACTTTGTGCAGTTGAAGACTATACATGTTTAATGGAAAACTAACTGGCTCTCACTATCTTGTGGAGCAAACAAAAAGTTCCAAAACCACACTGCCTGTATGAACAAACAAATTTTACACAACCAACTTACGTAGAAAAGATTTCATATTCTATGCCAATAGATTTGAACAAGTGGGGAAAAAGATTGAACAAATTTTATTTCCCCAATAGTAATTAGGGAATAAATGAAGGTTTATCGGGAGAGGTTTAGGTTTACTCTCAGGTTTATGGTTTCAAGAAAGAAGATGGAAGATGAAAAGGTAGATAAGAAATGTTCTCTTCTTAGAAACGTGTCTCGAGAAAAGGTTTCAAAAATGAAATAATATTTGTTTAATTGTGTTGAAATTTTAATGTTTTTTTATTAACTTATATTTTAGGGATAAGGCACAACACTACATCAAAATTGAGCTTTAGCGGCAATTAATTAGCAATTGTCGCTAAATATGTATTTTTAGCTGCAATTAGCACTCTTTGTATATGTCTCTAAAGGCTTTAGCGACATTGGATCTAATGACACTTAAATAATGTCGGTAAAGACTTTAGCACTCTTTATCAATGTGTCTATTTACTACCGCTAAAAGTTGTTTTTGTTGTAGTGCAAGTATCCCCCTAGACAATGACCGAAATCTCAGAGACACACCTTAACTAAACTAAGGTCCTATTACCCCCTGAACTCATTTTTTTAATATAATTTTATACACCTTTTGGCTTACGTGGCACACTCCGTGACTTCACATTAGGTGAGGCGCGTGGGAGACGTTTGGAAGCCACGTAGGCCAAAAGGGTGTACAAAATTACCAACAAAATGAGTTCAGGGGGTAATAGGACTTTCGTTTAGCTAAGGTGTGTCTCTCAGATTTCGGTCATAGTCTGAGGGTACTTGTGCCTTATCCCTATATTTTACACTCCAAGTTTTTAAAGTGATGTAAAGTCCATGACCCCATAACCCTACCCCACTTTTTCATAACTTAACCTTAAAAGATAAATACAAAAAATTAGTGATTATTTGTCCAATTAAGTTTTGTAGGAGTTCCCGTTCCAATTAATCTCGAAAAAGAGCTAAATCTCCCATTCGAACAAAAACTTGGATACTGAATGTAAATCATAACCAAAAGGAAACATTAAATTAAAGAAATGGAGAGGGGAGTTGGATATTAAAATGTAAATCATAACAAACTCATGTCTTATGTGAAGACTAACAAGAAAGAAGAAAAATATGATCATATTTGGGGATGAATGTTTTCAAGGAGAAGATAATGTAACACTTTGAAAGTTTGTATTATATATGTTGAACTAGTTAAATGTGTTTAATTAACCGAACTATATTTATCATGTTTGTAAGATTAGATACCTATCATAAATGATAGGAAATTAAATTTGGGTTCCAACGCGCATCAAACTATTCGCCAACCAAACAGCACAAACAAGCATATCACACATCCCCAACACATAACATCAATCAAAATAACTATAAATCACATAAGATCATATCAATTTAATATAAGATCCAATCTGCATTTTACTTTTACAAGAAGAGAAATCACCAACTTGCTACTAACTACCCCAATCATAAACCTTGTACTGCTTTAGAGTTCCATTTCTGTAATAGTCTTTTCCCAAATAAAAACCATCTGGTCTGACCATCCATACACATGTATTTATGTAATCATTAACGTGTCCCCCATGGATACAACTCCCAGGGTCGTTAAATACGTCAAATACACGATCATTTGAACCCCACCAAAAATGACAAAAATATAAAGTACGATCCAATAAATGCTCGCAAAATGACCAAGTGAAGTTTTGGGTACTGGATAGAAAATTGATTCCAAAGTCATCTTGTTTTGAAGCACAATGAAATTTCAGTTGAGGTGAATCGGAAGGAAGATCGTCGATGATTTGTACCTGATATCTTTCGTATAGAAAACAACCTCTAATAAGGCCAAGGGGAAACACAAATAATAACAACAAGAGGATGATTGTGATAAAGCTTGGGTGACCCATTTTTAGAAAATATAATGTTGGATATTAAAAGGTGATGCAAATTTATACTAATTTTTGCTTCACATCTTAGTAACAATCTTAATTTTGGAGTCCAATAATTATAAAAAATTTCCTTCACATCTTAGTAACAAAATCTTTAATTTTGGAGTCTAGCAATTATAACATTTCTAAAAAAATTCTCAATTACTCTTGGATGTCCCGTGTTTATTTTTTTTCTATATTTATATATCCTTGAACTAATGAGAAGATAATATCAAATAATGCTGTGAATTATCAAAATGTGATTCTTAATTGGTAATTGGAATACTATATTTAATATATTTTCCTATTTTACCTTTGTATAATTTATGTTGTTAAAACTTAAAACTTTAACAAATTGGAGGCTCTAAAATAAAATATAGAATTTGAAAATGCACAAAGGTTGAAATTAATAAATTGTTAAACTTGTTGGAACATTTTATTAAAAATATTACAATTATAATTTTCTTAATAAACTTGTTGGAACATTTAATAAGATTTTTTAAAATAATCTACTTGAGTTATTTTTTAGCATCTTATAGTATATCTTCGGTAACACATATCTAATGCCGGTAATAAAACATATATAATTTTCTTTAAAAATATATTCTAATTTTATCGGATGTCCCCGAAGGGACTTAAAAAAAATATTCTATAAAAAAAAATAATTAGGTAAAGATCATGTAAGACAAAAAACATATTTTATTAATTCACTTCCCATTTTACTAGTGATAAAAACAAAATAGTTCATTCATTATGTCTCCAAATCGTAGAAAACATTCTTATATAGTGAATGTAAGTCTTGTTGCAGCATTTGTATAACGGAAAAGGGTCAAAAATATCTTTAAATTATCCGAAATAGCTCATATTTATCCTTAAACTATATTTCGGCTCAAACTATCCTTCCCGTCAAACTATTGGGTCAAAAGTGCCCTTCTTATTAATTAACGGAAGTTGTTAAATGCCATGTGGATGCCACATTGCACGCCAATAGGGTTCCACTGCCACATAGACTAAAAGGAAAAGGGTCAAAAATACCCTTAAACTATCCGAAATAGCTCGTATTTACCCTTAAACTATATTTTGGCTCAAAACTACCCTTTTTGTCAAACTATTGGGTCAAAAGTGTCTTTCTTATTAACGGAAGTTGTTAAATGACATGTGGATGCCACATTGCACGCCAATAGGGTTCCACTGCCACATTGACTAAATCCCTAAATCTTAATTACTTTTTTTTCCCCTCATTTCATTATTTTCCATAAATGACTTCACCCCTTCTCCCTCATTTCGCTGCTAGGGCTTCACAGTGGATATTCGTGGTTGTAGGTTAGTAAATCTTTTTTCTTATTTTATTATGTTTACAACCACGAATATCCACTTTGAAATCCAACCCCGAAAAAAGCTATGAAACCCTAGCCGCAAAATGAGGGAAAAGTTGTGAAATCTTAACTATCATGTTTTGAAATCGTAAACATAATAAAATAAGAAAAAAATATTTACTAACCTACAACCACGAATATCCACTTTGAAACTCAGCCCCGAAGAAAGCTATGAAACCCTAGCCGCGAAATGTGGGGAAAGTTGTGAAATCCTAACTGTCATGCTTTGAAATCGTAAACATAATAAAATAAGAAAAAAGATTTACTAACCTACAACCACAAATATCCACTTTGAAACCCAGCCACGAAGAAAACTGTGAAACCCTAGCCGCGAAATGAGAGAGAAGGGTAAAATCGTTTTTCGTTAATAAAAAGGGTACTTTTGACCCAATAGTTTGACGGGGAGGGTAGTTTTGAGTCCGGAAATATAGTTTAAGGGTAAATATGAGTTATTTCAGATAGTTTAAGGGTATTTTTGACCCTTTTCCGTTTAGTCTATGTGGCAGCGGAACCCTATTGGGGTGCAATGTGGCATCCACATGGCATTTAACAACTTCCGTTAATAAGAAGGGCACTTTTGACCCAATAGTTTGACGGAAATGATAGTTTTGGGCCGAAATATAGTTTAAGGGTAAATATGAGCTATTTCTTTTGTAAAAATAGTAAAAGAGTGAAGTGTCAAAAATATGAGAGAAGGCCCAAAATAGTCCCTCATCTTTGGGTTAAGACTCAAAGTCATCCTTGATTTTTCACATAGAGCATTAATAATCCCTCATGTTTGCAATATTGGTGCACTTTTGGTCCTCCTTCAAAATTTTGCCTATTTTTTATCATTGATTTAATTCATAATTTATGTATGGGATGTTTAATTGTTATTTTATATATTTATTATAAATAATAACTCCATGTGAGAGATTGAGAGAAGAAAAACACCTTATTTTGTTTAGTAAAAATCG
>NW_006239035.1:461292-498700 GCF_000226075.1 Solanum tuberosum
AAAATTTCGTAGCTATATATCACATTTGTTGTAGTGTCCATGTGAAAACTGAAGGATGACTTTGATTCTTAACCCAAAGATGAGGGACTATTTTGGGCCTTCTCTCGAAAGAAAACATAAGTCTCAAACGATGTTGTCTCTAGAATAGAACAAGATCATAAATAGGAGTAAGAAGGTCCGCTGAAATGACAAACAACTACCTCACAAATCTCCAAGAAGCCTCGGAAAAGAAGAGAATAGAAAGTATCACAAAAATCCAGGGTCGTAACCTACAAAAAAATGGAAGAAGCAAGGGGTGAGTACCAAACAACACGGTACTCAGCAAGTAAACTTCTAAACACAAGCTAAGGGAATAAAATACAGGTACTCCTTACACACCAACCGAACCTCCACAACTACAGCCTGCATAAAACCAGCTCAACCTCATAGTTCACAATTTACAAAGTACACAGCTCAACAACAACACTCTAACAATTTCATATTCTCAACAACCGGCTCAATATTCATCAATCACAAGTTCCACAGAAAGGCACTCAAAAGATTAGCGACACACAAGATCAAGTTCACCAATGATAAAGATGCACAATGCAATGTCAAGTATAGTGATACTTGTCTGACCTAACGATAACCCATGAGGGACATATCTATCCATGCATCTGTTGCGGCGTACGACACGTCCCTCAATAATAGTATCCATCGCGGTGTGCGATACGTCCCTCGATATAAAGTATCTGTCACGCGCGCGACAAGTCCCTCGAAATGGTACATCCTCTTTATTTTCTTATTCTTTCTCAATTCACATAACAATTGTCACAATCATGTATCAAAATAATGCAAATGACATGTTCACAATAATGAGGAGATGACCATTTTCATAACATTGCACAATTCACAACAACACAATCGTGATACAACACCGACAATGAATCAATAAGCCTTTCAAAATCATTCTCAACACATCACACACCAACAATTAATCACATTGCCTTTTATTACCCCTTTTTCATCGTTAGAATTATTCAACATGGACAAGTCAACCCATCACCAAGTCTCATTATTCCCCAACACATACCACAAGGAAATGCACGACTCTATGCACTTAACAAGGGTTTAGAAATCCACTTGCCTCAAATAATCGAACAATCTCTCTGGGACTTGAGCCTTCCCTTTTTGTTGAACTTCCAACACAAAGCAATCTATTCAAATAAATGACCACAATAAGATTTCAAAACTAACAACACCCATATTACAATGTAATTAGCCTTGACCCAAAAACTCACTCAAATTTATAATAAGTTCCTAATCTTGATGTCAATTAGCATGTCAATTCTTTCAATTTTCTCTAAATTTCAAGTCTAGGGTTAAGTCTTAATCCTTCCAATATCATAATTTAATGGTATTCGTATAATACAATGCACCTAATAATTAATTACGTATCTCAATATATCAAAACTTGAATCATAATATAATACGATAAGAAAATCTAAAATTTGAACTAGGTACACCATCTGCAATTTTAACCACAAGTGAAAGGAGGAGTCCAACCCCAACAATGCATTTATTAACCTGTAATATGTCAATCATTGCATAATACATACTCCCTCTGTCCCTATTTAGTTGTCCACTTTAGAAATGACACACAGATTAAGGCAACAATGATTAGCATAGTGAAGTTATAATTTATCCTTATAGTACAATTTACAATTCCAAAATAAATTCACTCAAGATAACTAATCAATGCTGGAAAGTTCATAAGTTTATTTACTTTATTTATGACAACTTTTCAATTTAAAATTACAGCCACTTCTTTGAATTCAAGTGAAATAAATTGGAGGGAAACAACATACACTTTTACAATTTTTTGTAACATTTAAGAATTTCCCACCAACATATTTTGTTATAAAAAAATGCTTCAATGAAATGAGAAATCAAACAACCAGTAGATACAAGACAAAATAAATCAAGTTCAATGAATGGAATAGATTTAAATATTTCTGTTGAAGTGGATCTTTCAAATCAATATAAGTGAGCCTTCTACTTTTGATAGGAGTATTAGTTGAAACTTCAACTTTATTTCTGTCCATGTTTTAGTAAAAAAATTGTTCAAAAATTTTTACTCATAAACTAACAAAATGCTTTATGGATAACTTAAAGGATTGTGTAACTCCCCAAGCATAATAAATGTATTGTCTTGTTCCAAAAAGGATGAATTACAGTTTACTAGAAATTTTCAAGAAGTTTAAATAAGGGTATAATAGGAAAAAATTGTTGTCCTTTCTTGATTTGTCAAAATGGACAACTAAATAAGGACAACTAAAAGGGGAAATATGGACAACTAAATAAGGACGGAGGGAGTATATCTTTAAAATTATCTCCAACCATTTTAAAGCCCACTCAAAATCAAAATCATATAGATACTTACCCTAGGATATCCTCCACTCAAAATCATATAATTAGGTGTATGGAATTAAGAAGTAGCGGCACTTTTGTTGCATATTTCCCTTCCAAATCCAATTGTAATAATATATGATTTTGTATATATATACACAGTAACTAACCCCAATAATAAATTATTCAATCATATATTTAATTTATAATATAATACTCTCAGTGACACGTCCCAAATCCCAATGCCGCCTCAAAATCAACAAGATTGGTACAGTGGTCAACAATAACTCCAATTCCACTTCCTCAATAATCAATTTAGTATAACATTGAGTTTCATTATATTTTCAGCAATTAGAAATTATTTGTTACAGGTATATAGTTGCAATTCAATTAAATTTGCTTACTTGAGAGTTGAGTGTTGCCGATCTCTCTCTATTATGTGTTCGCCGCACGCACATGTTAGGTCTTCCTTCTCTTTATTTTATTTTTTCTAAATTAATTAAGTACTAAAAGTGGCAAATTATGTTAACTTATTTTAATATATATATGGACCAACTAGTATAAGGTCTTAAATAAATTATGACACTGACCCATTAACCACCAACTAAATAAATAAATTATTAGGAAAATTGTATATAATAGCAAACTATTAATTCAAATTAAATGTTATAACCATAGTTTGATTTAATTGTACCCTATAACAAACTGTTGTTATTTCGCCTCTCTCCTGGTGAATCTCGCTCGCCACTCTCGTTCTCGCTGGGCAGTCTCCCCTTGCCTCTCTCGCTTTTATACAAACACAAATGTATAAAATGCGTTTGTGTTTGTATAAAGCAAGAGAAAATTGTATATATACATATATTTTCGTTCCCCTCTCCCAAATTTCGCTCGCTACTCTCCCAGATCCCGCTCGCCTCTCTCACTTTATACAAACCAAATGTATACATTGCGTTTGTGTTTGTATAAAGCGAGAGAAAATTGTATATACAAATACGAATGCATATATTGTCGTCCTATACACTTATGATTATACAAATAAGATCTTCCACTGCCCAATTTTCTTTTGTCTTTCTCTCTTTCTCGCTTTATACAAACACAAATTATACAATTGATCTTTTGTATATATATACTGAAACAGATTATACAATTGTTTTCTTTTGTATATGTATAGTGAAATATACATATTTATGTTTGCTATGAAGCGCAATTATGCAAACTTTAGCTATAACATACAAATATGATTTTTATGTTTGCTATATGTGAAAGTTGCTCTAAATTATTTAATAAATACCCATCAATTTAATAACCGTAGTTATCGAATATTTTAAAATTCTCAGACCAACTTCACCGACTGATCATAAATGACTCGGAACAACTATCGGAAGGGATAAAACTATAATTTTATAAAAAAAAATTCAAAAATGATCATTACAGACAACTAATCATATCTTTTGTAAGCTTTACTGTATCTTGAACACACTTACTCCTATATCTGTATTTTGATCATTTTGGTCTCCTAATATCCACTTAAGCGTAAGTGAGTTGACTTCAATATAGATCTACAGATTTCAACATGTTTTATTTTAGACATTTTATAATTCTTATAAGCAAAGTATAGCTCAATAGGCATCCACGATGCTATTTCTTTAAAGGTAAAACTACAATTTTATTTTTTTTGTTTTATAGGCGACAAGATACGTCAAAGCCCCTAGGCAAGTCATGATATAGTTTATGGGTGTCGCAATCACATAATTTCTATTCCAAAATAATTATAAAGCTGTCAATATAACCATGAAATACTAAGTAGCTAACTATAAAGTTTTTTTAAGGCATCTACAAGGGTAACAAATCATCAATAGCCAATTAAGCGATGACAATTTATAAGAAAACAAATTCTTATGTTGCTTATAACATGTGGAAACAGTTAAACAAGACTAACTCAAAGGCTAAATAACGGTAATAAAGCTAGCATCGAAAAAGAAGAGATTTTCGCACTAAACCGAAAGTTGAGTTGGAAGAGGAAAGCATCAACAAAAGAAGTCCTGCATAAATAAGGAGACATGATAAGTCAAGTTGTAAAAGGAAAAGGTATTGCAATTAAAAGAATTAATTAAAATAGTTTCCTAGCACAACGAGAACTTCTCTCCTTATACATGTTGGATTCAAACAAAGTTCAGAATCTATAAAAGGACGAACGAGACAGAAAGAAGAAGTCGTCTTTGCATAATTTAGAAAAGAGAGAGAGAGAGAGAATCATAGCGAAGGCCAAAGTGTTCGAGAAGTAGAAACGAAAGAATTCTAGAGTTAGAATTATTTTTGAATAGTTGATTATCATTTATCTGTCCTTGGATCAGTGTTTGTGAGAGTTTTGAGAGTTTGTAAGAATTGTAAACAAGAAGTGGGTTTGACTTCCTTGGGGTAGAGTTAGTAGAGAGATTGAGAGTTTTTGTAACCAAGAAGCGAGTTTGGCTTCTTGAGAGTTGAGGGTGTTTTCGATTATAGTTAATCGAAAGGGTAGACATTTAGAGTTAGATTCATCGATTTACTGAATTGTAATTGTTGAATTAATATAAAACTCTGTGTGGTTTTTCTCTTCCTTGAGTTAGGAAGGTTTTCACGATATATTGGTGTTACTGTTCATTAACGTAAGTATCTTGTGTGTATTATTCAAGAATCTAGTTCTTGAATATCGGGTACGGTTTCTTCAATTGGTATCAGAGCATGTCTTCTCATTAAAAGATTCACATCTTAAAAAGAATCAATGGCAGCACCACCTATCCCACAAGAAGGAGCTTCTCAAACTCGACCATCACTGTTCAATGGAAAGTACTATGGATGGTGGAAAAATCGTATGATAGGCGAAAATCCCGATCTTTGGAGCGTAGTTATGGATGGCCCTACTTTACCCATGAAAAACGGAGACGATGGAGTCACGTTGGTACAGAAGGAAAGAAAAGAATGGGATGTTGCAGGCAAACTTGCCATTCAAAATAAAGCCAAATCTAAAAAGATCCTAATTTGCGGCATAGGACCGGACGAGTATAATAGGATTTCATCATGTGAGGATGCAAAGTCGATTTCGAAAACTCTACAAACTGCACACAAAGGAACAACTCAGGTCAAGAAATCTAAAATCGATAACTTGAATAGACAATATGAACTGTTCAGAATCATAGAAGGAGAAACAATCCAAGATATGCACACCAGGTTCGCTGCAATCATCAATGAGATCTACTTTTTAGGAGAAGTAATTCCAAATGGAAAGGCTGTTGGAAAACTATTTAGTATTCTACCAGAGTCGTGGGAAAGTAAAGTAGAGGTCATCACTGAAGCACGTGATCTAGATAAACTGGCCATGGATGAGCTCATTGGAAATCTCATATCATATGAACTAAAGAAAAACCAAGAGAGAGAAATAGGCAGTAAAAGAAAGGAGAAGAAGCTGGTTCTTAAAGACACAACATCTGAAGATTTTGAAGATGATAATATTGCACTTATGACAAAGAGGTTCTCCAGAATGTTAAAAAGGAGGACAAACGTTTCAAAGAAGAGGTCCTCAAAAGACAACCGAAAACTCAAGAGAGCAATTATGTCATAAATGTGGAAGTCCAAATTACTTTATTAAATTCTGTCCACTCTGGGCCTTACAACATAAAAAGAATAATCCAGACAAAACAAAGGACGGTAAAGGTGACAAGATATATTCCTCCAAACAAGAGAATGACCAACCAATAGGTTGATCTCTCAATGAAGAAAACATTTGTTGCAATGGGAGGCATGTCGGAAGATGAGTCCGAAGACGAGGAAACTGAAAATCAATCCCTACTTGCAATAGAGTGAACTGACAAATATGACTTTCTTGCACTAGTAGCCATAACTGAACCAGGAGAAAAAGAAAATAGTAGTCAGACACAGGAAACAATTCAGGCACTAATGGTTGGATGATCATAAGAAGAAGAAGAAGAAGAAGAGGACAAATAGGACCAGGTTAGTCTACTTCACATTAAAGAAAATCTTGACTCTTACTCAAAAAGAAAACTAGAATCCTTATTGCACACTCTTATAAATGGATACCAATCAACGTGTTCTGAAGGACACTTGCTAATGAAAGACTATGCATCTTTAAGAGAAGAAAAAATGAACTTGAAACAACAAAACTGTCTTCTGCTTAATAAGCTAAGAGAATTGAATAAAGAGTTCAATTCCATAACTGTAAAAAATGAAGATCTCCAGAAGAAACTTCACATGACAAAAATGGAAGCAGAGCATAACAAGAGATGGAGCAGATCCTCCATATTTCTCGATAACATCCAAAAGAGTCAATCTATAACAAGACATGGAATAGGTTTTTCTGAAGCGAAAAATCCCAACATAGATTGTATGTGTTCCCACTGTGGACTTACATGACATAAGAGTTATGCATGAAATAAAAAATAAACTGCACACAAAAACAATGTCACTTTCGTACAAAAAACACAGAAGATACAGAAAGAAAACAAAACAGAGCTGGCTCCCACACTTAAAACCCTTCCATCATGGGCTAAGAAAAATCTTATTCATCATTACTCTAACAAACAGGGACCCAAGTGGATCTGGGTACTCAAAATTAATCTTGTTTAATGACTGCAGGTTTTAGCGAGAGGAAAGTCAAACCAATGGTACCTGGATAGCGCATGTTCGAGGCATATGACTGGAGATAGAAACAACTTCCTCTCACTGAAAGACTTTGAGGGTGGAAATGTAGCCTTTGGGAATGGAAAAACTGGAGAAATATAAGGAATTGGAAAAATAGGCCTGAACCTTAACCAAACAATTGACAATGTGTACTATGTGAATGGGTTACAACACAATCTGCTAAGTATATCTCAAATGTGTTACAAAGGAAACAAAGTCATATTTAGTACAAATGAATGCAATGTGGTAAACTCAACCACAGAGGAGCTGGTTCTCATTGGAAAAAGGCACAAAAATGTATACACAACTGATATAATGAGCCCAGAAAATTCGCTCACCTGCCTCAACGCCTTTACTGAAAATTCCCTTCTTTGGCACAAAAGGTTGGGCCATATCAATCTTTCTACAATTAATAAGCTAATATCAAAAGACCTTGTTAAAGGACTACCAGAAAAAAGGCTATTTAGTGAACAAATCTGTGGCGCATGTAATCAGGGTAAACAGATAAAATCCTCTTTCAAACCAAAAGCAGTAGTCAGCACAACAAAACCTCTGGAATTGTTTCACATGGATCTATGTGGACCAATGTGCGTACTAAGTAGAAGAGGAAAAAGGTATATATTTGTAATTGTAGATGACTACTCTAGATTCACATGGACCATATTTCTAGCAACAAAGGATGATACATACGATATGTTCGAAATCTTTGTGAAACTGGTCCAAAAGAAATTCAATAGTGAAGTTATTAGCATCTATTCAGATCATGGTTTAAAATTTGAAAACTCTAAGTTCCTGAACTTCTGCACTATCAACGGTGTTGATCACAACTTTCCAGCACCAAGAACTCCACAACAAAAAGGTGTGGTAGAACGCAAGAATAGAACATTGGAAGACATTGCTAAAACCATGTTGATATCAAGCAACCTACCAAAATCCTATTAGGCTAAGGCAATAAACACTTCATGTTATCTTATTAACAGATGCATGATAAGGTCCATACTAGATAAAACCCCATACGAACTGTTGAAAGGAAGAAACTGAATCTAGCACATCTTTGACCTCTTGGGTGTACCTGCTACGTGCATAACAATGGGAAAGACACCTTAGGTAAATTTGATGTCAAAAGTGATGAAGGAGTATTCCTTGAGTAAAGCCTACAAAATACTTAACAAGAGAACGAACCGTATAGAAGAAATCATGCATGTCATTTTTTATGAAGGGAAACTAATGAAGGCATGGTAGACCACCTTGATAATCTGGGTATGACTCAACCAAAATCACTAGCATAAAATCAATCACATGAGGACGGACCTGAGAAAACAAATGACAAATTAAGTTACATCATTTATAAGACTGAAAATACAATCGAGAAGAAAAAGAGAGAGAACCTATGCTCAACCAAATAACTGGAAACATCAAAGTTCTCATCTAATACAAAATATTCTCACACCCTAGGATTCAGGAATTAATACCACATCAAAACTAAGAAATATGTGTGCTTTCTCAGTATACTTATCACTGGTTGAACAACCAAATATTAAAGAAGATTTGGCAGACCTAGACTGGATTATTGAAATGTAGGAGGAACTGGTTCAGTTTGAGAGAAGTAAGGTCTGGAACTTGGTCCCGAGACCACATGACAAATATGTGATAGGTACTAGATGGGTATTCATAATTAAGCTTGATTATCAAAGAAAATTCACACGAAATAAGACCATATTAGTCGTACAAGGATACAATCAAGAAGAAGGAATCGACTATGATGAGACCTTCACACCTGTTGCAAGAATAGAAGCAATAAGGATGTTAATAGCCTTCGCGTCTCACATGGAGTTCAAACTATATCAGATGGATGTAAAAAGTGCCTTTCTAAACGGATTTCTCCAAGAGGAAGTGTATGTGAAAAAAACCCCTAGTTTTGAGATCCCTGATCATCCTAAATTCGTATATAAACTAGATAAAGCACTATATGGGCTGAAACAAGCACCAAGAACCTGGTATGACTTCTTATTCACGTTCCTTCTCACAAATAGTTATTCACGAGGAAAAATAGATAATACATTATTTCTTTGAAAACAAGGTAAAGATCTACTCATCGTTCAAATCTATGTAGATGATATCATATTTAAGGGATGATGACCTTGAAGTTGAGTTTTCAAAGTTAATGAGTAGTGAATTTGAGATGAGCATGATGGGTGGACTAAATTTCTTCCTAGGTCTCCAAATCAAGCAGTCTCCATCAGGTACCGCAATCCATCGACAAAAATACATAAAAGAATTACTAAAGAAATTTCAGATGAATGAGGCTAAGACAATTGATACCCCCATTGGTACCACAACAAAGCTTGACAAGGATGAAACTGGTTCTCAGGTAAACGACACAAAATATAGAAGAATGATTAGATCTCTTCTGTATCTAACTGCCAGTAGACTCGATATTGTGTTCAGTGTTGGCCTATGTGCTAGATTTCAGTCATGTCCCAAAGAATCCCACCTAAAGAAAGTAAAAAGAATACTTCGATATCTCAAAGGAACTGTGGACCTGGTGCTATGGTATCCCTCATGTGACTCATATAGTAGAATTTGCTCATGCCGTCTATGCTGGCTACCTGGTCGATAGAAAAAGCACATATGGAATGACACACTTTTTAGGACTTTGTCTTGTTTCTTGGGAAACCAGAAAACAAAACTCAATCGCACTTTCAAGGGTTGAGGCTGAATATGTTGTTGTTGCATCATGTTGTGCCCAACTATTATGGATCAAACAACAACTAGAAGATTTTGGAATCAAAGTAGGTTGTATACCCATCAAGTGTGACAATACAAGTGTTGTGAACATGCTAAAGAACCCGGTTCAACATAAACGTACCAAACATATAGACATCCGCCATCACTTCCTTCGAGATAATGTTGAAAAAGGCTTCATCATAATGACTTCCTGCAAAACTGAGGACCAGATTGCTGACATTTTCACTAAGGCACTTGGAAGAGAACCGTTTCAGAAAATCCACTTTGCTCTAGGGATAATATTTCAGGGCTAATACTTATCTCTCTCCCACTCCTTAGTGTGTGAAATAAATTAAGCATCTGCCTCCACCAAACTAATCTTGGTACCCTGTTTGAGGTATACTTTTTAGGAGACATAGCTTGTTGATCAGGTCTAATGATATTACCCTTAGTTTCTTATAACTTTGGTACATGAGCGCTCACATGCCTTGAACCAGGTTTGCAGGACATCGGGTATCTTCATTCCATTACGTATCCATCCATGCATCACACATGTTAACTTGACCCTGTCATTATTCTGAAGCACTAGGGACCTGGTTCACCTTTCTTTTTACATATATCTCCACACAAGCAATTTTACGCGGAAAAATCATCTTAAAAGGAAATCCATCTTTTTCTCTTTCTCACTCAGTCCCATACGTCATCCCTGTAAGCCCAACCGTCAATCACCCCTCCCATCTATGTTAGACCATAATTATTACCTTTCTTTTCCAAGGTCTCCTCCATTAGCCCCTTCTGTACTCATACCATCCACACACCAAAAGCAACCAAGAGAATCCCCAAGAAATCTTGAACACTCTAATGGCTAACCCTCTCGTCGCTTACTCCGATGATGAAAGCTCATCCGCCTCAACGGCGCTCCCATCGGCCCCAGCATATCCCGATGTACACTCTCAGGGGCAAGAAAACCACTCCACCGATACATCTTTAACCTCTTTACCCAAAGATCCATCACCCACTCGACCACCATCCTCCTTACCGGCTTTTGCATTCAACGACTCCTTCACTCCATCTCCATCACCTCCTTCTTCAAAAACTCCAAACCCTAACCCCACTCTCTTCCCATCTTCGCCTCCAATCGAAACTCACATTCCTACCACCACCACTACTATTCATCCTCCATCACCCACTCCCCCTCAAGAACAGGATCTTGATGATGTTCCCCTCAGTGTTTTACATCCCCAAACACCTTGGCGTCCGCGCAAACATATCGCTGTGAAACAGACATCTCTTCGCACGCCCTTTCACTCGCAGTGAAAGTTAGGCTCAATTGAAAGAGGCCATGGAATCCCGTACTAAATGTCGTCGTGTTAGTAAGTCCCCCGTTCAACCATCCTCTTTTCCAGTAATGCTTGACTCTGAATCGGAGAAGTTTCCGCATCTGTACCATCTGCCTCTCCCCCATCACAAAAATTGAGTAAAAATATGGTAAAATTTCTGGAAATCGGGAAGGAGAAATACCTTCGTACTACGCCTATGCTTAGGGGTAGGACCTTTCACTCTAAAATCCTCTCAATAGATGCAGTAAAGAGGGTTTTGGGGTTATTAAACTTTTAGATGAGGGATCTGTTTGTTGATTCTAAACTGTTGGTATATGAAAAGGAAGTGGTCGAATTCTATACAAATATTACTGTTCTGGAAGGGAAGGTTGCACCTCTACTGTAAATGGGGTAGAATTGGTTTTCGACCATATTAGGCTTGGGGAAATACTAAATCTACCTACTAATGGACTTGTAGAGTATGTTTGGCCGAATGATAAGCACTGTCTTCTTACATCTAAGTATTCCCAGGGTAGGGTCTCCACTAGGGCTAGGAACGTGTTAAAGGGTAAAATGGCAACTTTTCAAAAAATTTTGTTCGAAATTATTCATAAGGGCATCATACCTAGGGTCATAGATGACATGAGGCTTGTTTTTGTGATATGGGAATTGGACATGCTTTGGAGAACAAGGAGCCCATAGATTGGCCATCCTTTATGATCAAACACATGGCTAGAATTGCTGATCCCCAACCTGGTTCTCATCAACTTGCTTATGGGAATCTTCTTACTATAGTGTTCAAGGAGTTTGTTGTGCCATTAGGTGAGGGAAGAGCTTTGACTCATGCAGACATGTTTACCAGGTCCTCCCTTGCTGAGTATGGACTACTTGCTTAACCAGATCAGGTTCCTATTGCTTCTCCCCGAGCGTTTGGACCCGTTGCTAGCTTGCTTCGTGATCTTAGGACTGTCAGGGACCAGCTTGCTGTTCTTCACGCTGAAAATGCATCTCTGCGTGCTGACCTACTTGCTTCTCTGGGGGAAGTTACCAAATTGCAAGAATAGTTAGTGCAACAACAACTCGATAACAACGCTTGAATAGATCGGGTTCTCCAGCTCCTCGCTTCCTCCTCCTTTCCTCCTAAGCCAAGTTATGCCACCTCTTGAACACATATTTCTAGTCCAGTTACTTGTGCTTTTTGTTTAAGACATTGACATTCTTTACTGTGTGTTTGCATATTTTGGATATTTTGATGGTGCTCTCATAAGCTTAAAATGTAGGTGCATATTGATTTCCTTGCTTACTCTGCTTTTTCTTGTGCGGCATTTGTGTTACCTATGTTAAAGATGGCTAATATCCTCATATTGGTATCGTTTATGCTGTGTTTTTTCTGGATTGTTGTCCCTTCGTGGGCTCTAAGTTTTGGTTAAGGTATGTTATTGTTTATTGTCCACTCTTCTTTTTTATATGAAAAAAGAGGGAAGATATTATTTGTCTTGTATATATATGGTGTTGATTTTGCACAAGAAGTGGAGTAGATTTGTCATCATCAAAGAGGGGGAGATTGATAAATCAAATACAGTTTTGATGATTGACACCATGAACCAGGTTCACCTTGCAAAGCATATAACTCAAAGGCTAAATAACGGTAATAAAGCTAGCATCGAAAAAGAAGAGTTTTTCGCACTAAACAAAAAGTTGAGTTGGAAGAGGAAAGCATCAACAAAAGAAGTCCTACATAAATAAGGAGACATGAGAAGTCAAGTTGTAAAAGGAAAAGGTATTGCAATTAAAAGAATTAATTAAAATAGTTTCCTAGCACAACGAGAACTTCTCTCCTTATACATGTTGGATTCAAACAAAGTTCAGAATCTATAAAAGTACAACGAGACAGAAAGAAGAAGTCGTCTTTGCATAATTCAGAAAAGAGAGAGCAAGAGAGAGAGAATCATAGCGAAGGCCAAATTGTTCGAGAAGTAGAAACGAAAGAATTCTAGAGTTAGAATTATTTTCGAATAGTTGAGTAGCATTGATCTGTCCTTGGATCAGTGTTTGTGAGAGTTTGTAAGAATTGTAAACAAGAAGTGGATTTGACTTCTTAGGGGTTAGAGTTAGTAGAGAGATTGAGAGTTTTTGAACCAAGAAGCGAGTTTGACTTCTTGGAGAGTTGAGGGTGTTTTCGATTATAGTTAATCGAAAGGGTAGACGCTTAGAGTTAGATTTATCGATTTACTGAATTGTAATTGTTGAATTAATATAAAACTCTGTATGGTTTTTTCCTTACTTGAGTTAGGAAGGTTTCCACGATATATTGGTGTTATTGTTCATTAACGTAAGTATCTTGTGTGTATTATTCAAGAATCTGGTTCTTGAATATCGGGTACGGTTTCTTCAAATGTAATGAGTTGGAATCTCATGCTTAGCGATGTTCATCTTATAAAAAATGGTGAAAGTATTACTTATTATTGCACAACTTTCCTCAGCTTGAATATGTGACAAAAAATCATAATTCGAAGTGTACACAATAGGTTAACAATAATAAGAAATTATCATGAATTTTAGTCAAATCAGATCATTAAAGATTGATGGAGAGGTATGAATTATACAAATTCGTTGAGCAAGAAGTTTTCAAATCAGATCATTAAATATTGATGGAGAGGTAAGAATTATACAAATTCGTTGATCAAGAAATTTTTGGAGATGTCGATTGTAAATTTTGCTCAATTTCGGATGATTTGGATAAAATATACGACAGTACTGAGCATCACAAATTAGTAAGGAAACAAGTTGTTAAACTATTATTTTTGTGTAACTTACATAAATCTCATACTGTAAAGAGTAAATTTCATTTTATCCCCTACTTTTTTTTAATTACAATAATTTCTTAATTTTTACACAATCCGGATACATAACTCACTATCTGAATACATTAATGTTGATACATTATGTATCAAGCTGTTATGCTGAAAAAGGAAAAACAATAGAAAATCCAATTAAAATCCCGTAAATTACGATTACACGTTTCTTCTTACAGTCAATCAGTCACACGCAAATCCTAACAGAACCAACAAATTCAAAAAACAATTTTCTTCTCCCTATTCATTGTTATCCTCGTTCATCGAAGAACCATGCAAAGTAGATTCAATTTACCAAAAAAATTGATAAGATACATATTGAATAGTTGTTGGACAAACAATTTCTTTTGTGGGTCTCAAATCTAGAATTGCAAGAGATCGATGAGATGAGAAAAAACTTGAGAAATCGATATATAGTAGAAGGAAATCATAGGAAAGTATTATTGACAATGAGATTCAATCCCTAGTAAATTTTGAATCAAAATTTCGAGATACATTGCAGATTAATACAACATTCTTCTTCACATTATTCCAAAAAAAAACTCTCAATTATCGACAGCCTTCGTCTTCCCATTCTTCCAAAAAAACTCTCAATTTTTCAATCAAAATTGTTGACAAAATTTTGAGATACATTGGAGATCCGATACATCGTTGACGTGAAGAAATAAGAGCATGGACTTTCAATGTATCTGCTATGCATTAATACAATAGACAAAAAGTCTGAAGAGATACATAACTTTGATGGATAATCTAACCCTTTTCATAATGTTGTGTAATCGTTTATTGAATTGTGTTTTCGAGATGAATAGATTTGTCAATGTATTACTATTTATGTATCTTGTTTAAATGGATAAGTGTTGTATTTCTACTATATACATTAAATAAGTAATTGTTGCCTATAAGATGTTAGGTTTGAGATTGATACATTATTGTGTGGTAATTGCTATGTATCGGATATATTTAGCATAAATTCGAATTTACGTATCATGCCTAGAAAACTAGTGCATGATACATTATGATTTATGTTTCTTATTTTGATTGAGAAATATTATATTTTATTAAAAAAATACATTATACATGTAATTGTTCCAAATAACATTTTTTTGTGATACATAACACAAAGTTTATATATCAAGTACATTTATATTGAACATGATAAACACTAATCGAGGATTCAACAACATTAGAGTTATGTATCAATGCCTTAAATATGAACATGATACATTTCATAAAACAAATGTTATTGTAGCAATGATGTATCGTGTGGTTTGGTACTCACCCCTTGCTTCTACATTTGTGTAGGCTATGAGCCTGGATCTTCATGATACTCTCTCTTATCTTCTTGTCTGAGGCTTCCTATGGAGATTTCTGAGGTAGCTAATAGTCATCTGAGCATACCTTTTCACTCCTATTTATGATCTTGTTCTACTTTAGAGACAACATCATTTGAGATTTGGTTATTTCTTTCAAAATTATTGTAATACATTAAAGGCTTGTACACGTGACATCTATGTTTTGGGGTATATTTAAGTTAATTATGAATTTTCGCATTATTTATAGTCTTTAGACTTTTATTCTCGCTTTACTCCCGCATTTATCGTATTATTTGAGTTTTAGGCTGACTTGTCTAAGATGAGTGTCATCATATCCATTTTTGGGTCGTGACATTTTTTCCTTCTTTTTGGGCGTTATGCAACAGCAGATTTAGAACTCGAGCATGCATACTTCTTCTACTTCTCCGCTCTCAAATTCGTCATGATTAATGGGTCGTTTCGATCTATTTCATCTTCAAAATCAAATTGGGTAAGCCCAATACTAAAAGAGGGAGTAGAATCCATATGTATCATAAATTTGTAGATGAAAAGGCTGATACATGATAAATGATACGTTTGATAGAATCTTTGTATCAAGTATCAATACTAATTAAGTTTATGTATCAAAACTAATATTTGAACACGATACATTGTGCATGATAAAAATTGTAATGTATCATAATGTTGATATGAAGACATTATACATTAGTTTAAGAAACAAAACCAACTAGATACATTAAAAATTCGAACACATATGTATCAGAAAAGATGAACAGCCAAAAAATCAGAAAAAGTTAACAATGTGATCTGCTAAAAGCAAAAAAAAAAAAAAAACTGACAAAGAAATCATTTTTTTCTCCATAACAACTGTCGTATCATTTTTTCATTGTCAACAAATTGGGTCACCTATGGATCTCGATCCAAAGCCCTTACCAGAGCCACTACCATCTTGACCTTTTCCCCTTTTTAGTGTTTTTTCCACAGTCGTTTTAGAAGTCGAAGATGTATCCTTCTAGGATTAATTGGGAAAGCCCAATATTGAAAGATCGACCTTCATCCATACGTATCAGCATTTTTTTAAGATGAAAAAACTAAAAAAGATCAAAAGAAATCAAAATTGAAGTGATGGAAAGAGATCTACCTCTTGAATAACTTGAAATCATTAATTGGAAAGAGAAAAGATTTGAAATTCAAAAATAGATTAAAGAAGGTAACTGTGGAGAGATTTGTGGCGTGAAAAAAAAGAAAGAAAATCATGGGTATATGATTTCAAATTGATGTATCCCGAAAAAGGGATGATGGGAGCAAAAGAAGAGATTTTTTATATTTTTTTGAAATGGTAGGAAAAATAAGAAAATATGATTAAAAAAGGTGAATAGTTAGGTAATTTTTCCTTATTTTTTCCAATTATCAATATAATATTTCTTGTAATGATTTGTAATACATGAATAGACTTGTATAAATTATTATATATTATATAACACTACAAATGTTTATATCTTAGATAAATTCTTATTGATTATAGTTTTGATTTTTTTATCAATTGAATCAATTGTTATACAAACGATCAAAATGTCCTAGAAGTAATAGAAATATTCTTTAAAAAAATTGAGACTTCACCTGATTGAGTATACCCATTAGAGTATCATTTTTACTCGTACATATTTCGTACTCTCTCCGTCCACTTTTAATTGTCATGTTGCACTTTTCGAAAGTCAACTTGACTAATTTTCAAAGTTAAATTAGATTACTTTAATTTGATATTTCAAACAAAAAAACTTAGATATTCAAAAACTATACGAAAACTACTATAAATTGCAATTTTTTGCATATCAATATGATGAAAAAATACATCATAAAATGTTAGCTCAAAGTTCTTTTTATAGTTTGACTCTAAAAAAAACTATGAAATTTAAAAGTGAACGGAGGGAGTATTACATTTAATTACAAAAATAGATCTAATAGCCTGTTTGGGATTGCTGTTAAAAAACAGAGTATTTATTTTTAGAAACACTTTTTTATAATAACTTTAAAAGTGCTTTTGAAAACAATAATTTGTGTTAGATTAATTCATTTGAAAAGTATTTTTGATAAGTAGATATATTGACTAATCATTTAAAAAAAATACTTTTGAGAGTCAAATTATGAAAAAGAACAAGTACCAATGCACTTTTAATATAAGATTATTTTATAGAGAGAAATTATTTTAAATATCTATTATACAAATTTGTGATAAAAACACAAGTACCCTCCTAGACTATGACCGAAATCCTAGAGACACACATCAGTTGTGCACATCAAAAATCAATTGAAAAAACTCCTGCTACCAACCAAAGGAGGAATTTTGACAATTTTCTTTCTACCTTGTAAATTGTAATCCAAAAAATTATGTTATATTCTTTGCAAATTTCCAGTACTTGATATGGATTTATACAAATATATATGTTGGTGCAATGCAATTAAGTTGGAAGCACAAAAGGTAGAACAATCTTTTTAAATATCAAATACATTAAGTGGTATTTTAATAAGAGTAGACAAAAAGATCTAACTACATTATTATGATACATTACTCCATAACGTATTTCTTTAGTTTTTTGTTTTTGTAAGTTTGTCCTCAAGAATTTCAATAAAAGTAGATGAAAACACTTGACTGTAATATTATTTATTTATTGCTCCATAAAATACTAGTTACTTTTTTATATGTTTATCTTGAAGTTTTATATCTCTAAGAAATAATACTAGCAAGATATATATCTTTAACCACTTACAAAACTTAAGATTTGCAAACTAACTTTTTTTAATCTGTAATTTTATTTGTTATTGTGTAAGAAGTAATTAGTTTTTAGGGTATAAAAGCCCCATTAATTTTTTATGAGCATGTAATTCAACCTTTTAACTTAATAACTTTTGCTTAATCACCCTTTTATGTAATTTAAATACAATTATCAAATTAGATATTAATTGAATGAGGTCAAAAAGTCATTACACATTCATGTAATTAAGATGATATAGTATTTAATATTTAAATAATTATATATTTTATAACATTTTATTTATAAAGGGGCAAAAACGTAATCCATTTTTAAAGTTAGGAGTGTCCCACTTTTAATATAATATAGGGAAAAGGGTCTGATATACCCCTTAACTTTGTCATTTAGAGCTGATATACCCCTCGTTATGAAAGTGGCTCATAGATACCCCTACTTATATACAAATGGCTCACATATACCCTTTTCCTCTAACGGAAATGAAATAAAAAGTAATTTTAGTTTTATTTTTTATTATTTTATTTTTTTAAAAAAATAAAATTATATATATATAATCCCATATGAGTATATTTAATCCTCCTCAAACATATATATATTTTTTAACTTTTTTTTGTTTCAATGACTAATTTAGATTTATTATTTTGATGGTCAAATTTATTTATGTTTCACTTGTAAAACTTATTATAGATGACCAAATTTCTTTCTTCAAATACAAAAATTAAATTACAATATAGACAACAACAAAAAATTAGTTTTAAATTATAATATAGCCACAAAAAAATAGTTTTAAATTTTTTTCTTTACACTTAGGAATGAAAGAAAAAAATAAAATAGGAATAAGAAACTCAAATAATTATAATCAAAGAAGTCAAAAAATAATTTATGTATGAAAAAGATTAAAATATACCTTGAACTTTGCTAGAAGAATCATATATACCCTCAATAATTTTTAAGAAAGTTAAAAGTCAAAAATATAAATTTAAAACTAATTTTTTCACTTCCGTTAAATGAAGGGTATATGTGAGCTCATTTTGTAACAGTAGAGGTATATGTGAGCCGTTTGTATAACGGTAAGGGTATATATGAGGCACTTTAATAACAAGGGGGATATCAGCTCCAAATGACAAAGTTTAGGGGTATATCAGGTCCTTTCCCCTATAATATATGATATGGTGTACAACTCCAAAAGCCAACTCTATCAACCATTATTATGGCTATGAGTACTATGATGATAAAGAACAAGTCGTATTAATTAGACGATGAAGAAACTTGTAAAAAGATTTTTTTGCATGAACATACATTTTCATGTCGAATTCATACACGTCATAACTTTACTTCAGCCCGCACCCCTATGACACTACAACAAGGGTAATCTTAAGCAACAAATAAGAATAGAAATTGTTGCGATACGACGAACGATGCAAATTTCCGTCATAAATTATTATTTGTGGCTTATCAATGTTAGAATTAAAAAGAAGAAAGTATCAACGTAGTTCAACCACTGCGGCCACAGCATCAACAGAGTTATATCAAAATGGCAAGCTCGCGACGTAGAGCAATTTTGTTAAAGACTCGGGATGAAATTATAAACATATTGTATAGGGATGATTTAAGGTTCTAAGCTCTAGTTGGGTCTCCCATGAAAAATAAGATAAAACGCGAAAAATATGAGTTTATTAACTTTCCACCAATCTAGGGGGCCTCTGCTATGTAGTCTCGCAAAAATACAAATATCTCTTTATTTTGAAGTTGTATGGACAAATAATTTGGTGCATTGGAAACTACTTGTAGGCCTTCGATTTGAAACTACACCTTGTATGAACTTACATGAAAACTTAACTCGACTTTGTGCCAGAGGTTCCTCCTGATCTTTACTCACATCCAATACACTTCTCACACTTAGAAATTGACCTTTACATCAAGGAACAATTAAAGTTTCATTCAGTTCCGTCTGACTACATTTGTAGGATGGTTCCAAAGTTAGAGCATATTGGGATTAACTTATTTTAAGAGCTTTTAAGCAGTTTTATAGTATTTGGATAAGTTAAAGAGTGCTTATAAACACTTAGTTTAAGCTAAAATTACAATAATAAATCAAAATTGAAAAATCAATCAAAACAGGCTCTTAGCCAAAAGTTCGAGGTGTTACAGGTTCACATTGTAGAAATCCAGACAAGACAAGGGGACATGGTTCAGAATAATCAAAACATAGGTGAAGAACCAGTTAATTTTTTCAAGAATCAGTTCATAGAGACAGTAAAAATCACTAACTTTAAGGGCCAATTTTTTCAAGAAGCAGTTAATTTTTTCAATTATCCTTTTAGTTATTTGGTTATGCATCTTATTTGATTGTACTTAGATAGCCACAAAAGTTATTAACCCAAAATATCACAGTAAAATGATCTCCAAGTGGCCAACGCATAAGTAATTACAAATGTTTTGAGAATATAACTGTCACTCCCTGAGACTACCCCTAGACGTGACACGGTGCTTAGAGCCACAAGTGACTCCAAGCTAACCTCATGGCATAGCATGACACTAAGAATAACAAAATCAACATAAAAATGAGATGTAAATGCAGAAGCTAAAACTGAGAAATATTGGAATAAGCCCATAATACTCAAAGAGTCTATAGACAACATAGCATGGCAGAAACTAAACTGACTGTCTGAAAGCCTCTACTAACATTAGTTGCTAGGACAAACCCCTAGCTAACTCTAGCATGTCTGAAAACTGGAAGTAATGACTGAAAGGAAATCATTAGTGGCGTCCTTGAGGAGATGAGGACTCACCAACAGTGGTGCAAGCTGATACAAATAACACTAACCACGAGCTAGATATGGAGCGCCAGAACCTATATTATAAAACAGTATAAGCAAAAAAATATGCGATCAATACTTGGAATGTACTGAGTATGAATGAATGCATGATAGAAAAAGGAAGAAATACCAAAGAGTAAACTGAGAATTTAAAGTGTAGAAATATCTCAAATGGTTTACATCTGAAAATAACTAATGTAACATTATAGAAAGGGAAGGAAGCCCTTTACCTTATGCTGAATAGGAAGGAATTCTAAATTTTCAGACATACTGGTTGAGAATCTCATCTACCGGCGTATATTTAACATCAGGATAAACCTCTGATGCCTCTACTCCAAATGATGAGTCAATTTCAAAATTAGTGTGGTCACCCTTCACAAAAGCAGTGTGACAGATCGATAATAGCACATTCAATGGAACCGAGGCTTCTGCAAGAAATACAATTACATCAAGACGACTTAAGTTTATGTTGACTGAGAAAATATCACTTTGATGATCTAATTAAAGTGAAGATCAAGAGCACAAGGCCTTTATACCTTGTATGTTCTTGAGAACTTGTCACTCTGGTACATATATTCTTTCAAGATTCTTTCCAGTTTTCTTCTCCCACAAGGATACCAACTCATTTAATGTAATTATATTGTGTGGAGGCTTGATGTAGAGGATTTTGTTAAGTGTTTTTGGATCATCGACAGCATTTATGGTATAGGTGCCAATGTCTTCTTCCTTGTTAAAAACAGCTGTAGTTACAAAAGGAATTCAATGACGGTAGGAAAATGTGTCTTTCAGCTACTACAAGATGATTGACTGATGCTTCACGCATTGAACAAATAAATTATCCAATTAATGGGAAATTTAACAATTACGATTTCAAGGAAATATCTACTTTACTGCACCGTGTTTTTTCATATGAAAAACTTGTTGCAAATCTGAGTTTACCTTTAGTATTGCCATCTCCTAAGATGACAACTTTATCTTTAGGAGGACCTACAGGTCCAGGCTGTGCCAAATTTGGAAGAAAATAACCAGCAAAAAAGAAGTTGACCACATAAGTGAATGGTATTCCTTCAGCCTCAACAATGCGGCGAAATTGAGCTTTAGTATTATATGTTGTTTTAGCAGGCTCAACAGCATGGACACGATCTACATCATTTCCAAATTCAGAGGGAAAGAATCTCTGTAAACAAGAGACATTAAGAAGAAGTTATTTTGCTAACTCAACCAATATATACTGAATCAGTTGCAGAGCAGCAGAGGATAGAACTTTCCATGTATCTGAAAAAGGATCCCACAACAACATTTATCAAACAGTAAATAAAGCTCATAATTAGTCATATTACTCATAAAGTAAATAATCAGAATAATAGTGATTTAAAGTATGTGGGCTTGGCTTGAGAAAAAGGCAATGAGTGCAGTAAAACAACACAAATGATACAGGAAAAAGCCGACCTCACCTCCTGTTATCTCAATTTTATATAAAAGATCAAACCAATTGATTTACCTTGACATTGCCAGCTTCTTTGATAGCAGCAATTATCTTGACCTGATCAGCTAAAAGGGCATGACCTACCGTAGAAATCACAACATCCACTTGCTTTATCGCCTTCACCAAACTATCATGATCATATAAATCTCCCTGCATTTAACCACCAATTATTACAAACGTAATTATCATTCCCAAAAACCAGTCACACAATGAAATAGACTAACAAATCAAAGTGAGAGTAGATTAAAAAAAATTACGATTCCGGAAAATTCAACATAAACGAGCTGTTTTCACTTTTTACCCCAAATCACTCAAAAAATTCAAATACAACTCAAATAGAATCATTTTTTTCACTTTGAAAATAAAAACTACTTTTTTCCATTTTTCATGACCAAAGGCCTCTTTAGCTATAAATCCCAAATCAATGCCTGAATTGAAAAAAAAATGATACATACATGGAGGAAGGTGACGCCAAAACTCTTGAAAGTATCGATGAGTTTGGTTTTGGAAGGATCGGAAAGAGTGGATCTTCTGACGAAGACAAATGTATGGTGACCAGCTTTAGCACTAGCTTCGACGATGAACTTTCCGATGTAACCAGTACCGCCGATGAACAGAATCTTACTTTTTCCGGCCATTGAATTCTAAATTGGTAAAAAGCTTTGATTAATGCCAGTATTCATTAGACACAGAAATATTATAGAGTTAGATTACGAAAATACCCTCTTACTTTGAATGAATTACAGAAATGTATGTGGTGAGTTAGTTAGGGAGTTCATGAATCTGTCAAAGTTCAGTTATCAAATGTTTCGTTTTAGGCTTTTGATTCAAATTTATATAATTAAAGAATGTGACATATTTTAAGTGGTTAATTAACTTATGTACGTAATGGACATTTGATAACACAAGCAAGAAAAAAATTAAAATTTAAATCAACACTATTATTATGAATACTTTATCATGTGTTCAGATGCTCAATTAAAACAAGTTATAATTTAGGCCAAACACATACACAGCCCCTCAAACTTGGCCCCATTTTTCATTTTGGCACTCCAACTTAGCCTTGTTCCATTTTAACCCTTGAACTCCATTTTTTCTGTTCCATTTTAACACGAAATACTATTTTTATGATTTCTTTATTTTATATATATTCTTCAAATGCAACTTCTTATTTTAAATCGACACGTGTCAGTTAATTTTAGTTAAAAAAAATAAAAATTAACAAAAATTAAAAATAGACGTGTGCCTGTTAATTTTCATAAAAAAATTAAACATTCGCGAACGAACATAAAAAATTTCAAACAATAATAATATTTTTTGAGATTTCTCTGTATTTTTGCATGAAAATAAATTGACGAAAGTTCTTTGATTTTCTTTCTTAAACATTCAATTAAATTAAATAACACTACTTATTTATTTTTTCTTATCATCTAGGCTATCTAAATTTAACGCAAATACTCACTTTTAATTTTTAATATAAATCAATACGAATAAAAAAACTCATCTTCAATACGAGTAAAAAAGACTCTTGTTCATTGCTAATAACACTACTAAAAAATGTTAAAACTCGACTTACTTTATTAGGTTGTCGGTGATTTTTAAGAAAGAAAACCAACACAATTTTGTCGGTTATTTTTCACACAAAAATACATAACACTCTTAAAAAGAAATTATTATTTTTAAAAAAGAATTATTTTTTGTTAATTTTTATTTTTTTTTTAACTAAAAATTAACTGACACGTGTCGATTTAAAATAAGAAGTTGCATTTGAAGAATATATATAAAATAAAGAAATCATAAAAATAGTATTTCGTGTTAAAATGAAACAGAAAAAATGGAGTTCAAGGGTTAAAATGGAACAAGGCTAAGTTGGAGTGCCAAAATGAAAAATGGGGACCAAGTTTGAGGGGCTGTGTATGTGTTTGGCCTATAATTTAAGCTAAATAAAATTGGTTGGCAAACTTTTAAGACTGTTAATATGTTAAGCCTAGATGTTATGCTCTTCATTTCAATGTATTACCCTAGATGTTAAGCCCTTCGTATCATCATCATCCATTCATTCATTTCATATACGGGACTATCTTTTTACCTGATAGAGAAGTAACTAGAGAGGTATTAGAGGTCTCGAAGGATAGCTCAAATGTGCATAAATGGGATTGATGGTGGAATGAAGAGGTCGAAATAAAATAGGAAGCCAAGAAGGTTACTTATAGGGCGTTAGTGGAAAGCTTAGATGAGGAGGACAAGGGGAGAATAGTCTATAGAGAGACGTATAAGGTGACGAAGAGGGAAGGGAAGCTAGCGCTAACCGGTTGTAACACTATATATAGTATATTCACGTGTTGTGAAACTAGGGTCAATACCAATAGAGAGAGAAAAAGCTTATTCATTTAAACCTTTGATTAATATAGTTACTCCATATCTATACTGGTCGAAGGCAATATATAATCAATGAAATAGTCGAGGTGCAAGCAAGTTATCTACAACCATTGTTAAAAAAGTAGATACCACTAGAATTAGAAAATAATAGTTGAGAATAAAGAAACTTTTCCAAAATAAAATATAGGAACATCACAAATTTTCACAAATACTGATTATCTCATCTACCGGGGTACGTATATTTAACATTAGGATAAACCTCTAACGCCTCTACTCCAAATAGTATGTTTTGGAAGTAGTATTTAACATCAAAGGTCCAAAGCTTGAGCACTTTTGCTAACAAGATCATTTCTAGGATGCTATATGAGAACTAGTTGGGCTCATGATCTTAAGGAATCAAACTGGTTTAGTCAAATTTTCAAAGGAAGAAGCATCACAGAGAAATGAGAATGTCCAGTGACTCAAAAAATCATAAGAGACACTAATTAGAGAAACAATTTTCATAATGTGGTGGTAAAATTGGATATGACTAAAGCTAATGATAGAGTGTCACAAATATCATAAATTACAAGAATAGTTAATATTATAAAGCTAAACTTAAGGGGAGGATTATTCTTTTAGTTATTTGGTTATACATCTTATTTGATTGACTTTGTTGGGAAAATAAACCTAACTCACTTTAAGGGGTAATTTGTTGTACTTCAGATGGCCAAAAAATTTATCAACCCAAAAAATTGCAGTAAAATGATATCCAAGTGACCAACGCACAAGTAATTACAAATGTTTTTGAGAATATAACTGTCATGCCCTGATGCTACCCCTAGACGCGACACGATGCTTTGAGCCACAAGTGACCCCTAGCTAACCACATGACATAGCATGATACTAAGAATAACAAAATCAACACAAAATTGAGATGTACATGCGGAAGCTAAAACTGAGAAATATCGAAATAAGCCCATAATACTCAAAGAGTCTAATATCTGAGAGACAACATAACATGGCTGAAACTTAACCGACTGTCTGAAAGTCTCTACTAACATGAGTTGCTAGGACAAATCCCTAGCTAACTCTAACAAGTTTGAAAACTAAAAGTAATGACTGAACGGAAATCATAAGTGGTGTCCTCGAGGAGATGAGGACTCACAAACAGTGGTGAAAGCTGATACGAATAGCACTAATCGTGAGCTGGGTATTGAGCATCAGAACCTATATTATAAAACAATATAGGCAAAAAAGTGTGTGGTCAATACATAATAGAAAAGGTAGAAATACCAAAGAGTAAACTAGAATTTAAAGTGTAGATATATCTCAAAGAGTTTACATTTGAAAACAACTAATGTAACATCATAGAAAAGGCAGGAAGCTCCTTACCTTATGCTTAATAAGAAGGAACTCTACATTTTCAGACATACTGGTTGAGAATCTCATCTATCGGCGTATATTTAACATCAGGATAAACCTCTGATGCCTCTACTCCAAATGATGGTTCAATTTCAAAATTAGTGTGGTCACCCTTCACAAAAGCAGTGTGATAGATCGATAATCCCACATTCATTGGAACCGAGGCTTCTGGAAGAAATACAATTACATTGAGACCACTTTAGTTTATGTTGACTGATAAAATATTACGTAGATGGTCTAATCAAAGTGAAGATCAAGAGCACAAGGCCTTTACCTTGTATGTTCTTGAGAACTTGTTCCTCTGGTACATATAATCTTTCAAGGTTCTTTCCAGTTTTCTTCTCCCACAAGGATACCAACTCGTTTAATGTAATTATATTGTGTGGAGGCTTGATGTAGAGGATTTTGTTAAGTGTTTTTGGATCATCGACAGCATTTATGGTATAGGTGCCAATGTCTTCTTCCTTGTTAAAAACAGCTGTAGATACAAAAGGAGTTCAATGACTGTAGGAAAATGCTTTCAAGGAAATATGTACTTTACTGGAAAGTGTTTTTTTCATATGAAAAACTTGTACCAAATCTTAGTTTACCTTTAGTATTGCCATCTCCTAAGATGACAACTTTGTCGTTGGGAGGACCTGCAGCTCCAGGCTGTGCCAAATTTGGAAGAGAATAACCAGCAAAAAAGAAGGTGGCCACATAAGTGAATGGTATTCCTTCAGCCTCAACAACACGGCGAATTTGTGCTTTAGTATTAAATGCTGCTTTAGCAGGCTCGACAGCATGGACACGATCTACATCGTTCCCAAATTCAGAGGGAAAGAATCTCTGAAAGTTAGAGAGGCCTTTAGAAGAAGTTATTTTGCTAATTCAAACCAATATATACTAAATCAGTTGCAGAAGATAGAACATTCCATATATCTGGAAAAAAACCGCAACAATATTTATCAAACAGTAAATAATTAGTCATATTGCTCATATATACACAGATTGAGAAAAAGAAAAGAAAAGAACACATTCTGCCTCAATTAAATTACTGCAATCTTCAAAAGAATCAGAATTTTCACAGCAAAGGCTAGCAGATCCTGAAATTAAGCAATTCCAAGCACTATAATTTAAAACAACACAAAAGATACAGGAAAAAATCAATCTCACCTCCTGTTATCTCAATTTTACATAAACAAAAGTTGAAACCAATAAATTTACCTTGACATTGCCAGCTTCTTTGATAGCAGCAATTAGCTTGACCTGATCAGCTAAAAGGGCATGACCTACTGTAGAAATCACAACATCCACTTGTTTTATCGCCTTCACCAAACTCTCATGATCATATAAATCTCCCTGCATTTAACCACCAATTATTACCAACTCAAATTTATCATTCTCCCAAATCGCACAATGAAAAAAACTAACAAATCAAAGTGAGAGTAAATCAAAAAAATAAAAAATAATTACAATTCCAGAAAATTCAACTTGATGGAATTTTCAGAAATTTGAAAAACACATACAATCTCTTTTCACTTTTTTTACTCCAAATCACTCACAAAATTCAAATACAACTACAATTTTCAAATATCATTTTTCCGCTTGGAAAACAAAAACTACTTTATCAAAGCATGACCAAATGTCTTCTTTAACTTTAAATCCTAAATCAATGTCTAAATTGAAAAAAAAAATGTTACATACATGGACGAAGGTGACGCCAAAACTTTTGAAAGTATCGATGAGTTTGGTTTTGGTAGGATTGGAAAGAGTGGATTCTCTAACCAAGACAAATGTATCGTGGCCAGCTTTAGCACTAGCTTCGACGATGAACTTTCCAATGTAACCAGTACCGCCGATGAACAGAATCTTACTTTTTCCGGCCATTGATTTCTAAAACTGGTAAATCGCTTTGATGAGAGAGAGGAGTAGAGAGCCAATTGTTACTCCTAACACTCAAAATGGCACGCTTTTATAATTGCCAATAGTCATTAGACACAGAAATATTAGGGATTTAGATTACTTTGAATGAATTACAGAAATGTATGCAGTCAGCTTGTTGGAGTTGTTCATGAATCTGTCCAAGTTCAGAAAAAATAGATTTTAAGCACTTTTAAAATTTCTAGAAGAGTGACAAAAAAAAGAAAAAAAATTAAAAGTCAAAAGTAGGTATCACTTAAAAAAATTTCATCCAAACACCTCCTAAATTTTATTTAGACTCAATTAAATATTTGAATACATGATAAAGTTCGTTTCTACTAGATATCTTCCATTCAAATTTTGGAATTTTTGTTTAACATGACTTCGAATGTTCATTATAGCTTATTGAGATTGAGACCAATTTATATAATTAAAAAATGTGACATATTTTCAGTGGTTAACTTATCTACGTAATTGGCATTAAAGAACACACGCAAAAGAATCAAAATTTGAATCGAAAGTGTTATTAGGAGCACTTTGTTAGGTATTTGGTCAGATGTTCAATTGAAACATGTCATAATTCAAGAGTCTAATTTTATTTTATTTTACAAATTTGAAAGATTGTCAATATGTTAAGCCTAGATGTTAAGCTCTTCATCTCATCATCATTCATGTTATTGATGTATTAAGCCTGGATGTCAAGCTCTTCATATCATCATCATCATCCATAATGTTTCCTCTTCCCAACCTTGAACCTCCTTATTGATACTTTGCCAATAGAGTATCTTCTACCATACCTGGGATGAGAACAAACAGCGAAAGAATAAATGATTATGGCTCTCATCTTCAGCTCCACATAGTACACATTAGACATCTTCCACACACACCCATGTTGCTAATCGATCCCTTCTGAGTAACCTACTTTGTAATGCCAAGTATAAGATGAAAATCCACTTAGGACAAGTTGCATTGTTACAAGTAAGTCTCCTCCATTCCACCTTCTGGTAGTATCCTCCAAGAGTTTTATGGAGGGTTTTTTTTATAGAAAATTTGTCAATCTATTTGACATAATCCTTATTCCAGCCAATAATCTTTATTTCTTTGTGCATATGGAGTATCTTCCTCACCATCCATGAAGCTTGAGGTGCTAGGACACCCCACAAAGTCTCTTGTTTTCCATAATAAATGTGAATCCACTTCACCCATAGTCTATCTTTTTTAGTGCTCAAATTACATAGTAACTTACTTATTGCAGCTTTATTCCATGTTTGGATATCTAATAAATCGAGTCCCCCTGCAGTTTTAGGGCTACATAGTTGGTCCCATGCAATTAGTGCCTTCCTGGATGCATATATTCCTCTGGTCCAGTGTTTTAAAAGATTCTGTTGGGACTCGCTTCGGGGCTCGCCTTGGGGTGGGACTCTAGCTAAACTCCCCGAGACTTAAGTGTGGGGATTAGTTCTATAAAACTTACGCCTTAAGCGCCCGACTGTACGCCTGAAGTACGCCCAACGTCCAACGCTCAGGGCCTGCCTAACAGATCTTAGACAAAATTTGTGTTAAAATCTTTAGTTAACATTGTTGACCCTCATAATTCTTGAATAAATGAATGATACTTCATAATTTTTTAATATATAGAGATAAGAAGATTGAGAGTAACTCAAATAACAAGTTATAGTATCAAATCTTTACTATGTGATAACATTGTGAAAGTGATTATACATTACGTAACATTTCTTTAAAAATACGTAACGAAATTTTACTTTTTCAGTTATCATTGGTCTTCATGGTTTTGTCATAAATCTCAAAGTTATCATATATTATTTAACTATTTGAAAGTAATTTTATTTTTATTAATGATGGAGTGATGTTTTTATTATAATACTAGTAAGTTTTATTGATTATTTTCTTTTAGGGGGCTGAATTGTATAGTATGATTAAAAAAATATTTTTAGAAATAATAATTCTTTTATTACTAAAAAGTTAAGATATTAGATTATTTATACTTGTATAATCATGTTAGAAGTTTTATTTTCTATGAGTTTCATTAATCATGTTTGTAGTTATTTCAAACTTTGATGTATTTTTATAATTTCGTATTATTATATTATTATACTATATTGTAAATTAAAAATTTAAAGATCCATAGGGCTTACGCCCCACGTCTCGCCCTATACTAAGTAAAACGCCCCGCCTCACGCCCCCACCTTTTAAAACACTACTCCGGTCCATAAAAAGGTCCTACCTAATATTTCAATACATTTGACAACTTTTTGGAAAGTATAAACACTTGTGATCAGAACACCTAAATGGAGAACAATACACTCTTAATCAGTTGAGTCATTCCTACATAAGAGAGAAACCTGGAAGTCCATCTCTATATTTGACTCATGATCTTATCAAATGGTTGATACTGTAAAATAGACACCCTCTTAGTACTTAGTGGGACTCATAAGTAGCTAAAAGGTAGGCATCCTTGTGAGAAGCCTAGTTCTTGGAGGATTTATGTTTGTACAATTGCTGGCACACCTCCAAAATAAATGGAACTCTTATCAAATTTGCAACTACCCTAGAAGCTAGAGAGAAATCTTGGAAAAGCTCAAACATCAGCTTAACTGATTTTCATTCCCCGAGCCTACACCCTGGACGTGGCCGACACTCGAGAATCATTGCTGGCCCTAAGCGAACCCTTGGCTTGGCTCAACTCTCAGGGGAAGACTTACTCAATAATATAGGAGCTTTAAAAGCAAACTTTACTCAAACTGTCTCAAAAGGTAAACTCAGAATATTTTAAAAATAAAACATTCAACTAGCCAAAAAGGCAACTCAAGTCTTAAACATTAAACACTGGAAATGAAAAAGACTCATGAACTACTAATGTATATCTATCTATGAAGCCTCAAATACTATGAGGGATGTCGGGACAAAACCCCCGATCATCCTAACAAAACTGAAAATACTAGAAGTAGACAAGGGATCCTCCGGAAGTAAGGAGGCTCATCAAACAACTATGGAACACGACTGGACCAACGGAGTGTCGGTTGATGATCCTGATTTCCTGTATCTGCATCATAAAAGATGCAGGCCAAATGGCCAATACATGGAATGTACGAGCATGCAAGGGAAAATCTAAAACAAGACATAAGCTTGAACTGGAATTGAAGAAACAACTTACCTCGTCTCAACTCAACTCAACTTAACCTCAAGATTTACTCAAAACTACTCAACTAAGTTTAATATAAATCAGTAGTAAAGATGCATTATAAAGAAAAGCTATTAAAACAGTAGATAACAACTCAATGTATTATAAAATACAATATAACTCAGTTTGTATCTAAAAATACAAAATAATTATGTTTGTATATAAGAATACAAAATAAATCTGTGTGGGAGATTCTCTAACCGACAACTATCACTATGAGCTATGTGATGATACATCGTCTTGCTCATGCTGTCAGAACTGTCTTATACTTTACCAGAGTATAGGACTATTCACTAAGTAAATCCACTAGTCTATGCTTAAAAGCAATAAGGAATCATCTAAAAAAGTATGACGTTGGCTACATGGTTTATGAGGAATTTGAGTTATCTGAACTCATCCCCATATCGGTGTTCAATACTACTCCTAAAATATAACTTAGCTCATATGTTTAAAAACACAACTCTTTCTCTGGTTTGAGATTATTCCTCAAAATATTTCTCTTAAAAGAGATAGTACTCAAAACTGCTCATGAATTTTTTTGGAAATCGATGTTACCTCTCATCTTAAATGTAAAAACATTTATTCTTGGGAATACTTAGTTCCCATATATTCATTTTGAAAAATGAAACTTAACTCTCCTCCTTCTCAAACTCAAGTACTCAAGTCTTAAAACAAATTTAAAATGATTGTAAAAGACTTCTTAAAATGACTCGGACTTAAGACTTAACTCTTAACTCTACCTTGAATTTGAATTATGGATTCAAGGTTATGATTCAAGTTATGAATGATCTCTATATGTTTAGATGTATTTTAGAGTGTGGATATCTAGTAGAAAACATAGATAATATTTGAGGGAACCCATACGAAAAGAAGGACGGAGGAGTAGGGAACCTGGAGACCCTGGTGCACTAAATGGCGCGGGGCGCCAGCCCCTGAACTACTGAAAGTTGATTGGGGAGCACTGAGTGGCGTGGTGCCCCAGAACCCAAACTACATAACCCTTTTCCTGGCGCGGTGCGCCAGCCCCTGCCCAGAACTTCTTGACGAATTTTATTTTTCGTTTTCTGACCCTAATTCGCCTAGGATCGAATGGTTTCTTCTCCACTCACTTAGATTCGAATACCCAACGTAAGTATATGATAATATACTAAAAAAACCTCAAACTACTAACACTTATCTCAAGAATTCATCACAACCCCAACAATCAAGACTACGAATGAAATTTCAAGAAACTCTTCAAGAACACAAATCCTTCAACTTCAAGAACCAAATTTGCATTTAAAATAGCATGATTGGCATGTGGGTGAACGAACCCAACACTATGAGAACTCACATACCTCTTAGGGATCAAACCCTTGGCGAAACAATCCTTGATTCGCAAAAAAACTTGAAGAACGCTTTGAACCTTCCCTTTTTTCTCCTCTTTTCTCTTATTGAATTCTTTTCTAAAACCCTAAGCGTAATAAGGATTGGGAAAACTGAACCAAATCAGTTTAGACCCTTAAATATTTACTAAAAACGCTTAAATCTGAAAGGGTAAGAAAAAACGACCAAAATACCCCTCTTAAATTCGGGTAACTTTCCTTAACTGGACAAACATATTTCAACTGGTCATATCTCCCTCATTCGAACTCAAAACTTAGCAAACTCGGTGGCGTTAGAAAGAGGATTTCAAAACCTTTCATTTGATATCTTATGGGCCACCTAACTCATCGTGTAATGAAAGTTATGGTCATTTGAAGTTGATCCAAAACTCACAACTTAAGCATAACTTGAAACATTCTCAAATTGGCTCTTTCCAAATTAGTTCTTTATATTTTTAGCTCTTTCTAAGGTGGGATGTTACACTGACATAATGTCTCCTCTGCTAAATAGCAAAAGGTCATCAGCAAAAACTGAGCTGCACAATCTACATTTTCTCACACTATGGGTGGAATTTGAAGTTAGGATCATGCTTCAGCTTCTTGAGCAGCCTTGTCAAATAATCCATAGATCACACAAACAATGCAAGTATGTGTAAATTGGATTCCTCTACCCTAGTCTTTTATTTGAAAGAAAAGGGGTACAAGGATGCCCATTTATGAGGATGGAATATGAAACTATGCTAATGCATTGATATATCCACTCTACAAATTTCTCAGCAAACTGTAGGTACATCATTATCTATTTAAGGTATCACCATTAAATAGAGTCATAAACCTTTTTCATAGCTACTTTAAGCATACATATTGGGGACACTCCCTTCCTCCCATATCCTTTGACTAACTCATTAATTAGGATGATGTTGTCATTTATCAGCCATCTTGGTACAAAAGCTGATTGATTTTTATCCACCAAGACCTCCATCACACATTGCATCTTGTTTGTTAGAACTTTTGAGATTATTTTGTACAATAAAGTACGACAGAAAATAGGCCTATACTCGGATATTCTGGAAGGATGAGCTACTTTTGGTATGAGGTTCAAAGTGGTGCAATTGATGGCTTTACACATTTTACCTGTAATACAACATCAGTTATATCATCTCTTATGTTTACCCAAGCCTCTTTTTTTTTAAAGTAGGCATTAAAGCCATCACATCCAGGAGCTTTGTTATCATTTATACCCTGCAATGCCATTACTACTTCCTATCTGGTCAGATGTGCAATTAGTTGAGCTTGTTGGATTCTATTCAAGACTGGACCATTTTTCATTATCATTTGGTTTACAACATGCATTTGTGTGGCACAAGATACCAATAGCTATTTGTAAAAATCTATAATTTCTTCCTCAATTTTTGTTCTACCAGTTATAGACCTTCATGTATTTGTGGTTAAGCTTGTGATCTTATTCTGAGCTACTTTATTCTTCAAACTAGCATGGAAGTATGTTGTGTTCCATCCCCCAGTTGTAGCCACTGAACTCTTAGACTTCTGCTTCACTATACTCTCTTCAATATTTATCCACTTCTCTAGGTTTGCTTTAACCTTCTTCTCCATCTCAATGATGTCCCGTGCTTGTCCAGGGTGTCTCATGGTACTCTGTATATCATGCAAATGTTGTCTATACACTTTTATTCTACTTTCTACTCCTAGAATACAGAACTATCCAAATCTTCAGAGATCTTTTCACATCCATAAGTTTCTGCTATATCCCATACATTGTCCCAGTACTAAGTCTTTGTTGCTAGACCCTCTATACTATCCCCTAAAAATTCTCATGTTTTGCTAGATGATTCAAAAGCTTAAAAGGCTTATGTCTATTATCCTCTTCTTGCATCAAAGTAATACAAAGAGGGGAATGATCAGAACACCATGAATCCAATATCTTCACTTCTAATGGATTCATATCAAGAATTCATTTAGCATTCACCAAATCCCAATCAATTCTACTATAAGAGTGCTCATTAGTCCAAGTGAACTCCCTTCTATTATGTCTTACTACTGCAATGCCTGTGTCTACAAGAAATGAGTCAAAATCTTTAGGTTCACCTTCAAGGACTACAAACTCAATCATTCTTTCCTCAGCCTTGTGGATAGAATTATAGTCCCCCGTAGATAGCCAAGAGTATTGCTGATGCCCTGAATTAATATTTCTAAGTTTTCCCCACAAACTCCTTCTACCCTCAATAATGTGCAAACCATATATAGCAATAAAGAAGAACTTACAATTTAGAGATCTAATCCTCACTTCTGAGTGGATAAATTGTTCATCAATTACTAGTGATTCACACTCAATAACTTGAGGATCCCATATGATTCAGATTCTCCTCTTATTGCTACAAGTATAATTGTCTATTTTTGTCCACTATGGTGCAATTGCTTTCAAGACTTTAGTTGCTTGATGGCCCTTAACCTTGTGTTCAATAAGATCTATAATGCTAACATAATTTGTTCTAATAAATATGTTGGCTTCCTTCTGCTTATGAACTTTATTTGGTCCCCTAACATTCCAAGCTACTAACTGCATTATTGAGGGTTTATTATATTATTCCCCCTACCACACCAACATTACCATACTTATCTCTACCTCCTGCTACCACAAACCTTGTGTCATGGTCATGAAACACACTAATATCATTTGAAGTGGTTAGTTGATTCTTATTCTGGTGCATCCCACCTTTAGCTGTAAATTTACCCCTCACTTTATTCCATTGGCTCAATGGTTGGGTCTGCTCCTTGTCAACCATCCTTATATTTTCATTATGTCCAGGTCCCTGATTACAAATGGCATCTTGGGGGTTACCACTAGTTATACCCACTTCATTCTCTGCTAGACCTCTTTAGTTGCTTGCTTTTCATTCGCACACTGCTTCCACTCCATTTTTTGTTTTCCATGTTTAGATTTGATCTTAATAGCTGCATTCTCTTTATATTGACATGTGTGTCCTATGGTTAGGAATGTAGAATAATAGATTGGTACCTATAACCACATGTGTAAAGCTTCTACCATTAGGATTATCTACCTTTAGCTCCGTTGGCAGGGTTTTGGTGATATCCATCTCAATAAGTACTCTAGCGTAGAATATTCTATCCACATGTGTGGTGCATTCATCAGCATAAATGAGTATTCTCAATCCACTCCCAATTTTGTTTACTGATTGCACTCCAGTAGTTCAATGGTAAGTTAGGGAACTTAACCCAGATAGACATAACCTCCTTGTTAAAATCAAAATCAGACGACCATTTTTTCACAATGATGGGTTTATGATTTAGCATATGAACCCTGCATAAAGAACTTCATCCCTATCTTCAAATGTAGTGAACTTCACAAGAAAGTACTCATCATTATGGTAATAAACTTTAGGCTTCGCAATGTAATTCCAGTTAGCTGTTATGGAAAGGTAAGTCATTTTAATTGAAAAGGAGAGAGAGTAGTAATAGTGGAACTTAGTAGAAAAATCTCTCTAGAAACATGCCGTCAAAAACCTAATTCATATTAATCGCCGGAATAATGGCCATGCTGGCCGTTGGCCAGTCTCCTCCGATGGAGGCTAGGCCAACTACGCAAGTGATAATAGAGGATCCTTTGAAGAAATCCTATGCGAATATATTAAAGCCCCCTCAATCCCAATGCAAACCTATTACATTAAAACAAATTGCTTATCTACATTGGGAACCACAGATAGTGTGGGAAGAAGAAGAGGTGAATCAGATGATTATCAATGAAGATCTGCAGTATGCTGTAGTAGGAAAATTCTCGTATAGGTGGCCTGATATTCAAGATCTGAGGAAACTTATTCCGAAACAATGCGAGCTAAAAGGGGAGGTAAACATTGGGTTGTTGAGCAATAGATATATTCTGATTAGGGAAACAAGATTAGATGATTATGTCACTAAAAAAAATGCTCAATTTGTAGCAATTTATTTGTGGAAGTTTTAAAAACCTCCGCTATTAATTTATTTCGTGACGTTTATTCTAACCCTTACTAAATAAATCTTGTTTTGACAATTTTATTTAGGAGGTTTGAAAATTGCCGCAATTTTATATTATTCGTTGCAATTATTAACCCCCATAAATTTATAAATTGGTTAATTTTAGAAATAATATATTTTTTATATATCTTTTATTTTTGATATATCATAAATACTCATATTTTATAATTTATAACAAATAGCAATGAAATTTAACTCATATACACGTCATTCTCTTTCTTCAATTTAATAAGATGGTAAATTTATGACCCTATACATTGTATCTATTTTATTATATCTATTTCAACTTCATTTAGTGTTTTATTTTATATATTTCTACTTTATATTAATTTCTAACAATTATCTTTATTTTTGAAATTTAATCAAAATGTGTAATTAACGGAAATATTTTTAACATAAGCCAACCAAAATCCAAATAAAAGGCTTATCTTTTCCCCCCAAAATTAAAAATTTCTAAGGACTAAATTAATTCCCCCCAAACAAATTTAAAATAAAATCAAATACAAACTCCCCCCTTCCCACCACAAAATAAACTCCCAAATCTCTCCCCCACTTCCCCACTTTCACTATTCCACGATAATAACTCAACCATGATATCTCCCTTCTTGTTTTGCTTTTTACCTATTTTATTCTTTTGTCAATTTGAATATTTTTTGTTTGTGTGATTTATTTAATTGTCTTTTTCTTTGTAGGTTTTTTGAAGTACAATTTTCAAAGCAACAAGTTTGTATAACATGTGTATTGGTTCGTAATATTTT
>NW_006239035.1:498912-519701 GCF_000226075.1 Solanum tuberosum
ATATATTTTTTAGTTTTCATTACACAATAAAGAAAATTATATCTGACCTTTAATTGATTGTAGATGAGCCTCATTTTTATTTTTATTTTAGATAAAAACAATTACTAGTGTTCTACAAAATTTTGTATCAGTTTGATTCTTATTGACACCTATTAAGTTTGTTTTGTTCATTTGAGAATTGAGTTTCAATTCGTGTTTTTTTCTTTCTATAATTGTATGTTTATTTTCTGTCAAAATAATGTAACCTTGTCTAATATTTTACAGATTATTGCTCTATCGAATATTAGTGTCTATTTTAATATCTATATAATCTTACATGCATTAAGGAAGGAGAAAGTACAACTATTTTATTCTACAAACTTAAATGGGTAACAAGGTAGGGTTGAAAGAAACCACACCATTTTACTCTTTTTTGAATGAGAGCTTAAATATATTTACATTGTCTTTGAATTGATGAGTATGATTTCACTAATAGGTTATTAAGGCCAAAGTTTCATATGAATTTATTTTTTAGATGAATTAAATTTTAAACTTTCTTCTAGTTCAAGGTGTACAGGGATATGTATGTATCAATATTTATTTATCTAATTACCTATAATTATTACAGATTTGTATAATGAAATATGACTTACATTAAATATTTAGAAAATATTTATATGTATTATTAAAAAGGCTTGATGTAATTTTTTTTTATAGAAATATTGCAATTTGTGGTGGTCACAAACCTCCACAAATTAGATTATGGGAATATACATATCACATTGTGGTAATTTTAAACACACACAAACATAATTTAAAAAATTTAAAATAATATAATGGAGGTTGTAAACTATCACAAATTGACTTAAAAAACCTCCACAAATTCCAATGCACGTTTGCGACAGTCGTCATGGAGATTTCTTAAAACCGCCACAAATATGCTCGTGGCAAAGGTAATTGTAGCATTTTTTAAAACCGCCACAATTCTTATTGTGAGGGTCAAAAACTGCCTCAAATTGACAAAATAACTCCCATAAATTGAGCATTTTTTTGTAGTGTGTGAAACTTTTATCCAAGCCTCAATTTTATATCACACATGATTATTATTCATACCCAATGCGGACACTCAAGTGGGATCCATGTTTTGATCCAGAGGAGGAGACATCCACGGCAATAGCATGGATATCTTTTCCAGCATTGCCACCAAATTTTTTTGGCCAGAAAGCGGTGTTTTCTTTGGCATCGGCAGTTGGAAAACCTTTGCAAGTGGATTTGGCTACCCAGAATAAAACTAGGCCGAGTTGTGCAAGAGTCAAAGTAGAAGTCAATCTACTTGGAGAATTTCCAAAAATAATCAATTTAGGTATGAGGATGAAAACGGGAGAAGTGAAGGAGAAGTGGATACACATCAATTATGACTATGTGCCTAAAGCTTCAGGGGCATAATCAGAAGGAATGTTTTATCATTCATCCAGAACTTTATCCAAAAGAGGAGGACAAAAAGGAAAGGATATCAGCAGATAAGGAGAATGAAGGTGTAAATAGGAAGACAACAAATATAACACAAAGGAATGGAGTAGCAAGAACATCAAAGGAAGATAACGGAAACACAAAAAATGTTGAAGAGGTTGTTTTCCAGGAGCAGAGAAGAAAAAATTATCATAAAGGGGGAAGACAACCATACAAGGGAAGAGTGGAGCAACGATGGAATCCTAGACCACAACAAGTACAGGGGACAATTACAGGCAGTAAATTTGAAGCACTGGAAGATAAGATAGAGGAGGACAAGACAGCTCAGGTGCTCGAGGAGAGAGACCATGAAAAAGAAGTGGAACATCACCAAGTTGAGCATGAACCAGTGGCAAGCACAAAAGAACAATCAAGAGGATTTAATACTAAAAGCAAACAGAAGGACACACAGAGTTCAGCAAATAACTCTGAACAATCAGAAGAAATTTCAAAAATAGATCCAGTACAAGAATATGTGCAAGAGAGTGGAGGAATTCACATTGAAGCAGTGTTTGTGCATTCAAAAGATAATGAGGAATTGATTGGGGAATCGAATGATGAAACAGGAGATAGAGACGTTCCCAAAATAAAAACTTTTACAGCGAAGGAACTAAGTGATAAGCAAAATTCGGAGAAGGATGAAAGCATTGATATCAATGTAGAATATGTGAGTAAAAATGGGGATCTTTCACCAAGGCAGATTGATAATCTTAAAAGCAAAATGACGAAGAATATAAAGCAGGTTCAACCTCATTCACAAATAAATACAAGGAGTAAGAAGGGGTCGCCTTTTACATCAATTTAATGATAAATAAGATCATTTTCTGGAATATCAGGTCTGTTAGGACTCAAAAATCTTTTGAGCGACTAGTAGATCTGCATAAACGACATCAATATTCATACATTGCTTTATTAGAACCATTTCATAGCCCTAGTGAACTGGAAGCTTATAGGAGGAAGTTGGGTCTTCCTAATGCTAGAGTAAACTATTCATCCAAAATTTGGGTCTTCTGGGAAGATGATTGGGTGGAGAAGGGTTCAACAGATTCTATACAACAATTAACAATGCAAATCCAACTGAGAGATATGGATGATTGTTTCAGGGTAACGGCTGTGTATGCAAGATGTAGGGCCTTGGAAAGACTAGAATTATGGGAAGATTTGGAGCATATTGTTTCTCAACCTAGTAGCCCTTGGTTGGTGGGTGGTAATTTCAATACAATTGTAGATGAGTCAGAGAAACTAGGTGGTTTACCAGTGACAATATGAAATGGCTGACTTTGCTGCTTGTATCAATGTTTGCGCTTTAAATAAGTTGAAATTTGTAGGTAGCTGCTACACTTGGTGGAATGGACGAATTGAAAATGATTGTATCTTCAAGCGACTGGATAGAGTATTGGGGAACAATGAATTTATGCAATTACTACCTAATAGTGAGGTGCATCATCTAATTAGACAAAGCTCTGATCATGTTCCACTACATGTGATGTGTGATGACTCTCAGGAACACGTGGTAAAAGCATTTAGATTCCTGAACTTTTGGACGAAGCACAAAGATTTCATGAAGATAGTAGAGGAAAGCTGGATTGAAGAAATAACAGGATCTCCATTCTTTATAGTCCATTCCAAATTGAAGGGGACCCAAACGACTTTATCAAAATGGAGCAAGAAAACCTTTGGAAATATTTTCCAAAAAATTGCTACATTAGAAGATGTGGTGAAGACAAAGAAAGTACAGTTAGAAATCTCGCCTACTGTAGAAAATAGAAGTTCACTTAGCAAGGCGGAGACAGAATTGAAGAGATACCTTAATATTGAGGAAGAATACTGGAAGTAAAAAGAAGGTATGAAGTGGTTCATGGATGGCGATAAGAACACTAATTTTTTTCATGCTTATGTGAAGGGAAGAAGGAGAAAGCTTCAAGTCAAAGAAATTCAAACACCACAGGGAGATATAATTAGTAATCCGCAGATTATAGGAGAAGAAACGGTCAATGTGTTTAAGGAACAATTTCGGGAGCTCAGAGAATAATACAATGGATTTGATCCACTGTATTCCTAAATTTAATTATCACGGAAGGGGAGAATGAGGGGATGGTGCAGATGACATCCAAAGAAGAGTTGAAACATGTGGTTTTCTCATTGAATGGTGATAGTGCAAGTGGACATGATGGTTTCTCAGGCCAATTTTTCCAATCATGTTGGGAAATAATTGGTAATGATATTACAAATATGGTGAAAGCTTTCTTTTGTGGGCAAGAGTTACCCAGATATGTGGCTCATACCAATCTAGTGCTTATTCCAAAGAAGGAGGAGGTAAAGACCTTTGGAGACTTGAGGCCTATTAGTTTAAGTACGTTTACAAATAAGATTATATCGAGGCTGATGCATGAAAGAATGGTGAAGGTGCTGCCCAAAATTATCTCTCTTAATCAGTTAGGCTTTGTGAAGGGACGGAGTATTAATGAGAATGTATTGCTTGCACAAGAGATTATCAGAGACATTAACATGAGAAACAAATTTCACAATATAGTGGTGAAGCTTGATATGGAAAAGGCATATGATAGAGTTTCGTGGAAGTTTCTTGTAAGGGTGTTAAGAAGCTTTGGTTTCGCAAAACGGATTATAGATATGATTGACAGATTAATAAGTAGTAACTGGTATTCAGTTTTGATGAATGGGCAGTCATATGATTTTTTTCAATCATCTAGAGGTCTAAAGCAAGGAGATCCATTATCACCCACTCTTTTCATAATTGCTGCAGAAGTATTGGCAAGGAATCTGAATAATTTATATGAAGAACATGATTTCATAGGCTATGGTATGCCTAAGTGGAGTCCAAAAATAAATCATCTTTCATATGCAGATGATACCATATTATTTTGCTCAGGGAATGGAGTATCAATTCACAAAATGATGAAGGTATTGCGAGAGTATGAACTCGAGTCAGGACGGATGATCAATCTGGAAAAAAGCTTATTTTATCTTCATGAAAAGACACCAGTAAGAGTGTGTAAGCGAATCAAGAGGTTAACGGGCATCAAACAAGGCAATTTCCCATTTATATATTTGGGTTGCCCTGTATTTTATGGAAAGAAGAATAAAAGTCATTTTGAAGAGTTGATCAAGAAGGTGATGAAAAGGCTTAACCTATGGCAGAACAAGTTATGAACATTTGGGGGAAGGAATATTTTGATTACACATATGCTGCAAACTATGCCAGTGTATCTACTCTCAGCTATGAATCCCCCGACTGGTGTGATTAAGCAACTTCATAGAATTGTTGCAAAATTCTTTTGGGAAAATGCTACAGGATCAAGAAACAAACATTGGGTGTCTTGAGAAAATTTGTGTTATCCAAAAAAGGAGGGAGGAATTGGTCTTCGGTCTTTACGCATAGTGTCTAATACTCTATTTGCTAAGCTATGGTGGAATTTCAGAACTTCTACATCGTCCATGTGGAGAGCTTCAATGTGGAACAATTACTATAAAAAGTCACATCCTATCATGACAAAAGGATGTGGTGCTTCACACATATGGAGAAAAATGTAAGCAGTAAAAGAGGACATAGAGCACAACATATGGTGGTAACTAAAAGCATGGAATTCTAGCTTTTGGTTTGATAATTGGACTAGACAAGGGGCTTTATATTTTATAGAAGGAGAAGGCGCAAGAGAAGAGGAACTGGAAGTTAGAGATTTTATAAGGGGAGGAGAATGGGATATACAGAAATTGAGGGATAAATTATCTGAGGAAATGATAGTACATATTGTGGAGAATATAGTTCCTCCAGCTGAATTACAGAGTAATGATGTATCTTGGTGGATGGGGAACACCCAAGGCAACTTCACTGTGAAATCAGCCTGGGAACTACTGAGACAGAGAAGGGAAAAGAAGGCAGAAAATAACAAAATCTGGGCAAAGGGTGTCCCTTTTAAAGTGATTTTTTTCTTATGGAAAGCCTGGAGGAGGAAGATTGCCACAGATGACAATTTGAAGAGAATGAAGATAAATATTGTGTCTAGATGTTGGTGTTGTGAGGAGAAGACAGAAGAAACTATGACTCATCTTTTTTTAACAGCACCCATAGCTACTAAGCTATGGAGGCAGTTTGCTATTTTTGCAGGGATTGACATAGAAGACATGAATCTGAAACAACTCATAAACACATGGTGGAATATTTACACAACACCAAAGCTGGAATCAGTATACAGAGAAATGCCAGCAATCATAATGTGGACGATATGGAAAAGGAGAAATGGCATCAAGCATGGAGGAACGATGGATTTAAATAACATGATATGGCAAGTACAAGACATGGTTAGAAAATAATCAAAAGCTCATACCCTTGGATGAAGATAGGAAAGGAGGATTGGCCTCACATAGTTACATTATTGAAGGAATACAAACCAAGACTACACTATTATTGTGTTACTTCGAAATTTCCAGAAAGGGATAAGGTGAAATGTAATACTGACAAGGAGTGTAGGGGAAATCCAAGGAACAATGCACTTGCTTTTTGTGTAAGAGATGATGTAGGAGATCTGATATATGCTACTGCAAGAGGAATAGGAATAGCCACAAATACAGAAGCAAAAACAATGGCTATTAAGGAAGCTTTGAGGTTTTGTCAGTCCTTTAATTTAAAGGGAGTAACTATAGAAACAGACTCTCTCACACTGAAAATGATGATCGAGAGGGAATGGAAGGTACCATGGGAGCTTATCGAGATAATAGAAGCCATAAGGGTCCAACTACAATTTTTACAAGGAATCATCAAGCATATATTCTGAGAAAGAAACACAGTAGCAGATTCGTTAGCTAATGAAGTAGTAGACACGCAAGGCACAAAGGAATACCATAGCTTTCATGAGCTACCAGTTTCTACAAGGAGGCACATAAACATGGATAAGGCTCAGATTCCTAATCTTAGGATTAGGACACAGAAAATAAACAGGCAATGATTCAGCAAAGAAATAACAGGGGAAGGGGGAAAATACATTCACACAACATAGAGAAACATAAAAGGGATCCTAATATTTACATGCCCAAGGGAATAAAAAACACATAATCCTAGTGACTGACAACATATATGTGATTAATCTTACTAGATACCCTAGATGCAAAGAGATGGGTATTTAGCGCCTACCACCACAACAATCCAAAGCAAAACATCAATAGTGATTTTCTATAGATATGATAGATTTTGTGAGAGGCAAAGAACTAATGGAAGAAATGAGATGGGAAAAGTGATGGAAGAAGAACTTACACAGATAAAGTCGTTTCAATCCATTGGAGATGTACCTCGACCACCTGAAACACGGCGAGAGTTGGACTCACCGGAGATGATAGACGAAGCCATTACCAACAACCAATGATGGAGCTTGAAGATAACCCAAAGGAGAAATAAGATGAAGTGCAGATTTCAGCTCAAGGGTAACATCACACAAGGAGGAAAAGACTAGAGGAGAGAAGTACTGTGTACTCATGGAAGTGTGCCTAAGTTACATCTAGATAATTAGGAAACCTTCCTTTTTTGGACCAAGTTTTTGGGCCGATCTGTTTTGTACGAACTGGGTTACTTTGTTTTGTGTAGATTTTAAGAAAATGGGTCCATCTATGGACCTAAAATTTGTTTTTTTTTAAAAGTTAGCTGCTATGTACCTTTCAATTGCCGCAATGGTGGGTTCAACCCCTTCCACATAGAGGACCAATGCATGCTCCCACCTTTGAGTTTCCAGATGCACCTCTGCTTTGCACAGTTCCACCACTATTTCTCCATTGAGCACTAACGGTGCTATATATTGGAGTGTCATTTCTTGTGCTGCTAGTCGATTTCCTTTGAATAGGTTCGCCAGCTTCATCTTCTCTGGTGCCTCTGTGGTCTCCTTCTCCATCCTTGTACACATTTCCCCTGGTGTCTTAGTAGGTCTGAAGCAGTTTCCTCATTGGAATGGCATGTACTCTCATGCGAATTCACTAAAATGGTCGTTTCCATCACAATCACATTGTTTTGGGTCGGGGTTTTAGCATTCTGAATTGGGGTTTTAGCACCCGCTAATGTTGGCCATTGTTCTAACAAACACCCAACTCTTTTGCTATATGTATCTTTGTTGCTTTATCTCCGATGACCGTGTTAAGCTTCTTCCCTCATCCCCTAGCCATTTTCAGGTGCGGCGCATGTTAGCTCTCCTAAACTGCGCTGAGACAAAAAAGAAGCATAATTGAAATAAATCATGTGTATATATGTATTAGTCTCTGGGCCCGTGCGTTGCACGTGTGTCCCATGTAAAATTTTATAGAGTCGTTAGAATGATTAAAATTCAATATAAATATGTTAATGAGTAATAAAATGCAATAATTATAAATTAATATTTAAAAAATTTATAAGAAAAATCAAATGAGTGACATATTTTAATTAGTGTTTATAATTAAATTTCTTTTAAGGAATCAACAATAAATTTGAAATGTTAGTAATAGTTAGCAAACGTCCAATAAAGTAAAAAATGACTAATTTGAGCTAAAATAAAAATGTAGACTTACTACAATTAGAAATTCATAGAAAATTAAAGTATAGAAGTCTAATGGAGAGAAAGCGTAAAAAAAGAAGAAAAAAATACAACATATACATTATTTTTAAAACTTTAATCATAACAATATGGATGAAAAGAAATACATAATCAGTATATTATTTTTCGAGTTCTTGTCGATATCTTCTCCCATAATTAATGAAGATTCAAGTGTCCTCTTCATTGAGTCAAACTAAAGCATGAATCAAATAGCACAATAATAATACAAGTGTTTCTCTGCTATAATTATAAAATAAAAAGGATAATCTTGGGAATGCAGAGGTTTCATGAAATGATGAATTTATATAGATAAAAATGGAGGAATATCAAAGATATCTTAAAGTTATAAATTAAATATTGAAGGTTATAAATATGAAAAACATGAGAGTTATGAATATTATTATTAAGAGTAGCAATTGAACAAGCAATTAAATATGAATTATGAAAGTGAGTATCTAAAGCAAATAAAGAAGATAAATAATTAATAAATAAAAAAGAAAAAAGTGTAGTGCAAGTATTTGCGTGTAGAATCTTTGCTGGTGAAATAACCCACACTAAAAAGTTTCTTTTCTTAAATACCTTTGAAATAAAACTAATAACAACCAAGTTAATGAGCCTTCTGATTTTTTAATTGGGCATACAAGAGTTATAACTTTAAATAAGTGATGAGTTTTGACCTTTTAATTATAAAGTTGCAATTAAGGGACTGTACGTGAGTTTAATAGTGACTTTTAAAATTCTATGTATTGATTTGAGTTAAATGGGACAAAGAACGGCAAATGAGGAATATATATATATCAAATAAATTAAAAGAGAGAAATAAAAAAATCAATACCAAGAAAAAATGTAACTAATTTAGTTATTGAAAGGGTAAAAATGTCTAACAATTTCTTTGTCTTTTAACTTTTGACTTAACACCTTTTCATTTAATATTAATATAATAATAATATGATATGATTATAAGGGAATAATTTATTTCTTTATTGATGGCATTATTGTAGTTACTTAACTTTATAGGGATATTTTGGCATTTCAACTTTCAATTTTTTTTGCTCCCACTTTTAGTAATATATGATAATATGATCTCTACTTTGACAAATTGGCAGAAAGTAGAATATAGATAACAGTGAACTCATGAAAATCATAAGAGTGCCCTTGTGCTGCTGGTACAAGCTAGAGAAATCACCCTTGCGATTCCTGGATTCGCTTCTGTTAAATGGTCGGACACAACATTGTTGAGTTTTAAAAGGTGTGAATGGAAAATGAAGAGTTGCGACTTTTATGAAGAGTTGTGACTTTGATGAAAAGTTGTGACTATTATGAAGAGTTGTGACTTTTATCAAAAGTTGTGACTTTTATGAAAAGTTGTGACTTATATGAAAGGTGGTGACCTTTCCGAAAGATTATGACTTTTCAAAGGTTTGTGACCTTTCCGGTAAGGCACAATAAGAACCTTTTCACACTACCCTCTGTTATCTATAAATTGAGGGATTTTCTCTCATTTTAGAAGAACCAATTTATGGACTTCTTCTACTACTAAATCTAGTATTCTAAGTGTACTTTACTGCCGTTGAGTGGCTCACTGACACCAGCGTTTTGGGTATCAATACACTGGTGATTGCGATCATTCTATCCTGGGAGGACATATTCCAAATCAAACCTCGGATACTAGAGGGGAATAATTTCCTTAAGGGGACACTGTGCATTCAGTGGGCTTGATCTTCTTTCTATTTTTCCAAATTCTGGTATGCGTTACAGATTTTAGATTTGTGAATTAATTTATGTTCTTCTGTTCTTCATTAGTTCAGTAAACTTTGGTAACTTCGTGTTTTTGCAAAGTTTGTTGGAATCAGTAAGATTCTTTAAACACAGATTGACAACAATTCTTCTTTAAGAAAAAATATTTCGTATATTTTTTCTAATCTGTTTCTGATTTTTTTGCTCCCAGTTTTAGTAATATATGATAATATGATCTCTACTTTGAGAAATTGGCAGAAAGTAGAATATAGATAACCGTGAACTCATGAAAATCATAAGAGTGCCCTTGTGCTGCTGGTACAAGCTAGAGAAATCACCCTTGCGATTCTTGAATTCACTTCTGTTAAATGGTCGGACACAACATATAATCAATGGAATAGTTGAGGTGCAAGCAAGTTATCTCGACTCCGTTGTTTAAAAAGTAGGCACCACTAGAATTAGACAAAATTAGTTGAGAATAAAGGAACTTTTCGAAAATAGAATATAGAAACATGTCAAATGTTTTACATGCATCTGAAAACAACAATATTCATCAAAGAAATTAAAGGTAGGAAGCTCCTTAATAGGAAGGAACTCTAAAATTTCACACATACTGGTTGAGTATCTCATCCACTGGTGTATATTTAACATCAGGATAAACCTCTGATGCCTCTACTCCAAATGATGGATCAATTTCAAAATTAGTTTGTTCACCCTTCACAAAAGCAGGGTAAGATATCGATAATGCCATATTCAATGGAAACGAGGCTTCTGCAAGAAATACAAACAACAAGTTACGCCTTATAGACAAGACTTGACACTAAGGATAGAATGAATGTTGTTTTACATACCTTGTATGTTGTTGAGAACTTGTTCCCCTGGTACATATATTCTTTCAAGATTCTTTCCAGTTTTCTTCTCCCACAAGGATACCAACTCGTTTAACGTAATTATATTTTGTGGAGGCTTGATGTAGAGGATTTTGTTAAGTGTTTTTGGATCATCGACAGCCTTTATGGTATACGTAGCAAAGTCTAGTCCTTTATTAAAAACAGCTGTACGTAGATATATACAAAAGAAACTTATAGCAACATGCATGTTCATATGAAAATTTTGAACCAAATCGGAGTTTAATTTACCTTTAGCATTACCATCTCCTAAGATGATAACTTTGTCTTTGGGTGGACCAGCAGAAGGTCCAACTACAGGTCCAGGTTGTGCCAAATTTGGAAGAAAAAAATCAGCACAATAGAAGTTGACAACATAAGTGAATGGTATTCCTTCAGCTTCAACAGCGCGACGAATTTGAATTTTAGTATTAAATGTTGTTTTAGCAGGCTCAACGGTATGGAGACGATCTACATCATTCCCAAATTCAGAGGGAAAGAATCTCTGAAAGAAAAAGCATTAAGATAAACTTATTTTCAAATAGTAAATAGATCAAAGAATGAAAACTCATGGTCATGTAAAAACTTAGAAATATTGATTCTACTTTTTGTGCTTTATTAAAAATTATGTAACAAACAAAATTATTACTTAAAAGATTCTGTAACAAATGAAATTAAATTTTTTGGGTTATATATTCCGATAAAGTATTCATACAAATATATAACATACTCCAAATATTTCTTTAGTCCTACCAAAATACAACTGTGTAAGGTGTTTTTTTTAAAGAAAATGGCACAAAATATGAGATGAATGATGACACAAAAAATTATGAGATGAATGATGACACAAAATATGGGATAATAATCAGGACAACTTATCGTGGGATTAGATAGGTAAAATAACAAAACAACCCTGCTTAAACCCCATTTTTATACACCACTTTACATTCATGAATATTAACATCATTTATAATAACATTCACAACCTTAATTATTTGTTGTTCTTATGATAATATATTTTTCTATTAAAAAATTACATTTTATAAATACAATTTTTATTTATAAATATAATATAAGTTGAATTTATTTGCCTAATTCTTATGTTTATTTATATTTTGATTTCTCTCAAAATGTTCACTTCACTACTAAATATTTTTAATAAATAGTTTATTACTCACTTAATAATTATGTTTTATATATCAATTAAAATGTAGATACCTTTAATAATAAAATTTCTATTACTTTTAATAAACTTAAAATGGAAGTTTTATTTTTAAGCTAAATAAGATGAATGTTTTATTTTTAAACTAAATAAGATGAAAGTTTTATTTTTAAGTTAAATAAGATGAAATTTTAATTTTAAAAACACAGCACAATTATGGAAATGAACACCCAAAAATATTTAAGCTAAATAAGATGAAAATTTTTATTTCTAAGAATGAATAACTAAAACTTGCATAGAAAATGTAAAAAAAAAAAATACTAAATAAGGTGAAGGGTATTTTTGTAAACAAACAACTTATTCTTAGAAATTATGCAATGAATATAAGTTTGAATATGACAAACCAAACAAGCAACAAAAATTAATCCCAACATAACTTATCTAGTAAAACTTATCCTAGCATAACTTATCACAACATAACTTGTAGTCAAACCAAACGACCCTAAAGAAAAACTAAAATTAGGTTATGTATTCTAATTATCTAAACGAATGTAAAACTAAAGAACAAATATTCCAAATTATTGTCATTCTTAGACTTGAATTGATTTTATTTTTTTGTTAGAATTAATATTAATTTGAGCTTTATCAAAGTTACTCATATCTATGGACTATTACCGTTATTGCCCTATTCAAAATTCTAAGTCTCCAACTTGAAATAATATGTTAATTAAAAGATAAAACCTACTCCCTCCGTCCCATTTTATGTGAGTTAGTTTGACTCGGCACAGAGTTTAAGAAAGAAAGAAAGACTTTTAAAACTTGTGGTCCAAAATGAATGATAGAAATTTGTGTGGTTGTAAATCATTTCATTAAGGGTAAAATAGACATTTTATGGTTAAATTGTTATTTAATATAGAAATGTGTTATTCTTTTTTGGACTGCCTAAAAAAGAAAGTAAGTCACATAAATTGGGACAGAGGGAGTATATAAAAAAAAATATAAGAAATATTTATAAATTATATCAAAGTAAATATTTTTCTGCATAAAATAAATTCTTAAAATTATATATATAATATCAGGTTGGTTTGGTCTTGACTTGACTTTTTTTAGTAAAAATCAAACCAACCCAAGTATATTTAGTCGGGGTTTTTTCAATACCAAACTAAGTCAAATCAAACCACTAATCTTTTTTTTTTAATTGACTCAATTTGCGATTTAATTTGATTTTGTTCGACCCTAATTATAACACGCGGAGAGTGGAAATTGAATTAGTGATTAATGAATTTGGATGGCCTAGATTGAAGTGATGTATAATATCTCATTAAGAGCTAATATCTCATTATATAAATTTACCTTGACATTGCCAGCTTCCTTGATAGCAGCAATGATGTTGACTTGATCAGCTAAAACAGCATGACCTACAATAGAAATCACAACATCCACTTGCTTTATTGCCTTCACTAAACTCTCATGATCATATAAATCTCCCTGCATTTTATAACCACAAACAGATCATCTTAATCTTCTTGCATTTCAAAACTAAAACAAAATAATAATGTACATACATGGAGGAAGGTGACACCAAAACTCTTGAAAGTATCAATGAGTTTGGCTTTGGAAAGAGTTGATTCTGTGACCAAGACAAATGTGTCGTGACCAGCTTTAGCACTAGCTTCAACGATGAACTTTCCGATGTAACCAGTACCTCCAATGAACAAAATCTTACTTTTTCCGGCCATATTGAATGGAGAAGCTTTGATGAGAGAGAGAGAGCGCTTAGTAATAGTGAAGCGAATTGAGAGTGATTTGTTACTCGTAACGCGAAAATGGGTTTTTTTTATATAAAATCATAACCATAAGTATCCATTCAAAAATACCTAGAGTGTGTCTCGTGAACAATTGTCTTTTCTTCATCATTGACATATAACCAACAAAAAGTGGAAGTACCAAAAATAAATAAAGCCATGCATAATGTTTCAAGAGCAAACGGACAACAACTTCTGACATTGCCCTTTCCTTCTTTCTTTCTTTCTTGTATTTAACTGACATTGTGAGGTGTCACCGTAACTTTATGTGCAATGGTCATATCATTGAGCACCATTCATAATATAAAGAGTTACGTGTTCCACGACCTATTAAATCAATTAAAGATCTTTGAGTCATATCACCTTGAATTGCTTTTAGATTGTAAATCAATGCTTTCTAGCATGAAGTTGTTCAAAAACATAAAATTGTGATGGCTGAAAACCTTAAGTTCAATTAAGATGGGACCTTTAACATAAAAACTACTAAAAATGAGGTAATTGAAGTATAAATTTCATTGATGGAGATAATGTGAGCATCGTAGAACTAATTATATATTGATTGAATGACCTTTGGATAATATTATAGATCGTGAATAAGGTTAGAATTAGTGAATTTGAATTCCCAAGCATTTAATTGAAGAGAAAATAATTAATTATTTTTACAATTGCTTGTTTATTAGATGTTGAATGATTAATAGAGAGGTAAGCGTATTATAAATCACACGTAGACACGCGTGTTCTATGTGGCATACTACACCATGTAGGACGAATGTATCTATTTGTTCAATTTTATACAAGTTTAAGTATCTTCTTGTGCACACCCCTCATAGGTGTAGCGCGTTTCACACCCATGAAATAGACTACTTAGTGCGGCTTTCAGACAGCCAAGACTCTTGATCCTGATGTTTTGATACCAAGTTTTTCACGCCCCGAGGCTAGCCCCTAGACGTAACACGGGACCTAGGGTCACAAGTAACCAAGCTAACCCTGAATCTGGCATATCACAAGCATACTGAAATAACTCTAACCAAGAGGACACATAAATAATGAATAATCAATATAATCTAAAGGAATTCAACTGAGAATTTCTGAAAGAAATAACTGAGTTCAAAGTAGAACAACCCAAATCAACTGAGTTTGGCTCAAGATACCATAATACATAAAAACTAGAATGCAAGAGTAAATTGGAACCATGCTGAAAAACTGAGAATAAATACAACTATAGGCCTGAAGTACCTTACTGAAGTTAATACCTTGGGAGATTCTATTAATCGACATAAACTACATGAACTAAATGCGGAGTCCGTTGTATATGCCCCATTGAGAGGACCCAATATACCTTGATGGGGGTATAAAAGCATGATTGTGGCATGATCACTAAAACTGATGCCCAACAAAGGGGACTTATAAACCGACGATGACACGTAGTTCAGGGACTTGAGGGTACATTGAACTCTAGTCCAACTCGGTGCTAAGCACTACTCCCAAACTGAACACTAGTAGCTTATTTTAAATTGTGGTCCTGAATTCATGAGACAGAACTAAACAGGTTTGAAAACAATTTTTGAAAAAACCTGTGGACAGAAAACTGACTAAATTCTGTTTAGAACTAAATGCTAACACCCTGTGCTAAATTCTGGAGAAGAGTTAATTCACGTGAAAGTACTAAAATAACATGCTAAGTTCTTTTCCTTTCAAATCTCCATAAGAATTCATGCAAACTCATTAAACAAATATAAAATTGAGTAGTAATCACAAGAACTAACTTTGTAAAGAATCTGCATAGTTGGGCAACAAAGCTAGTTTCATAAAACCATAATAATCAAAAAAGGAGTCTGAAGTTTTGGGTATAAGGGTGAACGAAACCCTTACTGAATACCCACATACCTGGTGAAGAAAACTACGGAGAAATCCTTTGAATTTTGAGGCTAACTTGAAGGAAAGCTCTGCTTGTTCTGGAGAGAAAACTATCGCCTCTTTCTCTTCCTTCCTTTCTAAGTCTAATGATTTTAGGACAATGAATGTTTTAGGTAGATTTTGACTAATTAATTGGGCTTAGACGAGGTAAAATGATGTAGTTTAAGTACCAAACATATAGGGAAAATACCACTACGACCCTGACTTAAAGTTGACGAGGTGCCTCTCACGGGAGGCTTCACGGGCCATCTATGACGGCCCTTCTAGTGGATTGTGATGTTGCCCTGCCTGACAGGCTTCACTAACATGGGCATAACTTTTTATTCCGGGCTCGAAATTAGGCAAACTTGGTGGTGTTGGAAAGATGACTCAAAGATCTTTAATTTTATAGGTCATGGGCCACCTAATTCATTTTTTGCTGAGAGAGATGATCGCTTGTAGTTGACCCAAAACTCAAAATCTGATGAGTCCCTTTCACGGATGACTTCAAGGTTCGTGTGAAGATTCACGAACCGTCTAGGCATCTGTGGTCCTTCAAAGTGGCCTTGGGGATTCTGTGTCCTTTTCATAAATGACCTCACGGTCTGTGTGACGCTTCGCGAACCGTTTAGGCATTTTTGGTTGTTCCAGTTGCTGGGTGCAAGTCCACGGGAAAGGTGACGGTTCGTGGTCCTCTTCACGGCCCGTGAACCCCTCCGTGGATTGCCCTTCTCTACCAGGCAATCACACTGAAGTAAGCCACCAGCAGGAGGAGGATGAAATTGTGATGATGAAAAAAAGAAGTCATTGTGGTAATAAAGTTGAAGTTGATTCAGAAGAGATATGTTCCATATGCCTATCTGAGTATGTAAATGACGACTCAATTGGTACACTCCGTTGCGGACACGAATATCACGCAACGTGCATATAGAAATGGCTAATGAAGGGCAAGAAAAATTGTCCAATTTGTAGATCTTCTGTTTAACAGAAACTTGACTTTTCTTTTTGTGGGCCATCACCAACTAAGGCAAATGGAGTTATCAAGTAGTGTGAAGTCCACTTACGTAGCGTCATAGCTTATATGTATTGTGGGCCCTAGAGCATGGAGATGGGCCTAGTGGGGGCCCAATAGTTATTCCAAGAGACAAAAAATAACAGCAAGTGGGCATTCCTCTTTCAACATGGCCTACAAACAAGTTTCCTCATTTTATTGAGTTAATATATCAAAAGGTCACTTAACTTTAACAATTTATCTAGTAAGAAATTGAAGTTTTACAGGGCGACGTGCACGAATTTTATTCCATGAATCAACTACGGAGAAGTTGATAAGGAAAAATAAAATGGCTATGGAATTGGATGCCATTTTGACCAAAAAAATAAAGTACAAAAAACAAAATATAAATGCAAGTACCAGTTGGATCTGGTCCATGAATTAGTTCAATAATATTGAACGGTGAATGGAATTCAATTGTTGTCAGATGACAACAGGGAATATGGACCAAAATTATTTAAAACTTGGCCTTTTAATGATAAAATATAGTTAAATGATTTTTTTTGATACAAAAACTTAAGTTGAATGATTTTATTGATACAAAACAAAATTTAATGACTTTGTTAGATAAATTGTCAAAGTTGAGTGACCTTTTGAGATGTTAACTCCATTTTACTTGTAGCTATGGCCCTTCCTTGTCCACAAATATTTATATGAAAAAAAACTTTGTAATATAGTAAATTAAGGATCAATATTTATCTGAAATATAATATTGTTCTAATATATATTATTGGAAAAAAGGACAAATATACCTCCGAACTATCGTAAATGATATGCAGATGTTCTCTGTCATACTTTTGGGACATTGGTACCCCTATTCATCCGATATAATAGGAACGTTCTCACTAATGAACCTCTGCATGCTCAACATAGTTAGATAGAAGAACATTTTCTGCTGCCATCTCTTGAGGTCGATTCCAGAGAACTTTGCAGGTTTCTCAGCCGGTGCAAGGGCAACAGTTGAACGATTGTGTGCAATCAATATTGTTGTTGCAACACTCACTGTTCCAACATTTACTTGACTTGAATTTGTCATTTTTCTGTCACAAATGGGAGACAATTTTAGTATGTGAAATACTAACAGTAAAGAATAAATTCTTACACAACATGTTTCTGATTTAACGATAAAGTTTATATGTTTTTTTAATCGTTAATCAAATGAATTTTAAAAATTCAAACAGAGTAGAAAATCATAAATGTTTTAATCTCCAGAAACCTCAAATACAAAAACCAAAATAAATTTCTTAAGTTTGTTATCTCCTGTATTCAGGTTAGGAAAAAATAGAAATAGAAAAAATATGAAACAGATAGAAAATAATAATCCAAGTCCACAGAACCCACTGTGTTTCCTTAAGAAATTTAATCCCCTCAAGTACCCGAGGTTACAGATTAATTTCTCCCGAGATAAAACGAATTAACTATTAGAGAAGTAGCGGTACCTCAAACTTCACTAATTTCAGCGAACGCAAGAACAACAACGAGAACACACACAAACTCAGTTGAACGACAATTTTATTTTTGTAAGAAAATGTATGCAGAGAGAAAAAAAATCAGTGTTGAAAAACGAAAAAAGTCTCTCTATGTATAGCCACTTGCAGCAAGGAATGCGTCTATTCGGAAAATGGTGTGAACGCTTCTGTTCAGACATGTCTTTCCAGAACGTTATGTCTTTTGGGAAAAATAACGTCTTTTCAGAAGGAACAAGTCCTTTCAGAACGACTTTACCATTATGCGCAAATTTCAAATAATTCTGTTACGCGAAATTAATTTTGTTAATTAATTAACATTCTGAATTAATTTATAAGAGAAATGAAATCAATTAATGAGATTGATTAAATAAATTTTGTCCAAAAATATTACCAATCAAATTTGAAGCCGAGCGAGAGACGACGACGGCGCAAGGAGCACCTTCTTCTTAACCCTTTAAAAACTAAAGAAAGTATTTCCTAATATAAGAACAACAATTTTTCTTTCTTCTACCAATATGGGATAAATGATTTTTCATCTTCAAAGACTTTTCATTTGAAATGACTTTTCATTTTCCCTCCAAAATTGGTTCCCCATATTTTCCATTTTCTCTTCTTATTTCCCATTCACACATTGCTAAAACTCAACACCTTGTTCGTAGAAGTCAGACAAAAATTCAAGTTTTGGTATCTTAGTTCACGAACTAGTCTACAACCTATAGACTGGACCCGTAAATCACAAACAAATTTCCGATCTGTGAAATTGATCTATGAATCTCATCTATGGTATGCAGTTACGATGTATTTGAGAATATTATGTTCAAAGAAAATACCATTTTGATTTTCCAAATAATAACTAATACAAACACATTAAAACAAAGGGGAGTATAAATTTTAATAATAAAAGAAATGAACAATATATTTGGAAAAATACAAATATTTTAGTAACCGTGTCAATTTATTAGTTAAGGAAACATTATGGTAACCGTGCCAATGTATTAGTTAAGGAAACTTTTTGTAACCGTGTCAATTTATTAGTTTAGGAAACTTTTTGTTAACCGTGTCAATTTATTAGTTAAGGAAACTTTCTGTTAACCGTGTCAATTAATCAGCTTTGTGTGTGTATATATATGGGAACCCGTGTCAATTTTTCATATTTGCAGCTGTCTTGTTTGTTGGGTGTCGCTAAAAAGAATTGTTTGTTTCTCTGTTTGTTGGTATGAATATGAATCCTTGGCAAAGTGCTCATGAGAATCCTGCTCTGTTTCTCACAGATGGTCAGTATATTCAGTTGCCATTTATATGTTGGAGATTGAATTTACATTTTACCATGCGTTTGACAAGTTAACTGACATCAGATTTTATAGGACAAAAGTATGGCACAATAAGGAAATACCTGAATATAATGATTAACAATTCTACATCTTAATTTACAAAATTAAGGAAAGAACTAAGAGGAAACAGAAACATGTTAATAAAAAACTTATTAGCATCTACATGGATTGAATGATGAAATCCCCATAAAGATAGGAAATAGTTGATAACTAGTGTTGGAATTGTTTGTGGTCTTGGCCCAAATACTGGACGGTTAGGAATGTTCATTATGTGAGACCTTGGGTCAGAGGTTGTCTTGCCTCGACCATATATAGGAACTAACTTCTGATCTTCAATGAGAGTCACAATAGGATCTTGAGCATTTAAAATCACCATGGTCACAATTCATATAATTATCTCAAGGCACAGAATCCAATGATTCGCCTGTTTCGTGATCCATATGCACAATCCGCCAGCAACATGTGCCTGAAAGGAATGTGGTTTCACGGGCTGCACTTTTATCTGGATGGGTATTCACTTAATATGTTTTTGGCAGTACTCATGGGCATGCAATAGTGTGCCATGTATTATGTATGACTTGTGGAACTTCCTGTCATTGAACACTTCCACTCATTCTTGTAGTGAATATTCAGGTACCAATAAGAGAATAAGTGTATTTCTTCTTCTTTTTACTCCATTGCTCTGGGTGTCATTAAGTTGGTCTGATGGTTAATTTAAAGATAGGTAATTTTTGTGCTAAAGATACACATGAAAGATAGGTAATTTAAAATAATTTAATTTTTCGCCCAAAGGGGGGATCGACCCCCCTAAGCCCCAAGCTGGCTCTCTCCTGGGGTGGAGAGAATAACTATAGCTGTGATCAGATTTAGTTGGATGATAAATATATGAGCTACTGAAAAGATCTGAAGGTACAAGGCAATATGTCCTATATTCCCTCAAGTAGAAAGCACTTAATGTAGTTTACAAATTCTCTCATATTATCTTCAGGTATGCATAGTTTAACATAGTCTAGAATGATGTAGACTACTGTAATACGTACATTGATGCAGAATGAAAGTGGCTGAAGTTGTTAAGTTAGCACTTTAATCCCTGAAGTAGTAGTATTATATTTTGTTTAATTGCACTTTAGTCATCTTTGTATGAGCTGGCATAGCTCTGTCAGAAGCAGTAGTAGGTGAGGACACTGTTGCAAGCATACTCTATGAATCAGCTAGGGTTGTGGTCCTATATATATTGTACTGATGAAAATGAAATGGGATTATCTTGTTTTGCCATATATCTCTTAGTTGTAAGTTAGCTTAGCAACTAGTTGTCTTCCTCATTTTCTATTCCCTGAATTTCCCCTTTTTCTACTGTTCCATTGATTATTGTTCATCAATATTACTGTTCCATT
>NW_006239035.1:525140-547233 GCF_000226075.1 Solanum tuberosum
TGATGCAGAATGAAAGTGGCTGAAGTTGTTAAGTTAGCACTTTAATCCCTGAAGTAGTAGTATTATATTTTGTTTAATTGCACTTTAGTCATCTTTGTATGAGCTGGCATAGCTCTGTCAGAAGCAGTAGTAGGTGAGGACACTGTTGCAAGCATACTCTATGAATCAGCTAGGGTTGTGGTCCTATATATATTGTACTGATGAAAATGAAATGGGATTATCTTGTTTTGCCATATATCTCTTAGTTGTAAGTTAGCTTAGCAACTAGTTGTCTTCCTCATTTTCTATTCCCTGAATTTCCCCTTTTTCTACTGTTCCATTGATTATTGTTCATCAATATTACTGTTCCATTGAATCTGCATTATACATTGTTGCGTAACAGGGGATTTCCCGTGGAGTTCTTTCCGGTTTTATTTGCAATCCCTCGCATGGCTGACTACTTGTCACATTATATTGTTGCGAGTCCCTTGACGATCCTGATACCAAGATAATGAGACCAGCACATGAGGTAACTTAACTATGGGCAAGCGCAAATCAGTCTACTTATGAGCGTGTACTAACTAGTGTTTGAATAGAATGCACACCTCGTCTCATGATTTGCATTTGCACACATCGTCTCATTGATCATATTGAAGGAAATATGTTCATTAAGTTGGTAATGATCAGTTTGTAGGTAGAAAATTATTTTGAGATTGATACCTTGTGGAATTAGTCGATGTGCGTGTAAGTTGACCCCTCGGACATCACAGTTATAGCAATGCAACGTCTTTTTTGATTACTTCTCCATAAATAAAAATACAAATAATATTTGAGGTTTCCAAAACGTGTACTTTCCTTTTCTCATCAATTTAGGCTTCCCACTCACTTATGCTTTTCCTAATCAGTTTAGGTTTGCTAATAATATTTTATTATAAATAAACTTGAAAGGGGGTAAGTCTCCCAATATTGATTTCTTCTCTCAATACTTGCAATATGTTTTCAACAGGGTTTGTATGCCACAACTGCTTCAAGAACTCTTTTGTTAGCGTTGCACCAATTCCCCCAATTGCTTCTTCTTCTTCTTCTTCTTTACCCTATTTAACCATTCACTTTACTTTCAGTATAATACATCAATATTGGTACATAAGACCCAATATTAATGATCAAGCATTCGAATACCGGGGTGCAATACAGGACTACTGTTCAACCACGTCGACCCAAATTATTATTCATCTTTCCGATACCATGTTCTATGAGAAACTCAATCACGCTATATCACAAGTGTTTATGCCTTTTAAGCACGAGTTTGAAGATCAACAACACGGTATAGTTGAAGAAACAACTAGTAAGTTGCAAAGCATCACGACTACTGAGATGTCAGAGGTATGTGTGCATGTGGAATTACAGATTGATCACTATTGCGATGGAAGAATTTTGTTATCATCATCCATGGATGGAATGGTGCCGGCAAGTAAATCATCAATAGAGTTGCTAGAGCCGATGGAAGCTGATGAAAGAAATAGCAACGATGAGTGTTTGGTATGTCTAGATGAGCTAGGGGAAGAAACTGAAGTAGTGCGCTTGCCTTGCTCTCATATGTTTCATGCTGAGTGTATTACCAAGTGGTTAGAGAATAGCCATTACTGCCCGCTTTGCCGCTTTGAGATGCCCACTAATTAGACAAGACTGCATAAAGGATCAACAATCTAAAGCCAAAAACAATTTTGCATTGCTAGATGTATAATAATTAGTTGATATTCTTTCATGTATTTGGATTAGGAACTTAATACTAAATGACAAAGTTAAGGATATATCAAACCATTTTCCCTTCAATTTTAGTAACAAATTAACCTTGACATTGCCAACTTCTTTGATAGCAGAAATGATATTGAGCTGATCAGCTAATAGAGAATGACCAACAGTAGAAAACACAACATCCACTTGCTTTATGGCCTTCACTAAACTCTCATGATCATACAAAGCACCCTGCATTAATTTAACCATCAAATATTGTTCATCTAAATCTTTTTACATTTGAAAAGAAAAAACAAATTTATGTGCATACATGGAGGAAATGTGACACCAAAACTCTTGAAAGTATATCTATGAGTTTGGTTTGATTATTTTATTTTTTCTCTGATGGGCACTCATGTATATCTGATGCTTAGTTCTAGCTCACAAAAATCACGAAAAACTCAATCAATACAATAAGCCAACTATCCCTCAATTCCAAACTAGTTAGGTTCAACAAATACAAATCCATACAGATAGATGTTTAGAAGGTAGATGTTCTTCCTCATCTTTTGTAAAGTTCACCTGCTAAGTCAGTACTTATTTTGTGTATGTAACACGAAAGCTGTTCATAATTTCGACATCAAGATGGAGCTTATAGACTTTCTGCATAGTTGAAGAGAAGATGTTTTTATTCTTTTTTGGCAACTTTGTAGCTCCCTCGTATAAAAGGGCAGCTGGTGCTCAAAGCATCCTGCATTAACAGGATCCAGGGAAGGTCCTCACCCCAAGGGTACACACAGAATCCCTCTTACTGCTATATTCCTGTTCGTTCGAGCCACTTCATTTCAATACAAGAAGGAAACAATAGATAGCACTAGAACCAAGAGATAGTCAACTCCCTCAATAAACACAACACATTTTCTTTTTGGAAAGACCCATATATATTAACAGAAACATCATGGATTGTCTGGATCAATGAGAACAAATTCTAGTAAACTACAGATTAAAGACACAAAAATCAAACTAATTAAAGACCAGAGTCCAACCATATACTTGCTTTGTTCATTTCCCCCAAAAAAACAAATTTCTCTTCTTCACTAGTCTTATTAGGACAAAATATAACCCAACAGAAGAATAAAGATTGAAACTTTATACATAATACAGCTAGTAATAAACTCAAAATTGAAAAGAGACAAAGAACCCAAACATATCCAACTACAGATCACATGATAACAACTACTCTCCAAGTTAAAAATCACCCACATCAATTAAAACCTATTTGTTTCCAATACAGATCTCATATCAAAAAATACAAAAGATTGAGAACCCACCTGAAATTAAGGATGAAAATCTTGAGTGATCTGAATACAAATCTACTATACGATGTTTCAAGAAGTGCTTACAAATTCGCTTAAATTTGCTAATTACCATCACAAATACACAAGAAAAACACAATGAACTGAAAGGTCTCACTCATTGATATACTAATTTAAATGATTTTTTTTCATACAAACAATTGTATACACTGTATGTTCGAGCATAATGCTGCGGAAACATATACTATAGTTATGATTAATAGGAAGGAACTCTACATATTCACACATAGTAATTGAGTATCTCATCCACTGGTGTATATTTAACATCAGGATAAACTTCTGATGCCTCTACTCCAAAAGATGGATCGATTTCAAAATTAGTCTGTTCACCCTTCACAAAAGCAGGGCAAGATATCGATAATGCCAAATTCAATGGAAACGAGGCTTCTGCAAGAAAGAAATACAAACAACAAGTTACGTACGCCCCATGGACAACATACACTTGACACTAAAGCTAGAATGAGATTGTGTTTACCTTGTATGTTGTTGAGAAGTTGTTCCTCTGGTACATATATTCTTTCAAGATTCTTTCCAGTTTTGTTCTCCCACAAAGATACCAACTCGTTTAATGTAATTAAATTGTGCGGAGGCTTGACGTAGAGGATTTTGTTAAGCGTTCTTGGATCATCGACAGCCTTTATAGTATAGATACCAATGTCTTCTTCCTTGTTAAAAATAACTGTATATACAAAAGGAGTTAGTAAGAAAATATGTCGTATGAATAATTTGAATCATCAAATTTGAGTTTACCTTTAGTATTGCCATCTCCTAAAATGACAACTTTGTCTTTGGGAGGACCTTCAGGTCCAAGTTGTGCCAAATTTGGAAGAAAATAATGAGCACAATAGAAGCTAGCAACATAAGTGAATGGTATTCCTTCAGCTTCAACAGCGCGACGAATTTGAATTTTAGTATTAAATGTTGTTTTAGCAGGCTCAACGGTATGCACACGATCTATATCATTCCCAAATTCAGAGGGAAAGAATCGCTGAAAGCAAGAGGCAATAAGAAAGTGTCATATATCTGAGATACATATATCATTCAACGTATCTCGAGACACCAAAATTTGATAAGATAGGTAATATTGTGAACTAGGGTGTATCTAATTAGAAATTAGCTTCTAAAATAGTTGAATTTATATGAATTTCCAATTTAGTATTAAACTGGTTTTTAGCCCCCGAATATACTTAACCCAATCATATCCCCATTACTTTAATTTGAATTTATTGTATATGTTTGAGGTCTACTTTTACTTTTTCTACGTATCCACTTTTCTTGTATCAGTGTCTTATAAGTTTGATGTTGTACAATTTTCACTGCATTAGATCAACACATGTCAAATAGTGCAAATAATCACTACTTCCTATGTCTCAATTTATGTGGGACTTTTTTGTTTTTTGAGAATCAGACTGGGAATTTGCGTACGGATTCTTCAATTTTTTTGAAATAAAATTTATATATTTGTAAACTACGTAAAAAGTACTAAAAGTCACAATAATTGATAATTCAAAATGTTTAAAAGATCTATGAAAAACTTACGATAAAAAATAAACTTGTTTGAATCTCGAAATTCGAAAAGTGCTACATAAAATGAGACGAAGGGAGTACTAATTTAATTACATAATAAATTTTCAATACTTGTCAAAAGCTTTAAAAACAAATTGATTTGTGAAATTCATTGGGTTAACATTTTGACTAAGTTGATATACGAAGGAAAACTTGAACATTTTTTTAATTATAAAAGTTTTCATACTTGTCATATTGCATTATTAAAAATGATATCAGACAAAATTGAGTAAAGATGACTAGATAAAAGTTTTCATATTTGAGTGTAACAGTAAGTTATATGTAAGTCATTTGTAATGGTCCTCGTATACATGAACCAATTTCATAACGAGGGTATATCAATTCGAAATGACAAAGTTAAGGATATATCAAGTCATTTTCCCTTTAATTTTAGGAACAAATTAACCTTGACATTGCCAGCTTCTTTGATAGCAGCAATGATGTTGAGCTGATCAGCTAAAAGAGAATGGCCAACAGTAGAAAACACAACATCCACTTGCTTTATTGCCTTCACTAAACTCTCATGATCATACAAATCACCCTGCATTAATTTAACCATCAAATATTGTTCATCTAAATCTTTTTATATTTGAAAAGAAAAAGGAAAATTTATGTGCATACATGGAGGAAGGTGACACCATAACTCTTGAAAGTATCTATGAGTTTGGTTTTGGTAGGATCGGAAAGAGTGGATTCTCTGACGAAGACAAATGTATGGTGACCAGCTTTAGCACTAGCTTCGACGATGAACTTTCCGATGTAACCAGTACCGCCGATGAACAGAATCTTACTTTTTTCAGCCATTGAATGGAAAAGCTTTGATGAGAGAGAGAGAACTTAGTAATAGTGAAGGCTGAAGCAAATTGAGAGTGATTTGTAACTAGTAACGTGCAGGGTGTTTATAAAATAATATTTCTTTCGTCCAAGAAAGAATGACCTAATTATTACTTGATATAGGGCTTAAGAAGATTAAAAAAAAGAACTTTTTAATTTTGAAATCTTAAATTAAAGTTATGTCAAATATATCAATGTCCCCTTTAATTTTATATAAGACATTGTTGCTAAAAACATATTTAAAAAGAAATTAAGTACTCCCTCTGTTTCACAAAGAATGGTAAAGTTTAAAAAAATAAAGAAGACTTTTGAATCTGTGGTCCTAAATTAAAGTTATGTCAAATGTACAAAATTGCCCTTTAATCTTGTGGCCTTAAACATGCCACGTGGAAAGCTAAACTTAAAATGTTACCAAAAAAAGAAAGAGGTCATTCTTTTTTAAACTGATTAAAAAAGAAAGGAGGTCATTCTTTGCGAAACAGATGGAGTAATTTTTAAAAAAAAAATGATGAAAGTAATGTTGAGATAGACACTTTACTTTGTCATTATTGACCGTTGAATAACCCAACTTTCATTGTGATAATTTAAATCCTTCAACTTAACTCCATGTTAAAGAGCGTGTTTGGATTGCCTTATTTTAGGTGATTATAAGTCAAAATAATTTTAAATTATTGGGATTGCCTTACTTTAAAGGCGAAATGGTCTGATGAGTTTGTATTCTAAATCCTCTTACTTTATACTTTGTCAACTAGACCCTTAAACTTATTAAAACACAATATTTGAAATCCCTCTAACCATTGACCAAACTTATGTGGCATAAATATTACTGAGTTGGAAAAGTGTGTAAATGCACTCGCTTCCGAATGCGTCATTACACTATTTTCTATTTAAAAATATATTTTTTTTGGAAAACTTTCTTCTCTTCTTCTTCAACAAAATCACCCACCACATTCATTCACTTTTTTTTCTTCGAAATCACCCGTCATATATATTTTTCTTCTTCTTCTTCTTCTTCTTCAATCTACTCTCCTCTTTACAACAAATCAAATCCCACACCTAATTTCTTTTTTCAGCCCCCTTTATCTAAATTTTTAATGTTTTTTATTTTAAAAGTTGAAACCATTATTTGTGTTGGATTTAAAGAGAAGGTATGATATGGATTAAGGTAAAGAGTAATGGTGGGTATTGAAAAAGTTGAAAACTCCATTGATAAGTTTGAGAAAACTTGAAGAACAACAAATGAGTCTTATGAATTTGTAAAATTAATTTAAATTTGTGATTGTGGCTAGTAGGTTTTGTGTTTATGAACCTCTAGTTGAAATTTCAAGTCAAATAAAGAAAAAATTCATCTATTTGACATGAATTTGGTGCTCAAATTGTGAGCATATATGGATGTTGAAGAACATGACTATTCAAAAATTTCTAAAAGTTAAAATATTTGGGTTTTTTTATTTTCTTAATATTTAATTTCTTACATGTCATTGGAAAAATGACATGGAATTACACATGTAAGAGGTTGGATTACACACACAATGATCTGATGAGAAAAAGGTTTAAAATATTGTGTTTTAATGAGTTTAGTTGACAAAATGTTAAGTAGGAGGGTTCAGAATACAAACGTATACAAGTATAAGGGTCCATCAGACCATTTCGCCTATTTTAAACCCCTTTCTCATCTAATGAGTGTGCGTGTAGTACACTCGTTTTACACATGAAATTTCATTTCATTTTTTAATAACACATCATAATTATTAAAAAAAATTCAAAGACACATCGGAAATTAAATATTTTTAAAAAAATAATAAAAAAAAAATACAATTTTCTCTCTCTCACTGTAATCATGTCTCTCTTTCCCACTTCACCTTCTTCTTTCCCACCCCCGCCCCTCTCCCAAAAAATGAAAAATACTCCGTCTGCTTCCACTATTTTCACTTCTTTGCACCTAAAATCTCTTTCAATCACAAAATAATATTATTCATTGTAATGTGATAAATTGTAATTAATTATTCGTATACTTTAAAAGAGGGTTTTATTTATTTTGATTTGGTAAAGACATATATCAAGAAAACTTCAAGTTGAAAATTCAAGCAATAAATCTTGAAAAATTAATATTATAAAACTAGCGAATGAGTATATTTTCTAGCAAAAAAATTGTTAATTTTTTTTTATGATGGTGATGATGGGGTGTCCATCAAAAAAGGAAGAAAAAAGTAGCATTGAGTGAGGTATGAAATAGAAGATCGAGGGAGTGATGAACGAGGACGATTGCAGAAGAAGAAGAAGAAAAGAGAAGGATAGGGGAAGGGGTGGGGTGGGGGTGGGGCTGTGTTAGGGCTGAAATTTTGTTGCTAAAAACAGATTTAAAAAAAAATAAGTAAACAAAATTTTAAAATGAAGAAAGTAATGTTCGACACTTTACTTGGTCACTATTGACCGTTGAATAACCCAACTTTCATTGTGACAATTTAGATCCTTCAACTTGACTCACGTTAACAAAATTTTAAAATGAAGAAAGTAATGTTCGACACTTTACTTGGTCATTATTGGCCGTTGAATAGCCCAACTTTCATTGTGACAATTTAGATCCTTCAACTTGACTCATGTTTAAAGAGCTTGGATTGCCTTATTTTAGTTGATTATTAAGTCAAAATAATTTTAAACTTTTTGGATTGCCTTAGGTGATTATAAATAATTTTTCAAGTATTTTTGTAATGTTTGATTAAAATAATAATGTTTTTTTAAGTTGAAAGTTATAAATCACTATTGTTAATTTATGACTAAAAAGTCACAAGCTCTAAGCAACTCTCATACAAAATAGAAAAACGTTTAAAATATCTTTGAAGTATTGAAAATGGTATAAAAATATCCCTCATTCACCTATTGGCTTCAAAATACCCTTGTCATCCATCTCTGGGTCTAAATTTGACTACTTCTTTAACCGATTTTCATTTAGATTATTTAAATATTTTTTTTAAATAAGTGGCGCTCAACCATTGGTTATAATTTAATTAATTAATATAATTTATAAACCCACCCATTACACACCCATTACTAATTAAACCTGCTCCAAATCCGACCCAATTAATACACCCTCCCCAAATTATAATTACCCCCACCTATTAAACAAAACCCTCCACCCTTCGTTCCGAACATCTTGTTCTTCTTCCCCTCTTCTTTTTTCTAAAATGTATATTTTTTTCGTTCTTTGTTTTTCTTTCTTAGTTCACTTTTTTCAGTTTAGTTTTTACTTCTTTTATTATTATTATTATTATTATTATTGTGTTCAAATTATTTTTTACATTTAGTTTTTAACTTTTTCTTAATGGTTTTTTGTTAACATCTTTTGTTTGTGTGTTCAATTTTTTTTTGTACTTCTATATTATAATCTACACCAACTTCAAAAAATTTGGATCCGCCACTGTCGAACACCCAAAACAATATACATGGATCCGTCTCTGCTCGTCTCTGGCCTCAGGGTTGACCTCTACCTCAATCGTCAGTCCCCAGTTGGGGCCCTAAAACATGTGACAGTACAATATACATGCATCGTTAAAATATTTAGATGAACCAAAGAGATCAGCATGTACGGTCAATACATTCGATTTCTGACGCATAAATTTCTTTCTCATGACAGATCATCATCATCTCCCTCATCAAAGCAAGACTGACTAGGCAGCTAGAACAAAAAATTAAGTCAAATCTGATATAGCTAAAAATATACAGAGATTGAAGAGACACATAATGGAGTAATAAACCAATGATTTTAACAGGTGTTTGGAATGAAGGGTGAAAGGTTTTACTCTTTAATAGGTGGGAGCAAATATAATTTGGGGCGGGTTTATTAATTGGGTCGGATTTGAGGCGAGTTTAATCAGTAATGAGTGGGTTTATAAATTATATTAGTTATTTAAATTATAACCAATGGTTGAGCGCCACGTATTTAAAAAATATTTAAATAATTTAAAGAACGAGGGTAGTTTTGTACCATTTTCAATATTTTGAGGGTATTTTAAACCCTTTTCCATTTTTTTTTATAAGAGTTGCTTGTTTATCTATTTATATATATTTTTTAAAACTTACCACAACATTAAAATGTGATAGCATACAATATATATATCATTACATCAATAATATAAAAATATGATCTTATCCACGGTCATAGATCAAAAGATTCAAAATTCACAATTGATCAAATAATAATAATTTCGACTTCGCACAATTAGTACTATACTAACTATAATAAAAGTGAAAAGCACTTAAGTTTGAAGTTGGCTTACTAAATTTTTATTTTTTTTGATAAAAGTATATGAATATTTAATAATACTTATTATTATAATTAAATAAAAAACTGAAACATATTAATCAATGTTGTGTCTTTTTCTTAATAGCTGTATAAATAACTGGTTTAAGTACCCTCCTAAGTAATCTTAATACCCTAACAATTCTAAATAGCATAATGGAGCTGTATTTTTTAAAATTGTACATGACGAACATTAAAAAAACATGTACAAAATTCCAGTGGTTGAAATTATTTTGATTAGCTGCAAGATGTGTAAAATTGTCTTTAATTGATCATTGGCACATAACCAACAAAAATTGGTTGTATAAAAAATAAAGACATAGCATAATGTTTCAATTTATCCATTTTTCCACATTGTGAGGTTTAACTGTAACTTTATGTGCAAGTGCAAGACAGTGTGTTGGGTGATTGTGAGCATTTTAATATTTTTTTTATTTATTAAAGTGGCTCAATCTAAGTGTATTTTAGTGTTGTATTGTCAATGACGTTGATGGTCACATAATGCTTATTATAGTTTGATATAAAGTGGTCTTTTATTTTCCTTATAACTTTTTATAACTTGATTTTTGGTTTTTTTTTATTGTTCGAAGTTCGAGACCTAACCCCAACCTAGACCAAGATTCAATCCCAACCCCGACTTGAGACCCCAACTCCGATCTCTACCTGAGGCCCGACCCCAACCCCAACCCTAACCAGAGACTTGACACCTAACCCTGACCCGACACCTGACTCCAACCAGAGACCCAACCCCGACTTTTAATTTTAACTCGAAATTTGACCCGACTCAATTCAGAAATGGGAGTTGGGTCTCAAAAGGAGGGTGAGAGTCGGGTCTCAAATTGAGAATCAGGAGTCAGATCTAGTATTAGTATATTGAGAATTGATACCCGAGACTTAAGTTTGGATGTAAGTTAAAATGTGTTTCAAAATGATTTTGGAAAATGTTTTCCTAATTTTTTTAAAGGAAAGTCATTTTCCTTAAATTTGAGGAAAATAAGTTGGTTTGAAAAACATTTTTCAAAATATTTAAGTCAACCAAACATGAGAAAATTGAAAAACATTTTCTACAAAACCTTTTTCTTCATACCAAACACCACCCCAAATATTTAATTAAAAAATCTCAATAGTTTATAAAGTTTGTGGATTTAAAAAATATTTGATTAATTTTATACATTGGATGATATATTATGGTATATTCATAGTTTATTAGTTTAGTGGTGTTATTATGTTATATTACTTCCTCCGTCCAACAATAGTTATTCACTATACTAAAAACAGTTGTCCAACAAATTTTGTCCAATTTAGAAAATCAAGAGACAATTTATCATTTGTGTCTATTTTACCCTTACTATTAAATATTATTTATCATCTAACACATTTTTAAAACATTAAATTTAATAAAGTCAAAGGATAATATAGTAATATTACCCCTATTATTTATTCTTTCTAAAGAGTGTGCGAAATCAATAGTGTACAACTATTATTGATTAGAGGAAGTAATATTTTCTTAAAGATGTAGTACTCCATCCGTTCCATTTTATGTGAGGTAGTTTGATTCGGCACGGAGTTTAAGAAAGAAAGAAAGACTTTTAAAACTTGTGGTCCAAAATAAACGATATAAATTTGTGTGACTGTAAATCATTTCATTAAGGGTAAAATAAATATTTTATAGTCAAATTGTATATAAATGTGTCATTCTTTTTGCGACTGGCTAAAAAGGAAAGTAAGTCACATAAATTTGGACAGAAGGAGAGTAATATTTACTATATTGATTAAATTTTATGTGGTGAATTAATTGAATATATTAGTATTATTGCATTTTGTATCTTTAATAATTTTTAATTCAATATATTCAATGTTAATCATTAAGTGTTCAGATTTAAAATAATTTTTTAATCATTTAAATGTACCATTCAGACTTATGATTGTATTAGTTAGTTAATATTGTACAGGTTAGTTAATACTGTACAAGCTTGTTACATAGTTAGTTAGAGTTGTTAAATGATTACTTAGATATTTAACCACAAAACATGTATAAATAAGCACATTGTATTCATTTTGTAGAACTACTTTCATAATGAGAATCCAAAGCAATTTTTCCTTTTCTTCTTTGTGAGCATTGTTGCAGCAACATTCCATCCACCATTAATGGTGATTGTTAAGCTTGAACTCAAGCTCAAGTAGCTCGAATTAACATAGTATCAGAGCCTTAACGGCATTCCTCTTCCTCAATTTTGTTTTCCTTTCTTCGATTTTATCTGTTTCTGTTTCTTTGTGATTCTCTCGATCTCAATATTCTATCTTCAAGTTTTTTTTGATCTACTTGACTTTTACAATGGTTGAAGGTACCGATCCAACTGTTGAATCCTCTGTTCCGACTCTCATTGATGTGGGAAGTCCTTTGTACATTCATCCATCTGATAGTGCAGGTGTGGTGTTGGTCCGTGTTCTGTTCAATGGTATTGGATTTAGTTCATGGAAGAGAGGTGTTCTCCGTTTTCACTATCAGTAAAGAATAAGTTGGGCTTTATTAACAGAGAGTGCTTGAAACCATCATCAATACGTCAATGGGAACGATGTGATGCCATGGTTACTTTATGGATCCTCAACTCCCTGAGCAAAGACATTGTTGATAGCTTCGAGTACGTGTTCGATTCACTGGAATTGTGGAGTGAGTTAAATGATCGATATGATCAAACTAATGGGGCCAAGTTGTATCAGAACCAAAAGGAGATTAACGACATAGGTCAAGGATCTCTGGATATCACCTCCTATTACACTAAGATGAAGAAACTCTTGGGAAGAACTCAACAATTTGTGTGTGAAGAATCAGTGTAGCTGCTTGTGTACTTGTGGTGCCAAGGATACTATGAAAAAAGCAGAGCAAGATAGGCGATTAATTCAATTCCTTATGGGACTCAATGAAGCATACACCATCATTTGTGGAAGCATACTCATGATGAAACCATTGCCTTCCATGGGTCAGACATTTGCTATCCTAATTCAGGAGGAGAAACAGAGAGAATTCAAACCTCACAATCAACTCTTTGCAGATTCACCTTCCATGTGTGCTAATTCTTCAACTTGACAGTCACGATATACTGGAGGTTCTTCAGGTGGACGTGGTTTTCAAACCAATTACCCGCAGAATATTGGGGTAAGAACAAGACCTTTCTGTGATCACTGTAAGAGGTTGTGACATACGAAAGACAAATGTTACAAGTTACATGGTTACCCTAATAAGTCACTTCCTGGATCAAACAACACCAATACTCAAAACTCAAATTTCATACTGCAACAAATGTCCATGGAGAATTACCTGCCTCTTGTTCAAATGTGAGAGATGATCCTCCTTCTCAGAATGGCCCCTGAGCACCTTATCAACAAAACAATACAACCACCTGGTCCATGTGCTGCAAAACTTCCAAGGAGGAAACACAAAGGATACATCAACACCTACCAGTGGAACTTCTAACTTTGCAGGTATAATTGCTTGCAAATATTCTATTGATTACGATAAACTTTCATATGGATGTTTCAAAACAAAAACTGACTTGTGGATCTTGGATTCTAGAGCAACTCACCATACAACCTTTAACAAGAATCACATGTCCAAACTTACCACAATACCATATCCTATACTTGTAAGCTTACCTAATGGATACAAAGTTAAGGTAACACAAATTGGAGAGGTCATACTGACTGCTGGGATCACATTGTCCAATGTCCTATTAATACTTACTTTTCAATATAATCTGATTTCTATTAGTGCTTTGACAAATCACCTCAAATGCACTAGATTCTTCATTCATTATTCATGTCTACTGCAGGTCCCTTTATTGAGGAGGCCTCTGGAGATTGGTAGAGTACATGATGGACTATATCTTCTTTGCTCTCAATGTCTACAAAAGAGCAATTCTTCTATCTCTTATTTTTCTCAGAAGACCAATGTAAACACAGACCTCTGTCAATGTAGTCTTCATTCCTGCATTTCTCATTACAATGTAACATTCTGATGATAATAAAAATAGCAGTTCAACTTACATTCTTCATACATTTCATGCTTATTTTGTGACTGATACTTCTTCCATGTCTCATGCTAATACTATAGACCTAATGTGGCATTATAGACTAGGTCATACACCCTTTGTAAAAATGAAAAAAATTGCCCATACCTGTGCAATTTTCACCAAAGCAGCCTTTTTTTTGTCCAATTTGTCCCATGGCTAGACAATCTAGATTGCCCTTTCCCACTAGAACTACCGTCTCACCTCACTGTTTCGACCTGATAAACATAGACCTTTGGGGGTCATATCACATTAAAACATATGACAATTACAAATACTTCCTTACCGTAGTTGATGACCATAGTAGAGCAACCTAGACACATTTGTTAAGTTATAAAAGCAATGCACTTAGTGTGAACCAAGCCTTTGTATCCATGGTTGAGAACCAGTTTCACACTATAATCAAAGTTATCCGATCAGACAATGGTCTGGAATTCTCCAATAATGAGGTCAATTCATTCTTTCAATCCAAAGGGATTATACACCATAAAACTTGCCCACACACACCACAACATAATGGGTGTGGAAAGAAAGCATAAATACCTACTTGAGACTGCTAGGGCCTTGTTATTTCAATCTAGACTACCAACAAGGTACTGGGTGAGTGTATCTTAACAGCCACCTACATCATCAATAGGCTGCCCTCACCAATTCTACACAACAAATCTCCCATTGAAGTATTGCACCAAGTTACACCATCTTATTCCCACTTAAGAAGCTTTGGTTGCCTATTCTATCCTACCACACCAAAGGTCCATAAAACTAAATTTGATCCCAAGACCAGCCCTCATGTCTTCATAGGGTATCCACCTAACACCAAAGGATATAAAGTGTTGAATATAGCCACTAGGAAGATTCATATCTCCAGGGATGTAGTGTTTCATGAGACAATTTTCCCTTTCTCTTTGACACCTGATACTACCATCTTCCCTACAACTCATTTTTTATTATTCCAACATTCCTATTCATTCACATTCTGATCTCAGTACTGCACCCTCCTCTATGGACATCTGCACTGGACACTGTGATCCTAAACCCTATGATGTTTCCAATCCAAGTGTAAATCTTGATAACTTTGACTCATCTGACTCCCTGCACATGCCTTCCATAAATTCTACATTTTCTAATATTGAATAGGTTCCCATAAACCTTCTTGTACCTAATTCTACGTCAAACCCACAACCTGTACTCATGAAGTCCACCAGAGACCACAAACCACCATCATATTTAAAAGACTGCATCCACCATGTCCTTCAGACCTCCTCCACTTCCCTTTTTGTATCTTACCAACACACCAACCATATTGCTCCTGAAGACTTGTTACCTGCTAGTTAGTCTTTTGTGATGAATATCTCTTATGATTGTGAGCCCTCATCTTATGAAGAAGCAGCAATGAACCCTGCCTGGCAAACAGTCATGACACAGGAGTTTAATGCATTGCATGACAACCATACATGGGACTTGGTACCTTTATCCATTGGCAAGAAACCCATTGGGTGTAAATGGGTGTATAAAATCAAACACAGAGAAGATGGTAGTATAGAAAGGCTCAAGGTTAGGCTGGTAGTGAAAGGTTATACACAACATGTTGGGATTGATTATAGTGAAACATTTTCTCCAATTGTCAAAATGACAACAGTCAGGGCTTTACTTGCAACTGCAGCCAAGAAGCATTAGGATATTTTTCAGTTGGATGTTAACAATGCATTTCTCAACGGAGAACTGCATGAATTAAGAAGTATATATGGACATTCCTCAAGGACTGGATACAACTCAGGATATAGACACTGGTTGTTTTAGTCTTGTTTGCAAGTTGAATAAGTCCTTGTATGGCCTCAAACAAGCTAGTAGACAATGGTATGCAAGATTGACCGATGCCCTCAACTCTAGAGGTTATACTCACTCTATGAATGATTACTCCGTGTTCCATAAGAAATCAGGCTCATCTATTGTGTTCGTGGATGTTTATGTGGATAATGTATTACTCACAGGTACTGATCTAGTCGAAATTAATAGCTTGAAATCATTTCTTCATGATACCTTCAAAATCAAAGACCTAGGAAAGTTGCACTACTTCCTTGGGTTGGAGGTTCTATATAAACATGATGGCATACTTATATCTTAGAGAACATTTGCACTTGACATGCTCAAGGAGTATAACTGCACTCAGTTTACAACATTCTCTTCTCCTCTTGACCCTTTGATTAAACTAAGGGCTGATGAAGGCCATCTATTATCATATCCTGCATATTATCAAAAACTTATTGGTAAGCTAAACTTCCTCACTAACGCAAGACTTGACACTGCTTATAGATTTCAAAACCTTAGCCAGTTCATGCATGCACCCTGAGAACCACACCTACAGGCAACATTTCACATGTTAAGGTACCTTAAACAAGATCCTACACTTGGGATCTTTATGTCCAATTCAGATGACTACACTGTTCGATCCTTTTGTGATTCAGATTGGGCTTCATGCCCTGATTCCAAAAAATCTATTACTAGGTATATAGTTTTGCTTGGTGACAACCCTGTGAGTTGGAAGTCTAAGAAGCAAGAAATAATATCCTTGTGTTCAGCTGAGGCTGAATACAGATCCCTTAGGAACGTCATTGGTAAGTAGGTCTGGTTACAAATGTTGTTTAGTGAATTGACTATTCCCACTGCAGGTCCATTTCCAGTGTTTTGTGATAACCAATATGCCCTACACATTTCCTGGAACCTTCTTTTTCATGAGTGTACCAAGCATATCGAAATTGACTACTATTTCATCTGGACTAAACTCCAAGAGGGGCTCATCACTCTACATTATGTACACACTGATCATCAGTTGGCAGATATACTCACTAAAACACTTACTGGAGTCAAGCATTCCTCTGTATTGTCCAAGTTGGTAGTGGTTACTTCCCCTCCAACTTGAAGGAGGGGGGTATTGATACTTATGATTGTATTAGTTAGTTAATACTGTACAAGTTAGTTAATACTATACAAGTTTGTTAAGTAGTTAGTTAGAGTTGTTAAATGGTTACTTAGATATCTAACCACAGAACATGTATAAATAGGCACATTGTATTCATTTTGTAGAACTACTTTCATAATGAGAATCCAAAGCAGTTTTTCCCTTTCTTCTTTGTGAACATTGTTGCAGCAACATTTCATCCACCATTTATAGTGATTGTTAAGCTCGAATTCAAGCTCAAGTAGCTCGAATTAACATGTACATTCAGGTAACAAAGTATTAATCTTAATGAAAACAAATATGACTTAAACCTAAAACAAATCTTAACCTTTGAAATAGAGGAGGAAGCACGTCAATAATCTGAATAGCCACTACTATATATTAGAGCAAAATTCACTAGAGTAGAGTTGAGCCCGTTTTTATGTTCTTTCCTCTTAAATTGTTAAGTACATTATATTACTATTTATTAATAACAAGCTACAAGCACATATGTTATGGTCAACAAGGGTGGACCTATAATGGTTCAAGTGAGTTGAATCCACTTAATTTGTTTTAATTTTTTACTTTATACCAGTGTAAATTATATCAAATATCAAATTAAAGATATTATTACATAATATATATACACTACTTTTTCAACCGACACGTGCGTTGCACGTGATTATCAATTCAGAAAATTTAAGCGAAGATTTGAATAATAAGTTTTGTACAAAATAATATTATAGATTATTTTGTGAATTTTCAATGTGGATCATTGTAACGACCGAGCTCCGTTGTTATAGAAAAGCCAACGGGGAAAAATTTGGGTTAGAAAACTTTTTCATAGTAACTTGAGATTTCCCAACCTAGTCCAGATTTGGATGAAATCGGAGTCATTAAAGTCTAGGGGAATCTGCTAGCAATTGGGTGATCTAATTATGAATTTGATCACATGAGTAGATATATAAGACATTAAGAAATCCGTACGACTTTACGGAATTGAATTCTGGCAAGTATAACTCCCGGAATTGATCTTAGCGTGAACGGGTAGTTTCTGAGTGTCGTTGGTTGAAGGCTTGTTATGAAATGAGGGTATTGAAATTATTAAAATAGCACACTGTTTAGTGCAAGCCGCTTTGGCGGGGATTTCTGTTGCCAGGGCGGGGCCACTGTAGCTGGGTGAGGACTTAAAATCGTAAATAAATCCCAAAAACATTTTATTCAACAATTTTTGAATTTGAGAGCTAAGGAACGAACCCCCGGCTTCTCTTAACAATTTTCCACCATTCTTAAGGCTAAAGGTAAAATTTTAACTCCCCAAATCCATTTTTCAATTCGTAGAACGTAATCTAATAGGTAATTATCGATGGGGAGGGTTTTGATATGGATTCTATGGTGGAAATAATCTTGTTTTGAGGTAGGTGATGGTTGTGACGCCATGGTTGTGTGATGAATGTTTGTTCTTGCTTCATTATGATACATGTATGTATGTGAATGTTGCATTATTGATCACATTAATTATAAATGATAATTGTCATGAATCATGACTTGATTGTATGATTATGAGAATGTACTTGTGATTGTGGCATGTTGAATAGATCAGATGTTGCATTTCGACACACTAACTTGTATCGATTACCACGTTCCGGCATAATTATGGGGTTGGTTGCCATGTTCCAGCATAATCATTGGATCGGGTACCACGATCCGGTATGCTAACGGTTTGGGGTTGGTTCCATGAGAGGACCAATGGATTTGATATAATTGTGTATCTTGAGAAATGTAAAACTGTTCGTTATTCGTAAATGTTGGTGATATTGTATATGTTAGATATATGCATGTGATTATATTGTTGTATTGACTTATGTGTATTCTGTATATGTGTGTTTACTCTGTTGTGATTGATTGTTGTATATTGTGCTTATGGAAGTAGCCATGTGATCCTACCAGAACACTGTGGTTGTGAAAAAAAACTGCACTTGCTCTTTCTTTGTTGAGTACATGGCATCTTCAGGCGGCTATTGACAGACCTCGCTTAGAAGATCAGTGATCGCCGATTGAATTCAAGGGTGAGCCAGTTCTTCCAGGCTACCATGAGTTCTCCTTCGTCTATGTCCACCTTTCGGACTTAGACATTTCTAGTTAGTTGTTAGTTCATTAGTTGGGGTTGTAACCTTTCTTGTTTAGACTTTGGTTCATTGTTAGATGTTTTGGTACATTGGCTTTTAGGTTTTAGGTGTATTTTTTCCGTATTGTTTAATTGTTAGATCTTTTGGAAGTTTATGGAACTTAAGTCTTAGCTATTTAACTTGCTTCCGTAACTTAAATGCTTTAGTTTTTGGTTTAGTTTGGCTTGGTTTGTGTTGTAGTAGTGGTTCTCCCACCGGAGGGTTAGTTTGGGTACCAATCACGATGGTTTGGGTCGTGACAAAGTTGGTTTCAGAGCCTAAGTTCGTTGATCTTGATGTACCAAAACGAGTCTAGTAGAGTCTAGCGGAACGGTACAAAGACGTCTGTACTTTTTTTCGAGAGGCTATAGGACTTTAGGAAATCTCTCTGCTTTCTTTTGTCTCCTTTCGTGCTATAACTTGATTTCAATTGGTATCTGGCGATTCTAATTGGTATCTAACCTCCTTCACTCTTCTGTTCGCAGATGGTTAATACTAGATTCAATGGCGTCAGGATCGTAACTCCCATCAATGCTCTAGCTGAATCTGCAGCGAGAGGTCGCAGTCGAGGCAGCGGTAGAGGAAGAGTAGCGCCTACTAGAGATGGGGTACCAGTTGAAAATGCTCCCCAGAATGAGTCCCCTCCCGTACATCATGAAGAGATAGCGGAGAATGCTGAGATTGAAAATGTTGAGGAGGTTGGACAAGAGGAAGAGGTGTAGGCTCAAACTACCGGTGTTCCTCCCATAGACCTAGTGTTAGTGTTAGCCCAATAGATCATGTCATTCTTGAAAGGGTTAGTTGGTCCTGGAGTTCTTCCTTCTGTTCAAGCGACTCAAGCCCCCGCCAATTCTTCTATTGCTATCATTGTCCCCAAAGTGGGAGAGAATGTAGGTAATTATGCTTTTTTCCATCCTTTGTTGGGTTCTGTTATGACTAGTAATGAGCATGAAATGTTGACTAAATTTTTGAAGCAAAAGCCTCTTGTATTTCTTGCAACTAAGAGTAAGGATGCTTATGAGTTTATCTTAGACTACTATGAGAGGATTCATAAGTTGAGAATTGTCCATCGACATGGAGTTGAGTTCGTGACTTTTCTGCTTCAAGGTGAGACTAAACAGTGGTGGAGAACTTATATGTAATGTAGATCTTCAGTTTTACCTCCACTTACTTGGACCTAGTTTCATGCTCTATTTTTGGAGAAATCTGTGCCTAGGACATTAAGAGATCTCAAGAAGGATGAGTCCATGGCTTTGGAGCAAGGTGGTATGTATGTGGCTACTTATGAGGCCAAGTTCCATGCCTTGTCTAGATATGCTACTCAATTGGTGACTACTGAGGAGGAAAGGATTTGTTTATTTATTAGGGGACTAAATTCTGAGTTGCAAGTATTATCTGTTCATATGACCTCTGCAGGGAGGAGCTTTAATGAGGTAACTGACTTTGTTAAGAAAGTGGAGGGGGTGAAGCGAGACGGTCATGCTAAGGCATTGGACAAAAGGGACAAGAACTCGGGTAACTTTCAAGGTTCTTACTCCAGGGGGTTCGGAAGGCCAACGCTTGCAGCTAAGACAATTCAGTCCGCTATGCCCGCCTCAATAGGTAATTACTCGGGAACTTCACCTCATAATTTGATTTAGGATAGACAGAGAGTCGCGCCTTCAGCGTGTAACTGGCCATCTTTTTATCGTACATGTTACAACTATGGAGAGCCTGGACATATGAGAAGAGATTGTCCCCACCCGCACATGATGGAATCCGCGCAGCAGCAGACTAGAGTAGTGGTACCTGTGGGAAATGGTAACGCAGGCCGGGGTAACGTGCAACCAGGCAGGAAAGTAGCTCGTCAAGATGATATGGCTCAGTGTTATGCCTTTTCGGGCAAGAATGATGCAGAGGCGTCTGATGCAGTGATCACATGTATTATTCTTGTCTATGACCTGATGGCTAATGTGTTATTTGATTCGGGTTCTACTTATTCATATGTATCCGTGCTATTTGCCTCATAATTTTCTATGATTTATGATATACTTGATGCCCCCATCCATGTTTCTACCCCAGTTGGAAAGTCTATCATAGTCACCCATGTCTATCGTGCCTGTTCTATTTTGTTTATGGGTTTTCAGACATGGGGTGATTTGGTGATTTTGGATATGACTGATTTTGATATAATCTTATGCATGACTTGGTTGTCCCCCTATTATGTGGTGCTTAATTGTAATACTAAGTATGTAACTCTAGAAATTTCGGGAAGGGAAAAATTAGAGTGGGAAGGGGTGTACAAGCCTAAGCAAGCTAAGATCATATCCTCCCTTCGGGCTAGAAAATTGGTAGGGCAAGGTTGTTTGGCTCATATTAGGGATGTTGAGTTTGAGACTCCATCTATTGAGTGTATTCCTGTGGTGTCAGAATTTAGAGAAGTGTTTCCTAATGATTTGCCTGGTATGCCTCTGGATAGAGATATAGACTTCTGCATTAATTTAGAACTTGGTACTCGTCCCATTTTTATCCCTCCATATCGCATGGCTCTAGCAGAATTAAGAGAGCTTAAGGCTCAAATCGAAGAGCTTTTTGATAAGGGATTTATTCGTCCTAGTGCTTCCCATGGGGTGCTCCTAGTTTTTTTTGTAAGAAAATAATGGTAGTATGAGAATGTGTATAGATTACCGACAATTGAATAAGGTCACTAGTCAAAACAAGTATCCTTTGCCTCAAATAGATGATCTTTTTGACCAATTGCAAGGTGCATTAGTTTTCTCGAAGATTGATCTAAGGTCTGACTTCCATCAATTGACAATTAGGCCTGAGGATGTGCCCAAGACAGTGTTTAGAACCCTCTATGGGCACTATGAGTTCCTAGTTATGTCTTTTGGGTTGACTAATGCACCGACAGCCTTTCTGAGTTTGATAAATGGTGTGTTTAAGCCATTTCTTGATTCGTTTGTTATAGTCTTTATTGATGACTTTTTGGTCTATTCGAAAAGTGAGGAAGAACATGCCGACCATCTTTGTATTGTTCTGGGTGTTCTCGAGAAACAAAGGTTATATGCGAGGATTTGACCAAAAAAGAGATACCATTCGAATGGACTAAAAAATGTGAGAAGAGCTTCCAAAAGCTCAAGACTCTTTTG
>NW_006239035.1:547311-548572 GCF_000226075.1 Solanum tuberosum
GATTTTATTGTTTATTGTGATGCTTCACATTCTGGTTTGGGTGTTGTGTTGATGCAGGATAAGAATGTTATAGCTTATGCATCGCGTCAATTGAAGGTGCGTGAGAGGAATTATCCAACACATGATTTAGAGTTGGTAGCGGTAGTGTTTGCTCTTAAAATCTGGCAACATTACCTCTATGGTGTTAAGTGCGAGGTATTACTGATTATCGTAGTTTGCAGCATGTGTTCACTCAAGGATCTAAATTTAAGACAGCAAAAGTGGATGGAGTTACTCAAGGATTATGATGTGACCATTCAATACTATCCGGGTAAGGCTAATGTAGTAGCAGACGCTTTGAGTCAAAAAGCGGGGAGTATGGGTAGTTTAGTTTTCTTAAGTGTAACCAAGTGACCTTTGGCTAAGGAAATTCAGACTTTAGAGTCTAAGTTCATGCAGTTGGGCATCTTAGAGAGGTGGAGTGTTAGTTAGCATTGAAGTGAGGGCCACATTCATTGAGGAGATCAAGGCCAAACAATTTGAGGATAAGAATTTGAATGAACTTAAGAAGAAGAATGTGATTGATAAGGCACAAGAGACCACTCTTGATGCGGAAGGTGTGCTCAGTTTTAAAGGAAGGATTTGTGTTCCTCGCGTTGATGACTTGATTCAGAAATTATTGATAGAATTTCATAGTTCACAATATTCCATACATCAGGGAGTGACCAAGATGTATCGAGATTTGAAGCGAATATTGGTGGCCGGGCATGAAGAAAGACATAGCGGAGTTTGTGGCGAAGTGTCAAAATTGTCAACAAGTGAAGTATGAACATCAAAGGCCTGCAGGTTTGCTTCGAAGAATGCCAATTCTGGAATGGAAATAAAGAATAGCTATGGATTTTGTGGTTGGTCTCCCCAAGACTTTGGAATAGTTTGATTCTATTTGGGTAGTGGTTGATAGATTGACTAAGTCAACCCATTTTATTCCTGTAAGAATAGATTACAATGTTGAAAAATTGGCTAAAGTTTATGTGAAAGAGATAGTGAGGTTGCATGGGGTTCCCCTCTCTATCATCTCAGATCGTGGTACCCAATTCACATCCAAGTTTTGGAGGAAATTACATGATGAATTAGGCACACAACTCACTTTTGGTACAATCTTCCATCCACAGACTGACGGGCAGTCAGAGAGGACTATTCAAGTGTTAGAAGACATGTTGAGGGCATGTGTGATTGACTTCGGAGGACATTGGGATAAGTTCTTACCTTTGTGTGAATTCTC
>NW_006239035.1:550016-551395 GCF_000226075.1 Solanum tuberosum
TGTTTGGGTTTGGGTTCCATGAGAGGACCAATGATTTGATATAATTGTGTATCTTGAGAAATGTGAAACTGTTCGTTGTTCATAAATGATGATGATATTATATATGTTCAATATATGCATGTGATTATATTGTTGTATTGACTTATGTATGTTGCACTTAGTGGGATAGCCGCGTGATCCTACCAGTACACTGTGGTTGTGTACTGATACTGCACTTGCTCTTTCTTTGTTGAGTACATGGCATCTTCAGGCGGCTATTGACAGACCTCGCTTAGAAGATCAGTGATCGCCGATTGAATTCAAGGGTGAGCCAGTTCTTCCAGGCTACCATGAGTTCTCCTTCGTCTATGTCCACCTTTCGGACTTAGACATTTCTAGTTAGTTGTTAGTTCATTAGTTGGGGTTGTAACCTTTCTTGTTTAGACTTTGGTTCATTGTTAGATGTTTTGGTACATTGGCTTTCAGGTTTTAGGTGTATTTTTTCCGCATTGTTTAATTGTTAGATCTTTTGGAAGTTTATGGAACTTAAGTCTTAGCTATTTAACTTGCTTCCGTAACTTAAATGCTTTAGTTTTTGGTTTAGTTGCTTGGTTTGTGTTGTAGTAGTGGTTCTCCCACCGGAGGGTTAGTGTGGGTGCCAATCACGATGGTTTGGATCGTGACAATCATCAGATATATCTCTTATGTACACGAACGTATGAAGATAGTTAATGAAAAATTTTATTAGTTAAATGCAATAATGTATATATTATTTCAATTTGATGAGGTTCAATATTGTAATTAGTTGTATCTCACTAATATTACCTTATAGATGATATTTGTTGTGTATTTTTCTTGTCATTTAATCATATGTGTTTTGCACATGCATTCCACTTAATATGTTTAGATGTTATATGAACATATGGAGAACAACTACATTTTTTTTAGAAGTATTTTTGTATATTAATTTTTATTTTATAAGTTATAACATAATAGATGACGTTCTTTCTGTTGGCTCTCATATTTGACCTTTCGATTGACTGTGTACATAAATCAAAGATAGTTATCTGGCTGTCCATAGTTAAATGACAAAGGTTCCTTTTTTTTTACCGAAAAAATTAAAAATTAATATTAAAGAATATATTCTATCTGTGAAATCATATATATAATCACATGTTTATCTTACACCCAACAAAGATATAGTTTATATAATTGTAAACAATTTTCAATTTATTCAACCAAACATGATTCGTCCTAGGAAAAATAACAACCATGTTATCACATATATAGGGGTGGTATAATAATATGAAAAAAATTGGGTAAAAAATTAATATAAGGAGATGAAAGATAAAAATAATTAATGTTATAATTATGAGAATTCATAATATTATAACTAAAGA
>NW_006239035.1:551438-566271 GCF_000226075.1 Solanum tuberosum
GTGTGAATAACATTTGCAATAATTAGTAATAACTAAGAGAATTTATAATGTTACAACTAAAGAATTAATGTGCAATAGATGAATTTCTAATAAATTTTATACTTACATAAATAAATAGGACTTTTAATTAATGTTACTATTTTTTTTTATAGTTATTAGATTTTTATTTAGTGTAGGGATAAAATGAGAATGCTTATTCCATAGTACTGAATATAAAATTTATTTTGTTAATGATAAATTTGAAATGATTCATATATATATTCACATATTTTCACATTTGTTGTGAGTTATTTTTAAAAAAAAAAAAAACTCGGAAAATTTTAAAATAATACAGTAAAACCTCTATAAATTAATATAGTCGGAGCCATGAAATACAATTAATTTATACAAATATAATTTAATCGATAAATTAATAATATTTATAGAGTGTTTTGAGATTTGGTGCTGGGATAATAAGAGCTTTTCAAGATGTATTATCACAACCGATATTATCGTAGGCTATTAGAAGACTATATGAAGTGGGAGATGAAACCGATCCACGAAAGATTAATGTTTTGGATGCTATTAATTTTGTAATTCTGACTTGGACGACAAGGGTTCACCAAGAGACAACAACAAATTGTTGTCGACACTACAAAGTTTGTTTGGATGATGAAATCTCAGAGAATTTGAATGAACCCGCATGTGAAAACGTCATTCATAAACTTGAGGTCATGATTAATGATCTCAATTACTGCAATAAAATGGACGCCAATAGCCTATTGGATTATCCAGGTGAAAATGATATATATTCAGAGGTCTAGAGCTTAGAAGAAATTGTGGATACAATAAATAAAAAAATGTTGATGATGAAGTTGTAGATGATACAATACATTAGAACCAGTTATGGATAAGGAAACACTTATCGTATGTAGAACTCTTCAAAATTTATGGTATAGTTCGAAAAGATAACAACAAACTTTTGGGTGCAATAAGAAAAGTTAGAGATTAACTTCAACTAGATTTAAAATTTAACAAAAAATAGAACACAATAGAATCACATTTCACTAAATTGTCTTAGATATATTTGTACTTTTAAAGAATTATTAATTTATAATATTAATGGGACCATATATTTATGTAGGGGTCTTATGAAACTATATTATCTTATTATCTTATCGAAATAAGTGATTTTTTCTATTGGCCCAAGTCGGGACCAGAGGAATTTTTTTTTATCTTAGAGAGATTATTAATTTACTGAGTATTACTTTAGTGAGGTTTATTGTATATTTTAAAGTTAGAAGATGAAAATATATATCTCATAAAAATTAGCTATTAAATAAATAATAAAAATTAAACTAATAGAGACTTCAATTGGCGTTATTAGAAGTCATATGTATGAACTTTTATTCGTTGAAATTACTGAAATATTAAGAAATAGTAAATCAGTAAAACAAAAGAGCAACGTTTATATAGTAATAACTATTTTGAAGCAAACTTCCTGACAATCTAAATCACATAAGTAGCATTGATAAATAAAGTCATTATTTCATCTTGAGCATCAAAAAAACAAATCGTGACAATTCTCTAACTCTTAAGAAGTTTAATAATTTTGAAAAAAAGTATTCAGAAACATATATCTACATCACAAGAGAAACCGTTAACAAAAACAAATGAGTTTATACTACTATAAAAATTTAAAAACTAATACAAACTTCAATTGACGTTATTACAAGTCATATGAACTTTTATCGTTGAAATTACTGAAATATTAAGAAATAGTAAATCAGTAAACAAAGAGCAACGTTTATATAGTAATAACTATTTTGAAGCAAACTTCCTGACAATCTAAATCACATAGTTAGCATTGATAAATAAAGTCATTCTCTTGTCTTGGCATCAGAAAAACAAATCGTGACAATTCTCTAACTCTTGAAAAGTTGAATAATTTTGGAAAAAGATATTCAAAAGAATATATCTACATCATAAGAGAAATTGTTAACAAAAACAAATGAATTTAGACTAAAATAAAAATTAAACCAATACAAACTTCAACTGGCGTTATTACAAGTCATATAAACTTTTCTTCGTCGAAAATACTTAAATATTAAGAAATAGTAAATCAATAAAACAAAAGGGCAATGTTTATATAGTAATAACTATTTTGAAGCAAACTTCCTGACAATCTAAATCACAAGTCACAACCCTTTGACAAAACTCACAACTTATCAGAAAAGTCACAACTCCTCGAAAAAGTCACCACCTAAGTTAGGGATATTATGGTAATTTAACATTCAAGTAAATGTATGCCTCTCAACGTATATCCAGATTTCCAACTAATGAGTTAATGCTTTTAAGGTAATATATATATATATATATATATAGAGAGAGAGAGAGAGAGAGATTGAAAATATCAAAAGGAAATGGTTAAATGTTTGCCTCTCAACGTATATCCAGATTTCCAACTAATGAGTTAATGCTTTTAAGGTAATATATATATATATATATATATAGAGAGAGAGAGAGAGAGAGATTGAAAATATCAAAAGGAAATGGTTAAATGTATGCCTCTCAACGTATATCCAGATTTCCAACTATATACTTAAACTTCACGGAAGTTCTATCATTCCGTGAAATGTTTAAAAATAAAATAACGATACCCTTAAAAAATCATAACCAGATCTATGGTGGCATGTGAATTTCACGTATTTGACACGTGGAAAATTCATCAAATATTTTTTTTCATTTTTAAATATTTCTTTACGCCTTCTATATTTTCACACATCCCTTCAATCACCCAAAGTAATTTCACCATTTTCACCATCACTAGAACACCATAAGTCTATCGAAACTAGGTCTTTGAGGAAGAGAAGTGAATAATGATTGTAGAGCTCGTTTAGAAATATTAGGGCTTTGCTCTTCTGAAAACCTAAAAAATAATTATTATTTTTTAAAAGTGAAGGAATAGGGGAGAGAGGACGAACATGCAGAGTACCATTAATGGAAGTCACCAGAGATGAGCAATCCTCTCATGGAAGATGAGGAGGAGGAACCTTCAATGTCTTCCACATCATTATCGATGGCGATGACAATTTCGTAGAGGAAAAGACTAATTCACCGACAATTGATGTATTAATTAACGAGATTGATAGAGACAATTTCTGAGATGTAGTTGATTGATTGAGATTTGTGATTGTTAATTAAAGGATCTATTAGTAAAAAAGTTAATTTTTTGTGGGTTTAATTAGATTTAAAGTAAACCCAAATTGATGTTTCTCAAATCAGATCCAAAGTATTTCGGGGTGATATAAATATATGTAAATTTATCTACAATTGATTTAGGTTAATTGGTTTTGCAAGAGTTTTACATGAGCTTGAAAATTTATTTGGAATCAACAATAGTGAATTTGGGGAGGGTGATGGCAGTGATGGCCTAGAAGTGGTGAAAGATGGAGAGATTTGATTCATATTGCTATTGAGGAGAAAGAAAACAAATAAGAAAAATAAATAATTAAAATGAATATATTTATTGAAAAGAGATATTAAAAATAAAGTTTTAAATAATAGTTTTTGATGCTCACTCTCTCAAAAAGAGTGAAATACACTTACTATGCCAACTAAACATTTAGGGAGGTAATAATTTCAGTTTTAAACAATATGGAGGGGGGGAGGGTGATAAGGCCTTGGTAAAATTAAAGTGTGTAGTTGAGAATTCAGATATATGTTGAGGGGGCATTTGGCCATTTTCTCAAAATATCAAGGGTAAAATAGATATTACATAAAATAAAGGTGGGGATCGGTTATTGTTCAAAGTTGAGGGAGGAGTTTGATTTTTGAAACAAAGTTGGGGGGTGAAAATGATTTTCACCCCAAATATGAATTAAAATGGGTAACTAATAGAATTAAGAGAGTGAATTTTTGGCCTTTTAATATTTGATACAACACATTCCAGAGGCAGAGTCAGCATTAGCCATTTGTAGGTTCTAAATTTCCTTCCCCTTCCTTAGCATTGAGTTGTCAACAATTTTGTTAGGAGTTCACAAGTTAATACATATATATTTACTTAATTTTCGAGTACAAATACGTACAAAGTATACGGAAAAGCTACTGGGTTTGTCTGAACCCACGAACCCCAACTAGTTCCGCGCCTGACATCCCCAACACATAATATCAATCAAATGGGTAATTTATGTGCATGAAATAAATTAAAAAGCAAATCGAGATTCACAAGAAGTAACACTTATACACGATTAAATCATGCCAGTCTAGTTTTAAATCCAATTTAGTTATGACAATAATTAATTTACTTAAGAATGATAGCTAAATATATTTGGAGAAGTGAATATTCGGTGAAGTATTGTAATTGTTTGACTAATTCTTTTAAGTGACCAAAATTTATCTTTTTATATCATGAAATAATGATCCTATGGAGTTAGTTAAAACACTTGAAAGTCAGCCTAATTATTATTTTTCAAAACAATTGATTTGAGGGTATACTAGAAACAATTTTTCTATCCCATAAAAATAAAATTAAGATCCATTTTTATCTCTTCTTATTTTTCAAGACAAATTGTAAAGCTATTCCAATAAATCAAACCGTACCCTAAAGTAGATTTTAGTTTTGGCTAACAGATAAAAAATAAGCAAAAAAGACACTATTATTAATATTTTCCTTTAATATTTTTACAAGAGATTGCTCCAACAATTTACTTATTTCAATCATAAGGCTTGTACGGTTGTACCCATACAAATGTGTTTGTGATATTAAGTACTAGTCCATCATGGATACATTTCTCAAATTCGTTAAACACATCAAAAGTATTCTCTTTTGAACTCTATTAAAAATGACAAAAATATAAAGTACGATGAAAAGATACTGGATAGAAAATGGTCTTTAAAGTCATCTTATTTAGAAGCACAATGAATTTTCAACAAATCAAAAGGAAGAATATCGTCGATGATTTATATGTGAAATCGTCTAGTTAGAAAATAACCTGATCTTATAAAGTCAAGGGAAAACACAAATAATAACAACAATAGAATGATCATGATAGAGATGGAGTGAATTTTTTTTAGAAAATATAATTTTGGATCTTAAAAAGTGAGCTAAATTTATACATTTTTTTCTTTTTTACATATTAGTAAAAAATCTTAATTTTGAAGTCCAGCAACTATAACATTTCTAAAAAAAAAGCACAATTGATTGACTTATTTAATACCATTTCTAAAAAAGCACTGAATCACTGTTGGAAGATAATATGAAATGCGTTGAATTATTGATCGTCTAATTTAATACCTCGAAAAAATTATCCTATTATGAAACGTTAAGTGGAATACTATCTTTTCCTATTTTTCCTTTATGTAATTTATGTTGTTAAAAATTAAAGAGATTGAAGTCCCTAAAGTAAAATATAGAATTTCGAACTGCACTAAGGTTGAAATTTAATAAATTGTTAAAGTTGTTCGAGCATTTTATTAAAAATATAACATTTATGATTTTTTAAATAAATACTCTGTGTTATTAAGATTTTTTCTTAAAAAAATAATCTGCTTGATTTGTTATTTGTTATTACCATATTATAGACTTAGTTACAGTACACTACCGATAACACATATCTAAGGTTCTTTAAAGATATATTTCATAAAAAATAATTTAGGTATGATTATGAAAAAAAATCATATGGGGTAGATTCGCTTTACATTACTAGTAATAGAAATAAAAAAATAAAAAAATACATCAAAGTCTTCTCTGAATTCGACAACAAAATTTACTTTAACATATTAACTATATGGACATTTAAATATTCTCTTAACAACTTTCAAGTGAATTAAATACAACTCTAAGGGAAGACGTGGCAAAAAGAGTGAGTTCACTCACCTAAGAGTGTGCGAAGAAATTAAAAAACATGACATTATTTTATAGGTCAATATATAATTAAAATTTTAAATAGTATTTTCTGATATATTAGCCTTTTTAAAAAATGTGAATTTTCTAATTGGCCCACAAAAATTTTAATTTTTTTTTTCTCTATATTTTATTGTCTTCTCCAATAAAGTTTCTTCTCCATTGAAGCATCATTTTTTCATCCATCTTCATCTTCAACTTTATCCACTAATTCAATTTCATGAGCTCTTTAGTAATCCAAAAAATCCAACACCAAAACATCTTATTATTGACGTCAATTTCATACATATAAATTTTATCAGTGTTCAGTTGAGTTAAAAAGCTTGCTGATTCGCCAGAGTTTGCAGAGGCAGAAACAATAATCTTTTCACTTTGTGAATTCGTCGAAGACAGGGGTGACATAGGAGGCAGCAATGATGGATATTTTGTCTCTCCGGCGTGGGAGGTTCACCGGATAATACGAAGAAAGGAAGAGAAACGGAAGGGAGGGTCTGATTGTTGTTGTTTTGTTGCTCCGTCTAAAAGTTTTGAAGCTGACTGTTAATGGTGTTTACAGGAAAGAGTGATGGCGAAGTGATGTGTGGTTGTTTGGTTGGGATTTCGGAGAATCTGTTCCGATGGTGATTTGGGAGTTACGATGAAATAAGTTTGGGTGATGGAGCTCGTTGAAAAATATGAAGAGAAAAAAAATGAACTGACCAGCTAAAAATGGTGAAGAAGGAGGAAGGAAGAATTGAGGGGTAGGCGGGGGGTGGGACTGGGTTTAGGAAAAAAATAAAAATGAGTCCACATTTTAAATTTTAATTTTACAAAATACATTTTAATTTAATTAATTAGTGTAAATTAATTTTATAAAGTGTTGAAGAAAAATGGTGAAAGTAATTTTTTTTTAAAAATAATTAATGATGTGGTGCTGAGATGGCTATGTTGTGGCACTTACATGGCTATGATGTGGCAAGTGAAGTAGTATTATAATCTAAGGATTATTTTCAATTCACTTCAAATTTGTGAAAGGGATATTTAAACGTCCGTATAGTTGAAGTGCTAAAGTAAGTTTTGTTGCCAAGTATAAAAAGAATTTAATGTATTTTCTCTAAAATAATTCTTTCATTATATGTCTTCATATGGAAGAAAAACATTGTTACATACTTGCATACAATTTTTTCAATACATGCTTTGCACGTAAATGTAAGAGTTGTAGTATTCAGTATTGTAAAGGGAAAATGCATAAGTACTCCCAGCCTATGCAGAAAATCTCTGAGACACACCTAACCTTTACTAGGTCCTGTTACCCCTCTGAACTTATTTTTTAATTAATTTTCTATCCCTTTTTGGCCTACGTGGTACTATCCTTGAAAAAATTGTCAACACGCGCTGGGCCCACAAGATAGTGCCACGTAGGCCAAAAAGGAGTAGAAAATTATATATAAAATAAGTTCGGGGAGGGGGGGGAGGGGGGTAATAGGACTTTAGTAAATGTTAAGTGTGTCTCAGGGATTTTGTGCATAGGCTTGGGGGTACTTATGCATTTTCTCTATTGTAAATACTATATAGAAATATGTACCACGTCATTACACTAATTATGAGAACAAGTATCATGTCGGCACATTAGTAGTTTGCATGTGTGGGTTCTGTGACAAAATCAGACTGACTTGTTGATGATTCATGTTGTTATGTATATCAATTCAGGATAAGAGTTATGTTTGTATTTGTGAATTATCTGCTTACTGAGTTATGGTTGCCTATTTCTATTCCATATATTGGACTAGCCGATGATTTTACCATTACATTGTGATTGTGTATTGATATTGTACTAACTCTTTCTTTGTTGATTTCATGACATATTTAGGTGGCTGCTTCACGACGTCAACTGTGAGACCTCTGCTATCTGAATTCAGGGGTGAGCCACACTTATTTGGAGAAAAACATTTTCTTTTTTAAAAAGACGTTTGACAAATTAGTAAAACTAGGGGTGTGCAAAAATTGAATCGATCAATAAATTGAACCAAAAAAATGTTATTGGGTTATTGGGGTTTTAATGGTTAAATTTTTTTATTGGATTATTGGTTCGGTTTCAGTTTTTACTATTGGGTTATTGGATAATCCAATAAGATGGTAAGAATTTACTACTTTACCTTTCTTAAATATTAAATATTAATAATTTAATAACTAGACACTATAACTATATCAAATTATTAGTACTCTACCCACTTCACATGTAACACCCCGACTTTTCAAAACATCTAAATTGACTTGTATCTTCGTGAAAAGACCAGGAGGGTGGGTAATAAATTAAGAATGATGTGTTATGTGATATGTTAAGTGTTCAAGGGTTGTATCTCAAGTTTTGAAGTTAGGTAAATGGCAAAATAAAAGTTGGCGAAAGTTACCGTAAATTCCTTTTTAAAGATTTGTCTGAAATTTGGGTAAAATGTCTCGGAGATTTTATCCCAATCTATAAAGAGTTATGGTGCCCACGACCTATGAAATCTAAGGTCTACGAGTCTAGTTTCTAACGCATCAACCCGTTCGTTCATACAACTTCAGAATGGAGAGATATTCACGTTTTTGCAAGACTGCACAAGCGGGCAGGTGAGGTGGGTCCCCTAGGTCGGTGGAACTCTATGTGTTGGGCTCATCATCGTGGTATAATTTGTTTTATCGATTGCGTAGCATATCACACTTTAGTGTTGGGACAGCAAGGGTTTGGATATATTTGAAGGTTTTGAAGCGTATTACGACCTTAAGATCGAGGTAAGACCCTTCTTTCATCGACTCTAGCTTTTATAAGCAGCAAATAGCAATTTGCGACGGAAATACATATCTTTTATATGATTATCGTGGTATCCTCTATTCTTTTGTATTGATTATGGTCCTGCCTTGTTGTAGTATCGAGGGGGGTTGTGAGTAAAGTCGTTAGGCCGCGTGAATTCAGCGAAAAAGGTATGTTAAGGCTATTCCCTACTTACGGCATGTTTCCTTAAAGCTTAGGAGTAATGTAATTGGGTTGCTATCCTTGTTATACTTGTAGCCATTATTGTTGATTATTGGCTGCTCGAGTTGATATAATCCTCCCTTGTCGGAATTCTTATTCAGTTAGTAGCGTCCCTATGTTGGACACGACTTAGAGGCTATTTGTATAGGTTGTTTATAACTAAATTGCTTGCTTTTAGCGATTGGATTATTGTTTCCCTTAGGGCTATTGTGGTTAGCTGCAGGAATGTGATCTATGCCTAGAAGGGTTATGTTCTGCCTATGGGATTATATGGATGCCTAAGAGGGCTATGAGTTGCCTATGGGGTTATATTAATGCCTACAAGGGTAAAGAGTTGCCTACTGGGCTATATTAACACCTAAGAAGGCTATGTGTTTCCTATGGGCAATGTTGTTGCCTAAGAGGGCTATGAGTTGTCTATAAGCTATGTTGATGCCTAAGAGAGCTATGTGCTGCCTATGGGGCTATATTAATGCCTAAGAGGGCTATGTGACTGTATACGGGGATAGGGGACTACCGATAGGGATATATAGACTGATTGGCACATTTCGGGCTTATGGGGGATTGGTTAGGTTGTTGTTTTATTATTTTTGATAAGTTAAGATTTAGGAGCAGGTCGGTACACTTATCTTGTCCTTGATCTATTTATCGAAATATTTCAGTATATTAGGATACATGCTCATAGTCTATTGCCTTTCATACTCTATACATTATTTCGTACTGACTCCCCATTGCCTGGGGGCGCTGCATGCATGTCCCGACAGACGACCTAATAGACCTCCTCAGCAGCAGGATTGACTTTTATCCAGTTGTCTAGCCCTTTCCTCCGGAGCTACAAGAGTTTGGAGGTTTGTTAGCTTTTGTTGTATATATTTTTATAGGTAGGCTGGGCCCTCTCCCGCCAATCTTTACTACTCTTAGATGCTTGCAGATTAGTGTGTGGGGTGTGTAGCTACGTTATGACCATGCTAGCCTAGTTTGTTGGTTTGCTGAAGCTTGTGAGCTGTTTGATGTATTGTCTTGGTATATACATGTTTTCAGTTTTGGTATAGAGATCATGGTGGCCTCGACGGCCCAATCAGAACTTCTGTGCTAGTTGGCTATTTCTTTATATGAACTCTTGGCAGTAGTTGTTTCGTTTATAGATCTGTTGACATGGGCCTTGCCGGCCGAGGGCTTAGTTTTAAGTCGAGATATACTTATTTGTTTTCTTGATTGCATGTGGCTGTCATGCGCTAGTAGCAAATGGTTCAGCAGGGTTGGCTCGAGCATGAGTTTTGGCATTAGGAGCCAGTTGCGCCCCTTGAGTTTGGGGTGTGACATCACACTAGTCCGATTTACTAGTCTTAGTTTACTCAAAACCTAAAGACTAAAGTAAAGGTTCACAATTGTAGCTATTTGATTTTAGTTTTAGTGTTCGTCTTGTTGGACTATTTGATTTTAGTTTTAGTTTGTAATTGTAGGTTGTAGCATTTGCAAGTTTGTAAAGGCCTGTAATTTGATTAACATCATAAATTCCATACTATATTTTGGCGGTGACATGTAATTATAGCCTTCGTACTATATTTTCTCTTATTAATGCAATTTCTCATTATCTTTCTTGTTTCACTATATCAAAGCATTTAAACAAGTGAGAAGTCATATAATATTTTATGGACATTTTCTTATTGGGTAAACCAAAAACCGAACCCATAATGATCAAAAATCCGATAAATCGATACGGTATTTGGTATTTAGAAACAACACACACATAAAAATTAAAATACTAATAAATATACTAGTATTAGTATAAACTAAATATTTAGAATTAAAACTTTAAATACTTTATTTAGATTGAAATATATATAAATGTAATTGATTAACAAAAAGAGTTGTTTGTACTTTCTTTTATATTTTTACATGTGTAATGCATTAGTATGATACAAATGAGACTCTTTTTTGAATTGTCAAAGTTATCAACAAAGAAAAATTAAAATTCTAAAAAGCTGAGATAAATTCAGAAGAACTTATTTATTAGTTTTAAATATAATACTCTATTATACGAGTATATATTAGTTAAAATTGAACAAACTATTGTTACCGATTTATCATACCAAAAAATATCAAAATTGAACTTCAAAATACCGAATTAAATTGGTATTGCAATGGTATAATAGTTTTAAGAAATGAATACCGAAATTACAATATCAAAATTTCAAATACCAACCATAACATACCATGCTCACCCCTACCACAAGTGCCTTGGGATCCATGTATAGCATCCAAGAGAGTTATAAATATGTCACGACCCAAACCGTAGTAATTAGCACCCACATTAACCCTCTGGTGGGAGAACCATTACTACAACCCAGCTAAACAATACTAACCAAAAGACATGCATTTAGAGATGTGAAAACGAGTTTAAATAATCAATTCAAAAGTTGAGTTCCCATAAACTCAATAAGTTATCAAAAACAAACATAAACAAGCGGAATTTCAACCCCTAGAACCTGAAAGCCATTACACCAAAACTTCTAACTAAACGGTCTAAGATAAGGGGATGCAACCCCAAAATAACTAAACATAAAGTAAGAGTCTGAAAGGTCTAAGTCAGAAGGAAAATGAACTAAGATCCTAGATGAATCCATGGTAGTCTGAAGGAATTGGCTCACCCTTGAACCCGACAAGTCAGTGATCTCCTAACTGAGGTCTCTCAACAGTCGCTTGAAGATGCCCTGTACTCAACAAAGAAAGAGCAAATGCAGTATCAGTACACAAACAACAATGTATTGGTAGGATCACACGGCTAATACAGTAAGTGAGACATACACAAGTAACTTTAACAAAGTAACCCATAGATATACATAAAGAATGATTATTTACCAGTTCATTCTCAATATATCAGTTTCACAATATCAATTTCAAATGCAACAACTAATGATGGTTCTCTCATGGAACCCACACTCAAACAGTTAGTGTGTCAGAACGTGACACCTGATCCAATTATATTTCAGAACGTGATACCCGATCCAATATGTGTCGAAACGTGACACCTGATCCAATCAACCAAAATCACAAACACAATCAGCACCACAATGAATAATTTACACACTTATATCGTACAATCAGGTAGCAGGTTCATTACATACTATGAAATCACAATTAGTCTTTTCATTAGATTCATTTCATCTTTCTCTATTAACATACAAACATGAATACAATGGAGTAGTTAGCAAGCATATATAACACAGATGGGAAATCAAACCATCACCTACCCTGAAATCAAGCCTGAACACTCTTAAGTAACTTGAGCCTTTCCTTTTCAGAGTCTCTTAGTTTATTTTTTTTTTATCTAAAACAAGTAATTAATGCAGAGGATCAATAATAGTGGCCTAGTTTACCCGGATTATATCCAAATACTAACCCTTGGCCAATCCCATGATCTTAAAACCCAATTAGGGCTTTTTCTACCATTAAATTCAAGCCAAAACCCTCCCCAAGGATAAATAGCAAGGATTTTTAATTCTAAGAATCAATTTACGAATTAGGAGAGTAATTGACTTACCTATAGCGCGAGAATTAGTGAAAAACGAGAAGAAATAGCCCTAGGTCTCCCTTTTGCTCTCCAAGAACAAAATTTGCAAAAAAATAATGTTTTGGGACTTTTCAAGTTTTTACTCGCGATAGGCCGCCATAGTGGGCTAATTCCGCCATGGCAGAAATAATCCCGCCACGGAGGGTTGTACGGAGACAAAGACTAAGAATTTGTGTTCCAAGTCTCAATTGCACAACAGACCCTCAAACCTGACATTATAAAACCACCCTTTTAGGCTAAGATCAATTAGGAGAGTTCTACCCGCCCGAATTCAATTTCGTAAATTCGTACAGGATCATTATCGTCTTGGCTATCCACTCAAATCATTATATTCATTATCAAATGCCCCATCCATTATCAGATTACCCTATACCTTACCTAACTCATATTTCGTCCAAGTCTGGCTTAGGCTGGAAATTTCCAAGTTACTAGTCAAAAGTTTTCTGGACCAATTTCCTTCCCCATTGGATTATTCATAATGACGAGAACAGATCATTACGAAATCATCCTCCGGAACTGAGTTGTCAAAAACTCAAATTCGACCTCGTTAAATCAAATATTGACTTTTGTCAAGCTTTCCTGAAAATCCAACTTTCAAAATTCACCATACTCCCTCTGTCCTTAATTACTTGTCCACTTATGAATTGACACACCTATTAGGAAAATAATGATTGACATAGTGAGTTTACCATTTTACCCATATAATTATAAAGTAGATGAATTAAAAAGTTAAGAGTTTCAATAAATTCTACCTTTTTCAAAATAATTAATTAAGGGTATAACATGAAAAAAATATAATTGTCCTTTTGATTTATCAAAATGGACAAGTAAAAGAGAAAAATTGGACAATTAATTAGGGACAGAGGGAATAATAAAGCTAGTGAAATAATAATAAAAAGAAACAAGCTGAAAATACAGACGACTACGACAATCATTACACAACCACTAAGTAATGTAATATTCTCTGTCCAACAATAGTTGTCCACTATTGACTTGACATACTCCTTAGAAAACAATAAATAAAAGGGATAGTATTACTATATTATCCTTTGACTTTATTAAATTTAATGCTTTGAGATATGTGTTATATGATAAATAGTATTTAATAACAAAGGTAAAATAGACACAAAAAATAAATTATCTCTTGATTTTCTAAATTGGAAAAGTATTTGTAACGACTTGATTCCGTCGTTAGGGAAAAGCCAATGGGGAAAGAATTGGGGTCAGAAAACTTTTTGGTAGTAACTTGAAATTTCCTAGCCTAGTCCAAAATTGGACAAAATTGGAGTCATGCGAGTCTAGGGAAATCTGGTAATGAATGAGAGATTTAATAATGGTTTTGATTATATGAGTAGATAGCTAAGACATTAAGGAACTCGTACGACTTTACGGAATTGAATTCGAGTGAGTAGAACTCCCGAAACTAATCTTAGCGTGTGAACGGGTATTTTATGAGTGTCATGGGATGAAGGTGTGTTGTGAAATGGGGGTTTGAAATTCTTAAATTTGCTCACTGTTTCAGTGCAAGCCGCTAGAGCGGGGCCGCTGTAGCGGGGTGAGGACCGCTATGGCGGGACATACGCAACTTAAGTAAGAAAAAAACCTCAAAAACATTTTATTCTGCAACATTCGATCTTGAGAGCTAAGGAACGACCTAGGGATATTTCTTGAAGGTTTTCCACCTATTCTAGCACCGAAGGTAAGGTTTTTGTTCCCCGAATCCATTTTTCGATCCGTAGAACGTAGTTTCTTGGGTAATTATCATTGAGGAAAGGTTTTGATCTGAAGTTAATGGTGGAAAAAGCCCTAATTTGGGTATTGGGATCTTGAGTTGGCCGAGGGTTGATAATGTTGATTATAATCCAGGTAATTAGGCCTCGTTTATTGATCCTTGTATTAATTGTATGTTTTTAGACCACGAACAAGCGGGAAGAATCCGGAAAGGGAAGATTCAAGTGCCTTAGGGGATTCAAGCTTGTATTCGAGGTAGGTGATGATTGTGATTTCATGTTGTGTGATGTATGTTGGTAATTACTTTATTATAATGCATGTATGTATGCGAATGTTGCATTATTGATTACACTAATCGTAAATGAGTATGAATGGATGATTGCATGTCATGAATCAACACTTAATTGTATAATTATGAGAATGTACATTGTGATTGTGACTTGTTGAATGGATCGGGTGTTACGTTTCAACACACTAACTTGGATAAGATGTTACGTTCCAACACACTAACTTGGATCGGGTGCCACGTTCCGGCGCATATATGGGATCGGGTGTCACGTCCGATACACTAACTTGGATCGGGTACCAAGTACTGGTACACTAACATTTTGGGTATGAGTTTCATGAGAGGACCATTGAATTGGGTTCC
>NW_006239035.1:566297-574880 GCF_000226075.1 Solanum tuberosum
TGAGAGGACCATTGAATTGTGTTGTGTATCTACTTGTGATGATTACGTTCATATCTAATGATGATTGAGGTTGAAAGGCTGTTTGTTACTCTAAAATGATAACAATGTGTATTATTGAGAACGTGGAATGTTACATTGATCCTGAAAAGATGACTAATATTGTATATGTTCGGTATATGACTATTTTATAATGTTGTGGTTACTTGCATGTGCTTCACTTATTGGTATAGCCGTGTGATGTACCAGTACACTGTGGTTGTGTACTGATGCTGCACTTGCTCGTTCTTTGTTGAGTACAGGACATCTTCAAGCGGCTATTGATAGACCTCAGCTAGGAGATCAGTGATCGAGACCGAATTTCAAGGGTGAGCCAGTTCTTTTAGGCTGCCACGAAATCCTTCATTTTTGTTTAGTCCATTCTTTTCGGACTCAGACTATTGATAGATGTTTCTTATGCTTAGTTTTGGGTTGTACCCATTCCCTTAGACTTGTTGCACTTTAGATGTTTTGGTACAATGACTTTTAGGTTCTAAGGATTAAGACTTCTGCATTTGTTTGGTTAAGTTATTTGTATAAACCTTTGGAGTTTATGGGAACTCTGTATTTCTTTTGGTCGTTTAAATCTGCTTCTGTATCTTTAAATGCGTAATATTTGGTTAAGTTGTTAGTTTAGGTTGTAGTAATAGTTCTCCCACCGGAGGGTTAGTGTGGGTGTCAATCACGACAGTTTGGGTCGTCACAGTATTATTGGACAACTATTTTTAATATAGTCAGTGATGAATTCAGTATTTTACGACAATGGGTGCTTAACTTTTTTGTTTTGACATAAATTTATTACCAATTACATAGCATGTAATTGTATGCATGTAGAACTATTTGATTGCATTCTATAAGTAAAAAAAAAAAACAAGGTAATGAAAGCATTACAATCAGTATCACCGTTATGAAAGAAAACTAGTCACAAATAACAAATGTACCCATCGACTTATATATTTTGGAATGGATATAATTAACAATGTCATTGCTAACACTTGTGAATATTTAATGCTTTGTGTGGAAAATTAAATAACATTATAAATTTGACGTCAATATTATTATAATATTCATTTGTGATATGATTCATAAACGAGAAAACTCACTCATAGGTATATTTTGCTTCTTTTATTTAAAAATAATAATAATTTAGAATTATTCAAGCCTTCATGAGTGGTAATTTATTGGGCAAACTAAGCACCAATGAGGAGAAGAAGAAAAATAAGAAAAAAGGCACCTTAGATGGAATCGATCCCTCATCTGCCCAAAACAAGAGCCGTAAGCGCCCAGCTATATATCAATCAATGCGCCATGGCAGACTTAATGTTATGAGTGCTCACTAGTTTCTTATATCTGTTTGCTCAATATTTTTGTATATGTAAACTTTACGTCGAGGTCAATGGATGCTCAAGCATCCACAACGCTATATGTAGGTCCGTTCCTGATTATATAGTGGACAATTATTATTAGATGAAAGGAGTAACATGTACATAATTACAATGTATTATTCATTATAAAATAAATCTTTCATTATTAATTTATTCATCGAATCAAAAGTTTTGCATTATCATGTGGCAAAGGGAGAGAATTAGGATCCCATAAATTAATACTCTCGAGCACTGCAATAGGTAGTTGAACTAACTGTACCAAATGGTCGGCATCGCCTATATCTCATTAAACTCCTAAACACCTCAAAATGTAAAATCCAAAGAATACTACTTGAGGTTGATGGGTAGATTTAAAAGGAAATGACATATTTTATCTGGTTAATTTAATTATAGATAAATAAAAATACACGTAATTTTTTCTTCAAAATTTGAATTGAAAATGTCTAATTTGAACACTTTAGCCGGAGTTTTGGTGTGCGATTGGAACAAAACTTTAGTTGGAGTGTCAAAATAAAAAAAGAGAAACTTTCAAAAAACAACAAATATTAGGCCTTAAATAGAATTCCATAGCTACAATTTCATTAATTACAATTCGTATAAAAAAAAAATTATTTGCTACGCATTTGTATTTTTTTTTTTTTTTGCGGTTTTGGAGAAAAATACAAATCGATTTGTATCAAAATGAATATATATTAGGAGGAGAGAGGCGAGCAAGATCGAGAGGGAGGAGAGATGATTGTATTTTGTATTAATTTTGCATTGTATTATGTATTTATTTAGTGCATAATTGTATTGTATTATGTATTAATTGTATTCAAAATGCAATGAATGCAAGTGTATTCATAGGATACAATTGATACATAACACATTTGACAGAGAGAATGATATATTGTATTTGTATGAATTGTTATCTCTTATAAAACCCAACATGAATACAAATACAATTGATATAAAAATATAAATACGATTTTCGAATACAATTGATATAAAATGCAAAACTCTCACCTATATTTGATTGAATAAAATTAATACATAATATATTTGAATGGATTTGTTCGTATTGACAGGAGAGAGAGAGAGGGCGGGAGAGAGTTTGCTATTAAAATAACATATAGTATGTTTTTTGTAATTTTCTTAAACTATAACTGTTTTTCATAAATATGTCGATATTTTTACCATTTTCCATATTTTTTTCATAAAATATCCCGACAAGATTAAAAAAGCTGGCACTGTATTAAGCCAAATATATAAGAAAAGAAAAACAATCTTCATATTGTAAGGAGTATTTCAGTTATAGTTATAAGCTTGATCCATCATTTGTTAAAAGTTTTGTGACCATGTTCATCTAAAGTTTAAAAGCGGCTAGAGAAAACACATAATTTTTTTATTTATTTTATTATATTTAAAAGGAAATGACATATTTTATATGGTTAACTTAACTATCGATAAATAAAAATACACGTAATTTTTTCTTCAAAATTTGAATTGAAAATGTATAATTTGATCACTTTAGCAGGAGTTTTGGTGTGCAATTGGAACAAAACTTAGTTGGAGTGTCAAAATAAAAAAAGAGAAACTTTCAAAAAACAGCAAACATTAGGCCTTAAATAGAACTCCATAGCTACAATTTCATTAATTACAATTCGTATAATTTTTTTTGATTTGCTACGCATTTTGTATTTTTTTTTTTTTTTTTGCAGATTTTGGAAAAAAATACAAATCGATTTGTATCAAAATGAATACATATTAGGAGGAGAGAGGTGAGCATGATCGAGAGGGAGGAGAGCTGATTGTATTTTGTATTAATTTTGCATTGTATTATTTTTATTTAGTGCATAATTGTATTGTATTATGTATTAATTATATTCGAAATACAATGAATACAACTATATTAATAGGATACAATTGATACATAACACATTTGACAGAGAGAATGATATTGTATTTGTATGAATTGTTATCTCTTATAAAAACCAACATGGATACAAATACAATTGATATAAAAATACAAATACGATTTTCGAATACAATTGATATAAAATATAAAACTCTCACCTATATTTGATTGAATAAAATTAATACATAATATATTTGAATGGATTTGTTCGTATTAACAGGAGAGAGGACAGAGAGAGGGTGGGAGAGAATTTGCTATTAAAATAAATATAATATTTTTTTTGTAATTTTTTTAAACTATAACTGTTTTTCATAAATATGTCGATATTTTTACCATTTTCCATATTTTTTTCATAAAATATCCCGACAAGATTAAAAAGCTGACACTGTATTAAGCCAAATATATAAGAAAAGAAAAACAATCTTCATATTGTAAGGAATATTTCAGATATAATTATAAGCTTGATCCATCATTTGTTAAAAGTTTTGTGACCATGTTCATCTAAAGTTTAAAAGCGGCTAGAGAAAACACATTATTTTTTTATTTATTTTATTATATTTTTAGTATGTCTTTGTTATCAGGGGAGGATCCACGTGGGTTTCAGGGGTTCATCCAAATTTTCTTGGTAAAAAATGGCAATGTATATATAAGCCAAATTTTCTGTATTTATGTAGATATATTAAATTTAAATCCCCTCATGAATAAGAAGCAAGGTGTAGCGTACTGGTAAATCTCCTTTTAAATTGACCCACCAATCTTTTACATTTTTTGTTTTTTGTTTTTTTTTTAATATAAAAAATAGGTGCTAAAAAGTAGATTTAAAGCTATTAAAATGCAAACGTGAAGGAAATTCAAATGTGCTAAAAGGTCTCTTGTAATGGAATTAACTTTTTGTACCTATAAACTATATACTACTACTTCTTTGGAATTGTGTTTTATTGACTTATTCACTCGTTTATATTTTTATTTTTCGAACCCCCTAAATGAAAATCTTGAATCCGTCACTGCTTATTATGATATCATGTCGAAGTATTGTGACAATTTCATCTAAAATTACATTATTAATTAAAAAAAATCTTAATTATATTCTCAAATAAATTTAGTCTCATAGTTAATAAGACGTTATCTCACATAGAGCTAAGCTACTTTGTACTTTATATTTTCCCATACAATCTCTTAATTTTATAATTTTACATTTGATAAAAACATTGTTATTAATCCTCATTTTCCTAGAATGTAGGAATTTGCTTTCAAAGCGAACGCCATGCCGATGATATTGTCAAGATTCTTCTGTCCAGATAGAGAGATGTGCAAATTCTTTTAATTTCTTTCGTTAAAAAATCATAATGTATATATATAAACCTTTTATTTATTTAAATAAATTGTTGGATATTCTTGATGATTTTTTTTTTTGAATATTCTTATTTAAAATTCTGGTTCCGTGTACATATACTACTAGTATTAATTACTACCGGATGTTCATACATTATTTAGGTTACAAGTAGAATATTTAGTTGTTTTTTAATAAATTGGGCGTAGGGGAAGGGGAATTGACCCGGAGATGGGATTATAACGTGGAGAATTATTTTTTAATTAGTTTCTAATTTTTCTTGTTCTATTTTCAAAATCCTTTTTAACTAGCAACGAATGGAGAATCAGATCGAAGATCTAGTTCTTTACTATATTTTATTCTGATCCCTTTAAAGTATTTGCATTTTACTGAATAAAGTAATAACAAGTGTAACAAATAGAGTCATAAAATAATACACGCTTCATTTTAAGGAACAATATAACTAATTAATATTAGAGGAGACATGACGAGTACAAGAGCAGACAGAATTCAAATGATTCCTTCCGTAGGTAATTAATATAGACTCAGCGTTTAAAATTTAATTGGACAAAGAAATTAAATATAGAACTTGAATAAAATATTTAAAAAGGCAGGTTCCAAGGCAAATTATTTGCACTTTTCTAGTCTGCTTATTGACGTTTGTTACTTCAATGAAGTGTTAGGTTTTGCATCCTGCATGGACATATAGAGAAAAATAATTAGAATAAATTAGCTAAATAAAATTTGGACTAAAGTTAACATATATATATTCATGCAAAACGATGTTGGTGTACTATCGTGTTCGAATCAATTTATGTGTGCACATCAATTATTCAATTACAGATCTATTATCTGTCATCACTATAAATATGTTTGTTTATATAGTACTTTGTAAAATAAATATAGTAGTAAATTTAGATGAACAATAGCCATCGAGAGTAGACTACATTTGTCCCATGGTGTCCCTATTAGGATGCTCGTGTTAGGAATGTGTAATACGTAGATATGTTCCTTATTGTGAAGGTGACCCCTCAACCTAACCCTACTACCCCCCACCACTGTTTTTTTGTTGAATTAATTAAGGGGTGATGTATGATAATTGCCTTATTGTTTTTACATTAGACAAAACTAACTGTTTTTAATTAGATTATGACATCACTTTATAAAGCACTAGTATCTTTTAATGTTAGTCATAACCTGCATGGTTTTAAGGTAATGTGGAATACCACATACATTTTTTTTGGTCCTATAGTGCATAACACATTACTAGCCATATAATAATGTTAGTGCATATAACTTAAATTCGTTGGAAGATAGATTGATGGAGCATACCTTTAGTAAGAATAATGTTAGTCAGAGGTGGTTCCTCCAGTAGTTTTGTATTTGGGGAAGGGCACCATACCATGGTCAATAAAAAAAATATCCCTTAAAAGGATTTCATAGTGTCGTTTCACTTCTTCAGCAGTCTTGCCTCCAACTGCTTTAGCAACATTGGACCAACGATCGCGAGTTTCCTTGTCATACACAGACAATGCCTTCTCAAACGCCTTGTTTTGTTTATCGGTCCATGATCCTGAAGAACCGTGTTGAGATGACATCGAACTCATAATGATATTTGTTAAATATCACAAGTTGTGAAAAATGTTGAAACAGAGATAGCAAGAGCCAAAGAAGAAGAGACTAAGCAGAGTTGGTATGTTGTGAAAACAGAGTTGGCAAAGGGCTGTTTATAAAGGGAGGGAGAATGCACCTACTAGGGTGTGGTATCAATTATCATAGTCAATAAAGTTAAGTAAAAATACTTGGAGATCAAATATTTACTAGGTACCTAGTGGGAAATAGTAGTATATCGGTGAAATAGTCAAAGTGCAAACAAGTTGGCGCGTTATCAAGAAAGGGGAAAAGGGGGTGAAAGTGGGCCCAAAAAATTATTGCAAAGAATTTTGGTGATTTGTATTCTTAGGAACCACAAGAAGAGATGGAGAAAGAACATTCACATAAATATGAGCATGAAGAATCAGTATCCCCCAAACAAATTTTCAATTTTAGTTACACCTCTTTCATTTCAAAGGAGCCACATAAATTAAAGTATACTCAAAATCTAATAAGTTTTAGTTACTAGTCCTTTTCTATCACATATAGCATATATATAAATAAATAATAACCTAAGACTAATAGGGACTTATTCACATGGTTGTTTTATGGGGATTGCTTAATAACTCTATTATTGTAATTAGATGGTAATCCTTTGGGAATAAGCACACCACTTGTCAAAAAAAATATCTATCACTTGTTTATCTTTAATTTGAGATACAACAATCAAGAATCATTATCATCTTGTTTGATTTATATATTCCAAGATATTGACTTGGAAAAGAGATGGGACCCAAATTCACTAGCCGTACAGCAGGAGCTTTCACGAGAGTGTCACAATGCTAGCTAGTTACAGAGTTCAGTCTGAAGAAGAGATTGCCAAAGATATCACTAACATTCATGAACTATCTTTTATGTTACTAATTTTGAGCCTCGGAGATCTTGATTTCAGGGGTGTCACATGATACCGTTTCGTTTGCCAAAGATATCACTAGCATTCATGAACCATCTTTTATGTTACTAATTTTGAGCCTTGGAGTAGAGTTTATCTTGATTTCAGTGTGTCACATGATACTATTTCGTTGGTGTTTTTTTTACTAGATATACATATATTAGTAATAAATGAAAATAAAAGGTAGAAACACTAAAAGGAAAATGTTTGTCAAAAAAGAGGTGTACTGGTATGATGGTTAGGTGATTGTACATCACTTAGAGCAGTGCGATAGTTGGAGTCTTTCTGTTCTTAACTAAACATTTCGAGCCAAAACTTTGAAAATCTTAAGCGGTTCACAAAAAGCATTTTGATATGTATGGTATTTAGGTATTAATTAATGTATCTATTAAGGGTTATTTATGTAATTATATATGTATCAACTCTTGTATAAATATCTCCTATATGAATAACTGGTTGTAAATGGGTTTTCAAATCAAAGAAAAAATCTAATGGATTAAACACCATAAGGTTGTTATAGTTGTTAAGTTTTTCCATCGTTATCTTGAAATTGACTTTGATGATGCATTCAGTCTGACAATTTCAGCACATATTAATGAAATGAGTCCATGTAATTCAAATTTAATGACTTGGATCACTCATATTTTAATTGGGTAAATATGAGTTTCAAGCTATTTTAAGAGCTCCTACAAATATGGTCAAAATGGGTAAAATATGGGTATTCATTAGTGCCGGCAAAATGAGCCCATATTTTGGTAACCCGCCCAATCCGTCCATATTTAATGGGTTGGGTGAGTGACTTTTACATGGGTAAAATATGGGTAATATGAGTAAAATATGGATTAGCCAAATGAGTTAAGCTTCTAACTTTTATTCACTCAAAATTCATGATATTACCAAATATATTGTAACTGCTCTTCCTTTTTATGTTCTTCTATAAAACTAATTATTTTTCTCTATGATTGAAAATGTGAAATCTTTGGCCCTCCAAAAATATCTATTTTAAATGTACATTTCTTTTGTTAATTCTAATTATATTTTTTTTATTTGTTTAATTTTATATTAGAAAATAAATAATAGTGTATAATAAGCATATCATGTACTAGTACTGACATTGTGTAAAGTGCATTAAGCAAGTTTTAGGGTATGTTTGCTATGAAGGAAAACATTTTCACCCTTACCCTCGACCCCCTCCCCCACCCATCCCTTACCATCCCCCAAAAAATAATTTTAAGTTTATTTTTAAAAAATATTTTGAACTTCAAAAATTCATTTTTTCACCCCTACCTTCGACTCCCCACCCCCCAAAATAATAATTTTAAGTTTGTTTTTTAAAAAATATTTTCAACTTCAAAATTTCATTTTTTTCATCCCTACCCCCACCCCCCCA
>NW_006239035.1:575830-581022 GCF_000226075.1 Solanum tuberosum
AAGTCTTTTTTGATTATTTTTTTGGGGTTGGGGGGAGGTGGGGGTACATGGGTAGGGTGGGATGGTAGGGGTTGGGGTATTAACAACTTAGTTGATTTAATATTTTTTGGCTTTAAGAGATTAAAGTGGGTTACAACCATTTCACCCAAACCATATTTGACCAAATCCATAGTTACCCATAATTTATATGGGTGGATTGTGATCCAATCCATTTTAACTCAATCCATATTCAATCCATCTAAATCCGATCCAAACCACCCATTTGCCACCCCTAATTCAGTCTTGTTGTCAAACCTACAACTATTTGAGTTGTTTTCTATTGTCATATCACAAGGATAGATTGTCAATCAACTTGATATCTCTAATACGTTCTTGCATGATAAGCTAGAGTAGGATGTATACATGGTGTAACCATCTGTTTTTGTTGAGCCAAATCACTTTGATTACACATGTAAGCTAAAGATATCTGTTTATGTCCTTAAACAATCTTCTTCAGAAATAAATGTTTGATTGATGCCTAGTATGGGCTTGGTTTCCAAGGCTATTAAATAAAGGCAGAATGGCCTGAGAGGCCTTTGTACTTGACTCGATTTGTAAGTTGGATTCTTGTACTTATGACTTTGCCAACTAAATCCTTAAACTCATTCAAACACAATATTTTAGACACCTTTCTCATCTGATGGGTGTGCGTGTAGTACACTCATTTTACACATGAAATACCACTTCATTTTTTAATGACTCATTATTATTATTATTATTTTAATGACACATCAGAAATTAAATATTTAAAAATAAATAATATTTTTAAAAAATGCAACTTTCTCTCTCTCTACCATTTCATCCCTTCCCACTTCATCTCTTTGTTCCCACCTTCTACCATTTTCATCCTTCTTCATAGTTCACACTCAAAAATTTCTTCAATCACAAAATGTGATGGATTATAATTAGTTCTTGCACATGCTTTATGGTTCTATTTATTTTTAAAAAATATATTTATATGTAAATTCAAGTAGTAGATCTTAAAGAATTAAGTTTATAAAAATGGTGAATGGTATATTTTCTTGCAAAAAAAAACTTTTTCCAATTTTTTATTTGATGATTTTATTGTGATAATGTGTACGTCAAAGAAGAAGAAGAGAAAAGGAGTAGGGTGGGCAGTGGCAGATCCAGGATTTTACTGTTATAGGTGCTCACTTATTTTAATATAAACTTGTATTAACCAAAGAGCTTAATTGCGCGCTAAAATTCCTCAACAAGAGTGTTTTTAAAAAAAAAAAATCAATAGTCAATCAAAATTCTTTGAATTGGTTCAAGAAAAAAAAAAGAGGAGGAACAATTTACCTTCACGTACAATTGTAATTACCAAAAAGGCAAACCAATGAGAAGGAGGATTTTTTTGCTTTTGAGTTGGAAAACTTAAATGAAGGCTCTAGAACATAATATTTTTTCCTTCCCCTTTCATTTTCCCTAATTAGACTGACAAGAAAGAAAGAGTAAATAAACATGAAAAATCATGACTAAGTTGCATAATAGACATGAGCAGTGACCGCTTCAAGATTCTAAGATCGTGGTTGTTTCTTTAAATATCAATCACAAAATATAAATGCACAAATTTAACACTGGTCATAAAAATGATATTAAAATACGATAGCGAAAAAAAATTAATAAAAAAACTAGAATAAAAATATATTGAAAAAGGGAGAAGGAATTTTGCAACTTTTGTATAAAATTTAATTTAAGAAAAGTCGGCGGGACAATGTGAAAGGGAAAATAGAGCAAGGACAAAAATAAATATATAAATAAATAAATAAAAGAAAGTGTAATTGGAAATTAAAAGGTAGAAAGAAAAATACAAAATTTAATTTAAGAAAAGTCAGTGGGACAATGTGAAAGGGAAAATAGATCAAGGACAAAAGTAAATAAATAAATAAAACAAAGTGTAATTGGAAATTTAAAGGTAGAAAGAGAAGGGTTGAAAAGGTAGAAATAATGTGTCTAGAGGGATTCGAACTCGGGCTGAGAAGCAAAATGTAAACCTTGAGCACCCACTTTCAACCAACACGCCAACTGAATCGTTTGTTGCAGGGGTGCTCACCTTTATTTTTATACGATTTTGTCTTAATTTCTATATAAGTATATATAGTTCGATACGAGGTTAATGTGTGCTCGAGCACCCGGACACCTCCATGTGGGTCCGCCCCTGGGGTTGGGGTGGTTGGGTGGGGGTGGATGTGGGCTGAGGTTGAAGAAGAAGAAGAGGAGAAAATGAGTAGGGGTGGGGGCTGAGGTTGAAGAAGAAGAGAAAAAGGTGGGGTGTAGTGAAGGAGGCTTTTAGTGTTATTTTTTTTAAAAAAATTTTATTATTGTTTTGTCTTATAATTTTGATAATTTTAAATTAAAAATATTGTACTCACTTGCTTCAAAACGCGTGGGATTACGTATTTGTCCAACTAAGTCATTTTTGTGCCACATAAGCTCGATCAAAGGTCATAGGGGTTTAAAAAATAGAGTTTCAAAAGCCCCCAAGGCCTAGCTCAAGTGGCAAAAGGTGGAGGATTTGTGGCTTAGGTCGCAGGTTCAAGCCCCCACACCATGCAAAGCGAAGCCCGGTATTTAAGTGGAGAAGGGTAGAGGGGCGGGGTCCATTATCCACCGAGTTTAGGAGGCTGTGATACGTCCAAAGGGCGGGTCACAGACGGATTTCTCGGTTAATCAAAAAATAAATAAAATAGAAGTTTCATTGATTTAAGGGTTCATTTGGCAAAGTGATGAGTAAAAGGGTTCAACTGACAAACGAAGCCAAGTACAGGGGTCTCCCAGGTCATTCCACCTTAAATAAATTCTGCACTCTTTTTTAGAAGCACAAGACTGATTATTTTGTCGGTTCTATATATGTTGATAATATAATTATAGTCTTCGGTATGCCTATGTATTTAGTTGCTGCATTGCTTCAACATTGGGAAATTCATTTCCCCTTGCGCAACTTGGACAAGCTTAATTACTTTTGGGACATCGAAGCTATATAGTGATTTGATGGATTGTTATTGCATCAGTCAAAATGTACACATGATTTCTTGCAACGAAGTAACATTTTAACTTGTAATAATATTCTACTCCCAAGTGCCCTAATAATAAGTTGCACACAAGTGAAAACACTCAATTTTCTTGAAGATAGTCTTTAATTATCGAAGTATTGTTGGTTGGTTGCAATATCTATCTTTCACTAGAATTGATATTTCCTTTTCAGTTAATAAAGTCTCTCAGTTCATGCGTAGTCCGACAGAGAAATATTGCGCAATAGTTAAATGTATCTTGCGATATTAGAAATCTACTTCTTCTGATGATATTTTCTTTCTAAATCAAAACTTTCACCAATTACAAGGATATTGTGATACCGATTTGGGAGGAAGTATAGATGATTGAAAGTCTACTACTACTTTTGCAAGTTTCTTAAGTTCAACACTTGTTTCTTGGTGTTCACGTAAACAACAATTTGTCTCGCGCACCACTATTGAGATCAAATATCACTCTCTTGCTGTTGTCGCCTGTGAACTCCTACATATATATTAGTCTATTATTGAAAGAAACTAGTGATATGACTTTCTGACGATCTTTTTTAAAAACCTTTATGGGACCCTCCGTAATGAGTTGGAGGAGCAGTACGTATAGCCTCACCATGATCCACAACATAGTTTGGCATTCAGGGGCCATTTAACAAGAATTAGACAATTCTCTTAATTTTTTATGTGTGTTAGCCCAAAAATATTTTAATGATATGAGTTTTTGACTATTTTTATTGAAAAACTTTTAAATACCTCCTACATGATCAATGAAAGTCATGTTGATTTCTCCTTTACACATTTTACCTTATTAGAGGCCTAGCTACGAGTGTGAATCTAGATTAACCGAGCAACCTGATGATTAATTTTTTTAATAAAAAAAATAGAAAGAGAGAAATCTACTCTCTCCTTTTATTTTCTCTGTACATGAAGCAGTGATGATCTTTGGGTACATATTTTTTTTGTAATATTGTGTACTAGTTTATATGAAAATAACATTTCATCATAGCCGAAGTTAGGGTTAGGAGTTTGTGGGTTCTAAATTTCGGGATAGAAGAGAAAAATATTAGAACATACTTCCTTCTAAAAAGAAAAGAAACTTTTTTTGTTGATATAGTGGGGTTTGAATCCAAAACACGAGTGTGAAAAGCATTTGCGCCGCCTTCTTTTACGACTTAGCTGTCAATCATATTTTAGGGGTTGACAAGTTAATATACATATAAATTTATTTAATTTTCTAATAAAATAGTCTATAAAAAAACTAGTGGATTCGTTTGACCCCATAAATCCCCACCTAGCTCTGCCTCCGCATTTCAGGATCGAAAAGCTGCCTTCTTCTTGTCCATTCGTACAATGATTGTGTACTATGATGTTATCCTGTACCATATTTTTTAGCAATAGCAGTACAATCAAATCCAAACGTGGTATCTCTTTGATTGGCCTTTTGCATCATGCTTAGCAATCCCATAAGCAAAATAATTATTTTCATATTCATATAGATGGTCATTATACTAATGATCTGCAAGAAAAAAATCAAATCAGTCATACTGTCCTTGACCAAGTTGAGAGGTTAATTACGATAGAAAGGATAAAATTTCTTCCATCTTAATTAAAGGTATCAAATTCGAATTCTATAATTAAAAAAAATTATAATAGAAAACACTTAGCATTTTTAGTAGGTTTTATGCCGTGCAAACATGAATTAATTAGAACCTAGAATAGAATGTTAGACACCAAGGGTGTGTTTGGTATGGAGAAAAAAAAATTCTGGAATTTTTTTTTTTCCAATTTTTTCATGTTTGGTTGGCTTAAATGTTTGGAAAATGTTTTCCAAATCAGTTTTTTTTTCAAATTTAAGGAAAATGACTTCTTCTCCAATATTAAAGAAAACATTTTCCAAAACTCTACTTCATCCTTTAATTTTTTTTTCTTACCCTAGCCATACCCCATACCCGACCCTCCCCATTTAAAAAAATTAAAAATTAAAATTTTTCTTATTTTTTAAATTCCATATATATCCCCCTCTCCCTCTTCAAACAAAAAAAATTAAAAATTATTTTTTTAAAAATGATTCAAATTTTAAAACTTTTTACCTCACCCAACCCCTACCACTCCTACTCCCTACCCCACCCG
>NW_006239035.1:581230-681085 GCF_000226075.1 Solanum tuberosum
CCGCCACCCCATCCAAGCCGTCAAAATTTTATTTTAAGAAAAAAATGTTTTTGGGAAAAATTATTTTCTTAAAGAGTATTGTTTAGTCTTAAGCCAAAAATAAAAAATATTTTCTTAAAAATATTTTTTATTCACCAACCAAACATTAAAATATATTTTCCAGAAAATATTTTCTACTCACCAACCAAAATGAGAAAATAAGTTAGAAATCCACTTAATTTCCTATTTTCCAAGTTTCCAAGAAAACATTTTGTATGAAAATATTTTCCTTCCTGCCAAACGCAGCCCAAGCTAAAAATAAATAAGAACAATATTATTCTTATATTTTACATAAAGCTAAAATGGTCAGAATTAAAAATCCACTAACCAGGTGCTCAAAATTAAAAGTAAGCTACCATCTAAAATAAAAATAAAATCCATATATTCTCGTACTCTTACTATAATATGAACAAGGTGGATCAAGATTCTATCAACATGGGTGTGAACTTGTGATCTAAAATAATTTTTTTTAATTTCGTCTGTCATTTAATTGAAATTCTTCTTTTATGTCAAGATGATTTAAATAATTTTAAAAAAAATTGTTTTATTTTATTTGTGCAATATAATTTTTATGAAGAGAATTCGATTAAATCCTTTCCCATTTAACTAATTTCGGTCAATAATGTATATACTAAACCTAAGGTGATCCGACCACTTTTTATGAAGTCAACCTCATTGACCATACTGTGAGTAATATAGCCAATCATTAAAAGATGAAAGATAGGCATATCGATCTCTGAAAAGATGATGTTGAATTGAGTCAATTATCAATCATCAATGGACCTAAAAGGATTTGCATTAAGTGGAGGAGATAAATATTGACATAATAAGTATATGTATTTTCTAATTTAGTTTCATCTAATATTTATGTTCTTCAATTTTGAATATAAGTTGAACAAGTAAACATACATGTCTTATATGACATAATAGACATAGAATGTAACTTGTCACGTAGAACGCTACGTAGGACACTTATATCTACATGTTTAACTTTATACAAGTTTAAGTGTCTATTTATGTACATTCAAACATAAATCAAAACAAGTTAAATGATGCGTTCATGTATTATGTCATAAATATCTGGTGTTTTGGAATATTAAATATGAAGGGACAGTAGAAACAAACGTTTGCAGTGCAAGACCATACAATTTGAAGCAACAAGTGGGTGATCCTAGTTCTATCTTATGGTACTTTGTCGGTTAAATAAAACTCCCCAAATAGACCATACATACAACTTGTAGTCCTTTTCCATAGTAGAATCCATACAACCAACTTTTTAAATTGATTCGACTTAAATTGAACCCATTGTCTGAATGTAAAAATTCGGTGGTGCCTCTTGAATCTTAGCTTCATTATCCAACAATCAATTTTTCCGTCAAATGAGTGGCGTACACAAAATTTTGTATAGAGAATATCGTGTTTACAGTGTTAAATAATAGGCTAAGTTGAAATTCATGACCGAATTGAATTAATTAATTGATAAAATGTTATTTGAATTGAAATGAATTTGTTTGAAATTAACAAACTAATGAGTTATCATCCAATTTGCATTAACATTAACCAGATTTTAGTTTCTTGGCTGCCTTAACTTTAACCAGATTTTAATTTCTTGTTTTTTTGTTTGTTTTACTTAATAAAATTATTATTTTTCTTTATTATGATTATATATAAGATATAAGATATCAGACAAATAAAAGTCTTTTTTTTCTTATTTTTTCTAACAAGATTTTTTATAGATAAACTTGAGCTACACATTGATTCAATTTTTTTTTGTTAGTACCAACTTTTAGGTAAAGCCAATGAACCACAAGCTTTGGGTCCCTAATTTTTGGGAGCTCCCCACCCACCCCAACCCCTACTCCCACCCATTATATATATATATATATATATACATACTTGATTTGGCAACGAACACATTTTGCAGTTAAACAGTAAAATTTACCGCTAATCCTACTTAGCGATAGATTTTTGTTAGCTAGGAGCGACAGACCAACAACAAAGTTTGTAGCTAATTTCAATGTTTTTTAATAGTATATTTATTTGGTATATAATCAATTCGACAACTAGTTATATAGATTCTTGGTCACTATTGCATATTGTTCATCTATTTACTATAAAGCTGATTAATGATATGATCTAAAAACACACCTTAAACGATGATCAATTTTTTTACCATAAACAAAAAGGGGAAGTGATTTAATTTGTGGCCCTTCCCATCAAGTGGCTGAAAGATACAATTTCCACCACTTGTATTGTATCCAAACAAGGGTTCTTTGCTCATGATTAGTTGACAATTACTTGGAACAATTTTTGAAGAATATTCTAAAGTAACTTCTAAAGAATTTTAATACGTATATCTTGAGATATTTACATATAGTATTCCACTTTTGTGAAGCAATATATATGTGAAGTATTTTCCTTTCTGAGTTTCCTGGCTAGTGAGATTTCTAGCTAAGGTGGTCCATTTTACAGCTTGCAATAGGAGAACCTTGTATATATGGATATGGTCCAAACACCAAGCTATATCAAGGAAAATACTAATTTGTTGCAAGAAATGAAAATTTATTGAATAGTATCTTTAAAGGAAAAAAAAAAATCCTTTATAAATTAAACTAGTATTCATTTTTCTTGTAAATTCTTTATGTCATACATTGTTCATTGACTTAATTAGTGAAATTGTATATTTTTTTTCATTTTAATTTATGTGGTCATATTTAGTTGGGCACATGATTTAAGAATGATTTTTTTTTAAATTATTTATTTTAAATATGATATCACTGTTTGAAATAAATTTTAAAGTGATGGGAAAAAATTTGCAATCACAAAAAATATGAAGAAACAAGAAAATTTTATTGACAAGTAGTATGGGTACAATTTTGTTTCCCCCTTAATTCTTTTCTCTGAATTTCTCTGTGATTTGACGTTGTTAGTATTGTATTTCTCTGAATTTCTCCGTGATTTGAGGGTTGTTAGCATCGATTTCTCGAATGTAAGAGGCCACATCTTGATTTCTTTGTAAATATTCTATGAATTTATAGAAGTTTTGAATTGTCTCTTTAAGGGAATATATTATCTTTTATATAGGCATGAGCTAGGGTTTACGGTAGAATAACCTCTAAGAATCCGAACTATAATTGAGCACTTCTTGTAGAGTCTCAACTAGAATTGGACATGTCTTGTAGAGTCCCTTAAAATTTCGATGTCTACAATAACATTTGTGTAATTATATAACATTGGAAACACTTGTAATCTTAAACATGCGATAACATTGTGATGTTGTAAAAACTTGGTCACTAAAAGTAAAATAAGAAGTTTAAGTTCGCATTATTTCAAATTTAGAAAGTTCTAATTCTTTTTAGAACGGACTAAACACCCCTTAGAAATTCACACTTCCATAAAAAGTAAGAGGTGTTTACACTAAATTAACCTTAATTAAATAGTACATATTCAATACAATTTTTTGATTATGTATAAGGGAAAAAACATAAATATATTATTTCCTCTGTCCCATTTTGTGTGACACTTTTCATTTTTCGAGAGTCAAACAATTTAAGTTTGACCGAAAATTTGTGCGTGAAATCTTCAAAAAAATTTAAATGAAATTTATATATTTGTAAACTATGTAAAAAGTACTATAAGACACAATAATTGACAATTCAAAGTAATTAAAAGATATAAAAAAAAATTATGATAAAAAATAGACTTGTTTGAATCTCAAAATTTGAAAAGTATCACATAAATTAGGACGGAAAATATATAAGATTAATTATTACGAATGCAAAATGTTCTCTGCTCTCCTAACCTACTTTTTTGGCCTAACCCTACCCAACCACGATGGTGGTCTTGACATCACTCCCCAATCCCCACTTCCCTCCTTTTCCTTTACCACCGAAACCAAATTCTTCTTTTTCTTGTATCAATTACAATCCCATTAAAAAATCGACCGCATACCCTAAATCCGCTTTGTTAAACTAATGCAATTTGCTCAACCCTATCAAACACGTTACTATGTCTATTTGTAATGATTCGGTTGGTCATTTTTTTTTAGAAATTCTTGTAGATTACCATTTTGCTCCTCTTGATACTGCTATGCTAGGAACTCGTAACACCCCAAAAATCTCTAAGCTAAGATCTGAACAATTCTTGATAAGTGTATAGGTGTCATGACCCAAAGTAACCCTAGATGTGACATGGTGTATAAGACCCTGAGAGGCCCTACACAAGCCACTTAACATACATCATACAAGATAATAGAAACCAAAAGAGTTTTAAAGGTAGCTTTTCAAATAAAAAGTTTGGCACAAAATAGCGGAAGTCTAAACATAAGTCTCAAAGCCATCTATTACATCATAATGAAGTGATTGGGACGTAACCTATACATCACATACAATATATGTCACGACCCAGGGGTACCCCCTAGATGTAACATGGTGTACAAGACCCCAAAAGGTCTCATATAAGCCACTTAGCTTTCATAGTCAAGATAATAGAAATTACGAGATTTTAAAAACATTTCAACACAATCAAAGTCTTTATATCAAAAGCAGAAGTCTAATGCACTTGTCTCAAAAATCATCTAATACAATAGAATCTTTGGGACACAGCCCATACAACAATGTTCAAAATATAAAATGAAAGAACATAAGAGAAATGGTGGCCAAATCCTCGAATGCTATGAGGACTCACCAATCTTCAAGTCTTACCCTACTAAGATCCTAGCCACGAGGATAAGAGTCGAGATCACCAGACCCTACATTTGGATAAGAAATGTTGGCAAGAGTATGCGTTAGTACAAGAATGTAATAAATATGATAACTCGCATAAACAACATAAACATAAGCATTAGACAACATAAGTCATAAGCATAATCAATGCACATAATAGATCATCAAAACATAAAAGGAACACTTCTTGAAGTAACCTCAACTTATCCTTAGTCAAGACTTGGGTCATCCGCCTCTAGTCTTACATATCATGGAAGGCAACTCAAGCAACAATCCAAGCTATTCATTCTTCATAACATTGTTCATACTATTCTTGCTTACTTTTAAAGACATGGGGATTCGCCTCTTTGCCTCTTAAAAAGGCTAATGGGTATTCGCCTCTTGCCTTACTTACTATGGGATCATGGGTACTTACCTCCATGTCTTTCTATAAGGATCATGGGTACTCGCCTCCATGTCCAACATCATTGTAGGAATGTGGGTAGTCACCTCTAGTTCAATCTTACATAATAAGAACGTGGGTAGTCGCCTCTTGCTCAACATCAAGGAATAAGGGTAGTTGCCTCACGTCCTTCATCATATGACATAGGTAATCACCTCATATTTTCTAACTTAGAAATATGGATAACCACCTCATATCCTTCTCATATAAAAGTCATGGGTAATCGCCTCAAGCCTCATCAATTTCATAATCTTTTAACTTAGATTCATTTTAGGTGAGTAATCCTTTCAACCTAGAATTATTCAATGTGAGAAAGCCTTTCACATTCATACATACATAAGGAATCATGTGGGTAAATCCCTTCCACAACAATCCTATCTAAAATAAACAATTATCACATAAGCTTTACTCTCAAAGCCCTACTAATCACAATTCATCATATATGCTTCAATCTCAAGCAATTTATATCTATATGCTTCAATATCAAAGCAATATATAATGTACCTTATCAATCCAATAAGAATACATCTAAATCCATAAATTCTCCTTTCATGGAGTAAAACCCATTTACATCAATTTCACCTTAAAACATGGGTTAAGCATGGGTACATGTAAATTCATCCTAAAAACATGTAATCCTATAAATTCATGCATAAACAATCAGAACCCAATCATTTGGATCAACATTCATCAAGACACACAACATTAGAAAAAAACCCTAACTCAAATTGGGGAATTTCTACTTTTCAATTAGGGAATCTTGGGGCCTCTTTGGATGAAAGGATTCTATGGATTAAAATCTATCATACCTTGATATCAAAGCCCACAAATGCTTGAATAATGGAGACTTAACCTTGATCCTAGCTTGAACTCTTTCTTTTTCTTTTTCTTCAAGTTCTAGAGAGAGAAATATTTTGGAGAAGAACCCAATTCTTTTGGTGAGTTTGAGAGAATGACTTGAATGAGAGAGTTTTGGGGTTAAAATCACTTGTATAGAGGTTTTAGGCTTGGGTAAAACGACATAGCTTTGATTCAATTAAAATCAGAAAAGACCCAAAAGCCCCTAACTTTCAGTGGACTGAACCACTTTCACGACAGGCTCCACGAGCCGTGGTGCCAGCCGTGGTCCTAGACCAGTGACTTGGAAAACCACCACTTAACCCTATGAACCTAACTCTTGACCATGGCCCCTCCCACGGCCCGTAGTGGCCTTCACGAGCCGTCAAGTGGCTCGTGTGGAATGTCTCAAGTTAGGCAACCTTGGGGAGCACATTGTCTCACCCTCCATGGGCACCACCAAGACTTGTGGTCCCCACCAGGAAGCGTCATAGTGGTAGTGGGAGGTAAGCCTCCCTTGGATAGCTATTGTGAGCCACTATAGACAGCACCATGACTCGTGGTGCCCTTCACAGCCCGTATGGGTCCACGTGAAGGTTTCCATGCTCATTTCTTTGGTTCATGACCTCTCACTTGGTCCCTTTCTTAGACTACTAGATTCCAAGGTGTTACAATATCCAAAAAGAAAAGACATGAAAGCAATAAAAGAGTCTAGGTCCTCAAAATATGAGGACTCGCCAATCTTCAATATCTATATGGGATCACTGGCCACAAGTATGGGAGGTAGGAGCGTCGAACCATACATTAGTGAAACAATGTAGGAAAAAGTATGCGTCAGTACATTAAATGTACCAAGTATGATAGCAATGCATAAGAGTTATGAAATCATGCTAAAAGGAACATTAGATGACATGCAATGACCAAGCTAAATCATAAAATAACATGTTAGAAAACATAGGTCTTAACCATGGTCAATGCAAGATAAACATCTTTAAAACTCATTTGAGATACTTTTAGAAAGCAACCTTAGTTCATTATTGTGGGAGATTTACTTTTAACCGGCATAGACCATGTGAGCTATAACATGGAATCTGATATCTATCCCACACCGAAAAGAGATGTCCTTACTTGCCAATATAAGAACCATAAACTTCTAGCTTAGGTGGATTCATTAGCTAATGTCTATCTAAGACAAACCTATGGTGACATATAGTTATGGGATAGAGAGATTGCTACTAGAAACTAACCCGGCCTCAACTACGAAAGAGCTTCTATCTCAATATCCTCTTGGTGCTAAGATGGAATAGTCATTAATCTTAATGTATTTTGTTATCCATGAAAGGGCACATCAAGTGGCCAATCCAAGCTAGAATTCATTAGAATATCACCTTAACTTCGATTCATCTTAGGTGAGAAAAACTTTCACAACAACATCGATGTTTTACTCTCAAAGCAACCTTAAATCATTTTCATCAACTTCATAAAGAATCATGCATATCTTCATAAATTCATCTTTCATAGTTCAAAAACTTCATCATATGATCAGCATCTAGAAATCATGGATCATGCATGGGTTCAAGTGCATTCAACCCAAAAATATGTAATTATCTCAATTCATGCATAAAAAGACATAAAATAATCAATTAGATCATAATAAAAAAGAACCCATGAGATTGAATAAAACCCTCACTTCAATTGGAGATCCTAACTTGTAAAACTGGAGAATTTGGGAACCCTATGGAGGAAAGGACTCCATAGGTGAATACTATCATACCTTGAAGTCAAAAACCCACAATTAATGGTGAATTTGGAGACTTGATCTTGACATCCTGGACTTCTTCTTCAAGTTTTAGAGAGAGAAATATTGAGGAAAAACTTGATGAACTTTTGGGTTTTTAGGAGAATGCATTCAACTGAGAAATTTGGGGGCAAAAACATTTATATAGGGTCTAGGATAGAAGGTAAAACGACATAGTATTGGGTTATAATAATTAGGAGACCCATTACGGACCGTCCTGATAGTTAGTAAGTAGGGTTCAAAGACTTAAATTTGGACCAACGGGGCCCATGTACGGTTGGTAGGTCTACCTATGGACCGTACATGGCCACCGTAGGTCCTAAAAATTTTCCCAAAAGTTTTTCTCCATTTCCCTTCTACCTACGGATGCCATCTACGGTCATTAAATGCTTCTACCACAGGTCACACCTGCAACCCAAAACTACATTTTTCCATTTCTATCAAATCTGAGGTGTCACAATAGGGTTGTACCAAATGATTTTTAACTGTGCATAGGTGTTAAAGTCAATTATTTAGTGTGGAAAGATATTTGGATTAAATTAAGGTAATAATAATCCTCTAACACAAAATTGAGTTGAAAGTTTCCTTATCAGTTGATTTTCCATATAAAATGTTATAATGATCAACTTCAAACGACCATATCTCTTAGAATATGAAGAGTTAGGTGGACCATAACCTATCAAATTAAAGGTTTATGAAGCTTCTTTCTAACGTCGCCAAGTTTTTGTCATTTTGAATTTAGATTAGAGTTTTGATCATTTTACTAAATGATGCAATGAAATTTCGTATTGACCGATGGGAAAATTCTAAAAAAAAGTAATTTTTTTGTCGTCCTTATACCACTAGGAAAATCTTAAAATGATTTTCTCAATTCCTATCAAGCCCTAAACAATCATATTTCCATCTTTTAATTAATTCTTCTCCTCACTCAAACCCTAATACAAATTCTACGAAAAATCAAAGCATAAGACTTCCAAGCAAGATTCTTTCAAATATTTTTCAAGGAATTCCAAGAAACTATTTCATGAATCTCAAGAAAGAATTTCTTGATTGTTCTCTTCTAGTCAGGGTTCTTCTTCAAGATTCATGGAGTGTTTAAGGTATGTAAGATTATAAAAGTGAGAAACTTTGTTCCTCCTCACGCCCTACTCCTACAATATATGTTTTTAAGAACAAAGCTAGGGTTTTTACCCAACATTATATGATTTTGAATTCCCTTTATCTCCTATCATTGATTCTTGATTTTTATCATCAAAATTATGGTGCTTTATGTCATTAGTGAGTATTTATTCATGATTCATGCTTATTATACCACATGAACCCCTTTCTAATCAAAGTTATTTAAAAAGCTTGTAGTATTTCATATGCATTAATTTCACAAATAAAATATGTTCAAAATTTTAAAGAAGTCTTTCAAGAAAGAGTTCAAGGAAGTATATTTAGTTTTAAGCACATTATTTTCAAGAAGTATTTTAAGAAAGTATTATTATCTTTAATTTAAAATGCATGATTTTAGAAGAATTTCAATAAAGTATATTTTACTTCAAGTGCACTATTTTCAAGAAAGTATTCTTACATTTAATTTCAAGTGCAGTATTTAAGATGTATTTCAAGAGAGTATATTTTACTTCAAATAGATTTCACCCAAATCTAGAGTTTTATATTATTCTCCATGTGTTCAATTTATTGTGATTCAATTATTTATATTCAGTCTTACCATGCATGATTTAACTTAATTAGATGATTTTCTTTGGTTTAACATAAATCCATGTCTATGCCAATTTTATGAATATAAACTACGTTTATGAACTCGTGAATTATGGTTATGAATCTATGCATATTTTGTGAAAATGATGTTTTTGAGATAAGTATCAATGAATTGTGAAAGATTTCCTCACATATTATGAAATCATGGTTGTTAAAGGTTTTCTCACATATGTATGAATCATGATTTAAAGGAGCTACTCTTATAAGACTTGATGACTTGGATTGGTATTATGCTTATTGCCTTCTTTAATGTTATGTTTTGATAATTGATTGTATCTATTCCATTGGGATTTAACTTAGCACCGAGAGAACTTTGAGGTGGTGGCTCAAATAGGAAAGTCTCTAGTAGTAATCTCTAGTTCCAAACTACGTGACCCCGTAAGATTGTCTTAAATGACCTAGCTAGTGGATCCACATAGACCTTATGATATGATACAAAGTTCTACCAAAACAAGTAGACTCTCCCTTTTCGGTATGGAAGTTACATCAGACTCCATGTTATGGCTCAAATGATCTATTGTCGGTTAAATCTAATATCCCACAAAAGAACTATATTTCTTCAAAGGTTTTTATGACTTCCTCAAAGACTATAATTTAAGCGTATGTTATATTTTCAAAATATTGGTTTGACCTTACATTTATTTATTTCAATTTCAGATTCAGTTTAGCATCTCATATTCATCATGTCCAAATTTACAAATTATCATGCATATATCTCATATTTAGTACATTCAAAGTACCTAGTAACATACCTCTTATGCCTATATTTTTCATGTGATGTAGCTTCAGGTTCTTACTATCAGGATCCTAGTCAGCTGAATCGCATCTTTCGGTATGAGTTCTCTTATTTCGAGCACTCAAATCAGTTTGTAGTTCTAGTATGTTATTTCCATTCACATGTATTGATTAAGTTAAGTGGTCTCACTAACTAATCATTATTAGTAAAGGCTTCATACAATTTAAGTTACTAATCCAAGCTAAAAACATCATAAAATAGCTCATAAAACCTTGAATCAAATATAAGTGAGAAAACCTTTCACCAAAGCCATGATTCCTTAATGTGAGAAAACCTTTCACAATTTCATTTATTCCAGTCTAAAGCAACCTAGATCATAAAACTTTTTTCTTTCATGCTTCATGCATGAGTTTATGAAACAATCATTCATAGCTTCATAGATTCTTTATAATTTCATGCAAATTAGAGTTTATTGTCAAAATCATAGATTCATGCATGGGTTCACATGAAATTAGTTGAAAAGCATGCAATTGTGTTTAAAAACCATAATATGATTAAAATCAATCAATTAAATCCATACAAATAGAACTCATGAGGAATTGGATGAAAACCTAATTAGTTTATGGAAATAAACTTGGAGAAATTTTGGGGACTCAACGGGTAAAAGGAACCCATTGATGAACTCCTTACATACCTTGATCTTGAAGCCCTAAGAAATTGATCAAAAGAGAGACTTGAACTTGAAGAACCTTGATCTAGAGCGAGGGAATTTTGGGGAAAACCTTGGAGAGGGTTTGGGGATTTCGAATGAATGAGAGAGTTCGAGAACTTAGAATTAGGAGTAAAACTACATAGTATAAGAATTAGAAGTATAGGAAAAGACCCAAATACCCTTAAAATAACTATCAGATTGATCCTACGATTGCGACCTACGGTCCGTAGAAATTTATACAGTCATACTGATCAACCGTAGACCAAGTACTAAAGCCTAAAATATCATCCAACTTTGATAAGTCCTTTCTACGGCCCATAGGACCTCTTACAGTTCGTAGAACCAAACCGTAGAACTCAACTTTCAATTTAAAATTTCCTTAAGTCAAACACTTCTATAGGACCTTTCTACGGTCCGTCGATACTCCTATGGTTCCTCCTCTTCGTTTGTAGGTCAACTTCAGAAACTTATTTGTTTTCAAAAACTCATCTCCAAGTCTACGACTTTCTTACTACATTCTGTAGATTGGACACGTGAAACCTGCTTCAATCAATTTTTCTGCATTTTTTTCTTTTTGATTTTCTAACTTTTGAGGTGTTACAAGATCTCACCGTAAATCTAAATAGTCTCAACCGACTAGATCTGATCAACCACCCCAACAAACACCCTGACTAGGATCTGCATCAAAAAGATACAAAAGGTAAGAAAAGCCTCATCCCAACATCGGTTCTACCAATTTATATAAGAAAGGTGAGAGTCAAATAAACACGTAAGACTACAAATAATTTCTCATATCAACAGACAAATTACACAATAAACAAAGCTGGACAATACAATGCAATGAAATGATGAAATGATATGGTGGAATCAAGGTTGTCACACAACTTGTTGTATACACATTGCCGAGCTTTAGCTTTAAGAGAAGGACCCATAGGGAACTCGAAGTCCATATACCAATCTCACAATCTCAATATCACATCAACTTGCCACCTTTCTCGTGGTCAAGGATATATGTAAGGTGTGTCATTCCTATCTCAAAATACTTTTCCATGTCCTCAGATTCACATGATCAGTGGTGTGATGAATGAGAATGAATGCATCACAAGACATAAAATAGAGAGGCATAATCAATTCAACAGGATTTAAAGATTCCAAAGTTCCCAAAGTCAATAAATCATTAAATATAGCATGTTCATGATAGGAAAAAGCGGAAGAATTTATTTGAAATCATTTTTTACCATTTATAAAGCATAGCCTTCTTTTTAAGATGTGATAAAAAATCAGTTAAATCTCCTAACTCAAGCATCCCAAGTAAAAATGTTAAACAAGGCAACTCAACCCTCTCTCAAACAATTCTCAAATGTCACATGTTCTAAAAAACAATTAAAGACACCACATAAGGCCTCCACATAGGCTAAGCATTACAAATAAGCCTACACTAGGATAAATAATACAGTCTACACTTACCAACATCTCAATATCATGCTACCATCTCATTCCATAGTCGAATTCAAAAGAAATATGTCTCAACATACTCATCTATGAAGCCTATACTGTTAAATATAGGTGTCGAGACAAGATCCACGGCTATCTGAAGACTTTGTTAGCAGCAGTCTAAAAAATAGCTAAACTAGATAAAACTAGAGCTCTTCGAAAGAAAGAAGGTCTCACCAATGCTGAAAGGGGGAGATCCTAATAAAGCGTCTGCTATTGATCCTGAAATTCTAAATGTGCATTATTTAAAGATGTAGCACCGAATGACATCAATACATGAAATGTACGGTATATAACATAGATGAATGAAATAACTAGCTAAACTGAATATAGTGAACTAAAAGAGAAAATCTAAATGTAGATTATAAAGTAGTCAACTAAAAGTAAAGCTTGTATATATACTTTTAACAACAAATCTTTACAACTGAATATATATATATACGTGTGTGCATAAAATAATACAATTTAGTTTTCTCACTGAGTTTCTCTAATTAACAACTATCGTATGAGTCTCATGATGATACAACGTCTTGCCCATGTTGTCAGAGCCATCTTTTACCTTGCTAGGATAGAAGACAAGTTGAACTAATGGATCCAATGTTTGAATCCTTACTAGAGGTTTTTTGAGGAGCCACCAGAATCAACAGCATGATCATATCCCGCATTGGTGATCTAATTATGGGGTTTGAATTATCTAAATAGTTACCTGACTTAGTTCTCAATACTCTTTTCAAGACATGAATTGGTGCTCAATAACTGTAAAGATGTCCACTTTAGGAAAATGGTCCCACATTAGGGAAAATTAAATATCTAATACTTTGAGTCTATGCTCAATTGTACTGCTTTAGAGCTGAACTTTACTTTACTTTAAAAACTTGACTATGTTTTTCTGAAAATCTGACTAAGCTTTCCTCAAATATGAGACATACTTTCTTTAAATTGAACATGCATTGTTTAAGAAACTGTCTAGGCTTTCTATATGAAAATATGCATGAAAGCAAAATATTCTTTCTTGAAACTTTTCTTAAAATGTTTCTTTACATTCTTGAAATGTACCCTACTCATGAAAATAATGCATGAGAAATAATATGACAAGGTTTTTAAATAATTTTAGCTAAGAAAGGGCTATGACGTAGTAGAATAACATAAATCCTAAATCAATTAAAGATCATTAATAATATAAAGTATAATATTTTCAATAATAGAATCAACAATGGACCTATTCAAAATAAAAGAATTCAAAAACCATAAACTTTGGGGTGAAATCCCAGCTTTGATCTTACTAACTAAGGTTATAGTTCTAGGGCGTGAGGAAGAACTAAGTTTCTCACTACGATACTTACATACCTTATATGCGCCACAAATCTGATAAAGATCCCTAACTTGATGAAGAACGATTAAGAAATCCTTTATTTAGAATCTTGAATTTGCTTCTTGAAAATTTTATGGCTAACGGTAAAGATTTCAATTAACAATTCATGATTAGATGATGAAAATTGGTTTGCGAAATTGAACTATCTAGAGAAAGAGTTACCTTCTTCTGTTGCTGGAATGAAACGAAGCTTTGGAACAGAATTATGCTTCTTGCTAGGCCCTGATGGCGGAACTGGCATTTTGGGGGGGAAGAAAGCGGAGGAGAGAAAACCACTTCTAAGCCTTGAAAGAATGATTAAAAAGTAAAAACATTTGGATTAGAACGGACTTAAATGGCTTTCGTCGGCCCAGATGTGATCAGATTTACATCCTCGCAAGTGGAACTTGCAGCCACAACGACATACGTTGCCTCTCTTTATAAAAATGTCAGTTAAAACTAAAATTATCATAACTTTTGACACCAACCTCGGATTGAAGAGCGGATGATGAAGTTGGAAAGAGGACTCGAAAACCTTTACTTTAGTGGGTAATTAGATATATAAATATTCATAAAATGTGAGATAGGATTGTTTAAGGTTGACCCTTGCATGAACTCATGCGAAAAACTTAGCTAGTAGGAAGACCACATTCGATACACTTCCCACTCTTAGTCATGAACCTTAATAAACATGTAGAAGTAGGACATCACCCGGTCCATGATGATACACTTGTGATGAATTATTCGTATTCTTAGCATAGACCACGTGAGCTATAACGAGGAATCTGGTGTCTTGCTCCCACAATGAAAAGAGATATCATTTCTTGCCAAGGCAAGGACCATAAACTTATGGCTTAGGCAGATCCACTAGCTATATCATTGAAGACAACCTACAGGGGCACATAGTTAGGGACAAGGAGATTGTTACTAGAGACCCGATCTTTACTAATTAGAGACCCTTCATCTCAATATCCTCTCGTTGCTAAGTAAAATCTCAATGGAATAGTCAAAACATAAGCATATAATAATCCATGGGAAAGTACAATTTAAGTTACTAATCCAAACTAAAAACATCATAAAATAGCTCATAAAATCTTGAATCAAATATAAGTGAGAAAACCTTTCACCAAAACCATGATTCCTTAATGTGAGAAAAACTTTCACAATTTCATTGATTCAAGTCTAAAGCAACCTAGATCATAAAACTTTTTTCTTTCATAATTCATGCATGAGTTCATGAAACAATCATTCATAGCTTCATAGATTCTTTATAATTTCATGCAAATTAGAGTTTATTGTCAAAATCATAGATACATGCATGGGTTCACATGAAATTAGTTGGAAAGCATGCAATTGTGTTTAAAAACCATAATATGATTAAAATCAATCAATTAAATCTATACAAATAGAACCCATGGGGAATTGGATGAAAACCTAACTAGTTTATGGAAATAAAATTAGAGAAACTTTGGGGACTCAATGGATGAATGGAACTCATTGATGAACTCCTTACATACCTTGATCTTGAAGCCCTAAGAAATTGATCAAAAAAGAGACTTGAACTTGAAGAACCTTGATCTAGCGAGAGGGGATTTTGGAGAAAATCTTGGAGAGGGTTTGGGGATTTTGATTGAATGAGAGAGTTCGAGAACTTTCAAAGGGTGAAGGATAGTTATAGGGCTAAGAATTAGGAGTAAAACTACATAGTATAAGAATTAGAAGTATAGGAAAAGACCCAAATACCCTTAAAATAACTATCGGATTGATCCTACTATTGCGACCTACGGTCAGTAGGAATTTATACAGTCGTACTGATCAACCGTAGACCAAGTACTAAAGCCTATAATATCATGCAACTTTGATAAGTCCTTTCTACGGCCCATAGCACCTATTACAGTCCGTAGAACCAAACCGTAGAACTCAACTTTCAATTCAAAATTTCCCTAAGTCTGGAACACTTCTATGGGACCTTTCTACGGTCCGTCGAAACTCTTATGGTTCCTCCTGTTCGTTCGTAGGTCAACTTCAGAAACTTATTTTTTTTCAAAAACTTATCTCCAAATCTGCGACTTCCTTACTACAGTCCGTAGGTTGGACTCGTGAAACTTGCTTCAACCAATTTTTCTGCATTTTTTTCTTTTTGATCTTCCAACTTTTGAGGTGTTACAAGATCTCACCGTAAATCCGAATAGTCTCAACCGACTAGATCCGATCAACCACTACAAGAAACACCCTAACTAGGATCTGCATAAAAAAGATACAAAAAGTAGTGGTGAGTACATTTAATCAAACATAAGAATTAAACTATGAAACATTTCCATCTACATGCAGAAAAGCCTCATCCCAACATCGGTTCTGCCAATTTATATAAGAAAGGTGAGAGTCAAACAAACACATAAGACTACAAATAATTTCTCATATCAACAGACAAATTACAAAACACACTAAGCTGGCCAATACAATGCAATAAATGATGAAATGATGTGGTGGAATCATGGTTGTCGCACAACTTGTTGTATACACCTTGCCGAGCTTTATCTTCCAGCCAAGGACCCATAGGGAACTCGAAGTCCATATACCAATCTCACAATCTCAATATCACATCAACTTGCCACCTAGCTCGTGGTCAAGGATATATGTAAGGTGTTTCATTTCTATCTCAAAATAGTACTTTTCCATGTCCTCAGATTCACATGATCAGTGGTGTGATGAATGAGAATGAATGCATCACAAGACATAAAATAGAGAGGCATAATCAATTCAACAGGATTTAAAGATTCCAAAGTTCCCAAAGTCAATAAATCATTAAATATAGCACGTTCATGATAGGAAAAAGCGGAAGAATTTATTTGAAATCAATTTTTACCATTTATAAAGCATAGCCTTCTTTTTAAGATGTGATAAAAAATCAGTTAAATCTCCTAACTCAAGCATCCCAAGTAAAAATGTTAAATAAGGAAACTCAACCCTCTCTCAAACAATTCTCAAATGTCACATGTTCTAAAAAGTAATTAAAGACACCACATAAGGCCTCCACACAGGTTAACCATTTCAAATAAGTCTCCACTAGGATAAATAATACAGTCTACACTTACCAACATCTCAATATCATGCTATAATCTTCTTCCATAGTCGAATTCAAAAGAAAAACTAATTACTCAACCCTGTCTAAAGAAGAATAGTCAAACCCATCTTGAAGGTCGAAACTTAAACTAAACAACTCTACTAAAACCTATCTTAACCAAACGATCTCCAAAATGATCCCCAAGATCGCAAGAGTAGAAAGGATACATCAAAAGGAGTCCAACGATACCCATATTGATAATATTAGGAATTAGGAGTAAATTCTTCAAATTATCTCTTCATAATGAACAAGGGTAAAATCAGATTTTTATTTGAAAAACGCGTTTTATAACTCAAGAGGAAATCGTGGTTGAAAAATCCATTAAAATCGAGTTAAAAATGAGCTCCAAATGAAGAAATAACTAATTATATTAACTTTAGGAGAAAATCCCAAAAACCACAGTAAAAATTTAAAGATGTTTTTGGAAGATGAGATTCAAAGAAAACGATATAGAATCGACAAAGGAACTTATTTGCATGACTTTTTCTAAAGAAATTGCTTCCAAAGTCCCCCTCTCAAGCTCCCAATATGAAAAGAATGGTGAAAGAAAGTGAAATGGAAAGAAAGGAGGTTGTTTTGGAAAAAGAAAAGGGGATGTTGACTTTATGTTAACTGCAATGGTGGTTGGCCACGTGTTGACCAAGCATTGACTGAGGTCAACTGCACTAGCACCAGAAATTTTTTTTATCTTATTAAAGTCTTCGAACGGGTCCTCGGGATTCAATTGAAACCCAACAAAAATAAATCAAATATGCTACCCACTAAATTCGATATTTTCGACTCAATGGAATCGTCGGATTTCCAAAAAAAAGATCATTATGACAGAAATACCCTCCCGAACCTCTCTTTAGGACTAAAGCTCAAGATCTTGCGTAAACACCCAAATCTTAACCAAAGGCCTCAGAACCCTAACTAACTACCTTACTAGGCCAAACTCAACGTTACAGATGCAACGAAATTGACAGAATCACCCTCCGATACTCATATCTCAAAATATTGACCAAAGTCAACTATATTAATATAACTTAACTCGAAAGGCTTAAAACACAAAAATCTCACCCGATAGCATCGGGACCACACTAACTTTTCCCGCAAAACAAACTTAGCATAAAATGCTAAGGTAAAGGATAAAATAGTCATTTAACAAATAAAAGCAGTTTCTTAAAAAATAGGTACCACTAAAACACGTGTCCGTCCTCGAACAAAAGTAAAATTTGTACTTGAAGGGGTGAAAACTTGAGTGTATCTATGACGCATGTCATACTCCAACTCCCATGTAGCCCCTTTAATAGGTTGGTGCCTTGGCTGCACTTTCACTAACTCAATATGTTTTTTATCAATGTAACGGCCTAGTATGTCTATCCAAGATGGCAATCGGCTCCTCCTCAAACGACAAATTCTAATCTAAAGAAACTAAATCCCACTAAATCATATGAGAATCATCGTGACAATATAGCTCAATCATTGAGACATGAAACACGGGGTTGACCACTGAAAGGTTTAGAGGCAAGGCCAACATACCTCTCCAAATTTCTCCAAAATCTCAAAAGGACCAATAAACCATAGATTAATCTTCCCTTTATCCACAAACCTCATCATACCCATAGTGGGTGACACCTTAAGCAAAATTAGCTCAAAAATAGCCAAGGATACATCACGAACTCGCCTACCCACATAGCTCTTTTGCCTACTCTGGGTGGTCACAAAGTGTTATTGAATCAACCTCACTCTATCAATAAAGTCTCTCGATAAATTAGTGCCCCAAGGTCGTACTCTTAATGAATCAAACAATCTGATGGGAGATCTACACCTCCACTTATACAAATCCTAAATTAGTGCCATCTGAATGTTGGAATGGCACAGTGGTTATAAGCAAACTCGACAAAAGGTAGGGATTGGTCCCAATGGCCACCAAAGTCCATGATGCAAGCACAAAGCATATTCTCAAGCACATGATTAGTCTACTCGAACAAACCATCGTTCTGACAATGGAAAGTGATACTTAACTCAAGTTTGGTACCTATTTGCTCCTACATAGAACTTTATATATGAGAGGTGAACTGCATATATCTATCACACAAAATGGAAATGGGCATTCTATACAACTGAACAATCTCACAAATATAGATCATGTTCAAGTGCTCTGGGTTATACCTAGCCTTCCTTGGAATGAAATGATCTGACTTGGTCAACCGGTCCACAATCACCCAAACAATGTCATACTTACCCAAAGTCAGGGTAAATCCAACCACAAAGTCTATAATAATGCACTCCCACTTCCACTCAGGAATGGGCATCCTTTGCATCGTATCACCCAAAAATGAAAGGCCTTCATCTATCATAGGCTAGCATAGCAGACAATAACGCGAAATCTTTGATGCTCATACTTCACTTGCTGACAGTTCAAACACTTGTTTACAAAATCTACAATGTCTCTCTTCATACCACATCACCAAGAGTATTGATTCAAATCATGATATATTTTGGCTGCCCCGGGGTGAATAAAGTATTTAGAACCATGAGCATCTTCTAAAATCATAGGAACCCAACCATAAACTTTAGGAACACAAATGCGACCAAGAATCCTCAAAACTCCCTCGGGATTAAGAAAAGTGGACTTAGCTTCACCTTTCAACACTTTGTCTCGTATAACTCTCAACTTGTCATCCTCAAATTGGCTGGCACGAATCTGATCCATCAAAGTAATCTAGCCTCAATGAAGGCTAAAACATAGTGAGGTGTGGAAATATCAAGTCGTACCAACTGTCTAGCCAAAGACTGAACCTCCATCGCCAAAGGTCTCTTTTCTGCCTTTGGAAAGGCTAAGCTACCCATACTGGGTGATTTTTGGCTCAAAGCATCTGCTACCATATTTGCCTAGCCCGGATGATAAAGAATGGTGATGTCATAGTCTTTTAGCATCTACAAACATCTATCCTACCTCATGTTCAAATTCGGCTGAGAAAAGATATATCTAAGGCTAAAATGATTGATAAAGACCTTACAATGTACACCATAGAGATAATGTCTCAAGAACTTCAAAACAAAGACTACCTCCCAATCATGAGTAGGGTAGTTCTTATCATGCACCTTCAACTGCTGATAACCATAGGCTATAACTATGTCCTTGCGTCAATAGACCACCCAAACCTACACATGAAGCATCATAAAATACAACAAATGCCATACCCTTCTCGGGTAATGCTAAAATAGATGTCAAGGTCAATAACTCATTGATCTTCTGAAAGCTTAGTCAACAGAGCTCTAATCGAAGAGAAACTCGAAAAACCTGATGATAATAGCCCACTAACCCGATCAAACTCTGAATCTAAATAGGGGAAGTATGTCTCACCCAATCATGAACCACTGCAACCTTGGGAGGATAAACCATAATCCCTTCATTGGACACCACATGATCAGAGAAAGCCACAAACTCAAGCCATAACTCACACTTAGAGAATTTCGCATACAATTTCTCCTCTCTCAATCTCTGAAGCACAGTCCTCAAATAATGAACATGATCGGCCTCATTCTCAAAATAAACCAAGATATCATCAATAAACATAATCACAAAGGAATCTAAATTAGGTCAAAATACCCAATTCATCAACTCTATAAAAGTGGTTGGAGCATTAGTCAGTCTAAAGGACATGACTACAAACTCATAATACCCATAGCGAGTGCTAAAAGCATTCTTTGAGATATTAGAATCTGGAATTCTCAACTAATAGTAGCCCGACCTCAAGTCAATCTTGGAGAACACTGATGCACCGTGAAGCAGGTCAAACAAATCATTAATGCAAGGAAGAGGATACTTATTCTTGATTGTAGCTTTTTAAAACAGTCAATCGTGATTATGGGCCAAATAAGATAATCACTTATTCTCCAACAAACGATTAGCACAAAGAAAGCATATTACTCCCTTCAGTTATGAACTTGGAGTACCCTTCCACACAAACTGAGGTAAGTTGTGGTAAGCTAATGTCACAGTCTTAGCATAATAATCAAGTATCACACGATAGAGAGATAACTAATGCATACTCAATATCATATCAAAATCAAGCATATCAAGTAAAATCAGGTTTGCCTAAGTCTCACTATTAGGAAATGTCACTATACACCATTGTTACACTCGTCCACCACTAAAGAATCGCCAACCAGGGTAGAGACACTAATAGGTATAGTAAGGGGCTCACACACATTATCAATAACCGCAACAAAATAAGTAGACAAATAAGAGTAGGTAGAGTCAGGATCAAATAATATTGTAGCAGAGCAATCGCAAACTAGGATGGTATCTGTAATCACTGCATCTGAGGCCTCTGCTTCGGATCTACCTAGTATAGCATAACATAGTTTACGATCACAACTAGACTGGAAACCATCACGAGCTACCGGATCCCCACACTTGGTACCATTGGTACCATCTCTAGCACTCTCTGAAATACCTCATACTGTTAGAGCTGGCACAGAACGAGCATCATGTGATCCTGACTAGATAGTAAAAGTAGCACGTCTGGGGCAATCCTTTGCCTTTTGGGCATTCGTTTGCCTTCTGCCCAAACTCCTCACATACAAAACAACCATGAGGAACTCAATCTCGTTGAGAATGACCAGAAGAATATGTACGCTCTCTCTGACTTGAAGATCCATTATGCATACCCTTACTAGTATGACTAGGCCTGGGTCCACCAACACCATTTGTACCCTGAATCGCGGCATGTACTTGTCTACCCTGATAACCTTAAGTGCCCTTACCTGAATAATCTCAACCTCTAGATGAATGACCCATGAACTGACCCTGACGATGAAATCTCTTAGTTCCACCACCCTATCCAGTATGTCAATTACTCTCAATTATCCTACCATGATCAATAATACCATGGAATGTACCACTTCATAACACAAGAGAGGTTGTGGCCTTCTGGAGATAACCGGCAAATCATTTTACCAACATATGGATCCGCTCAAACTCTATAGGGATACTTAATATAGCATAACGAGTCAACTCACAAAAAATGATCCTTGCACTCAGAAACTGATAAGGAACTTACTCTAATCTATTAAATGCATCCCAGCATTGATCGCAAAGGCTATATGGCACAAACTGCTCAAGGAACACTGCAGTAAATTGCTCCTAATCCATCACATGAGAACCAACGGGCTTCCGAGCAATAATCGATCACGACCACTACTTGGACATTCCCATAAACAGATATGAGATGTAAGACACTTCATGTGCCTCTAAGATACCCATTTTAAACAACCTGTCTTAGCACTCACTTAGGAAGTCATAAACATTCTCTCCATATGTACTATCAAACTTAGGAGGTGACAATCTAACGAATCTCTTCTACTAAGCGATCGACATGGTCGCACTAGATGAAATAGTTGGAACTGCAAACCTCGGAGGTGTAGTAAAAGGCACTAAAGAAGAACCTAGAGTGTGAAATCCCATACTAGGACCTTGAACTCTCGGTGCAACTTCAACTATAATAGGAGAACCTTAAGTAAGAACACCAGAAAGAGCAATATCCAATCTAGCCAATAACCTAACGATCAACTCCTGAAGAATCAAAGTATTGAATAGAACAAAATGAGGTTGGGTTGGTCCCCTCTCCGTAGTCTGCTTCCTAGTATCATCATAATTTTCCTAGATTTTAGGCAAGATATGAACTGACTTTTAAGAACATAATTTCCCCTTTCCCATGACATGATAGGTTCATTCGGAACCTTGAAAGTGGCTAATCAGGTCCTACAATCTATGGAAGCATAGCATGCATGAAGCCAATCCATCCCAAGAATAACATCAAAATCTAACATCAAGCTCAACAAGATCAACGTGAGTGACACTATGAGAAACAATAATAGGGCAATTCATATAAACTCTCTTAGCAAAAATTGGCTCACCAATGGGAGTAGAGACATGAAGGGTATTAGAAAGGATTTTGGGACCAACATTAAATCTCATGGCCACAAAAAGAGTAGTAATTGATATGGTAGTACCCGGATCAAGTAAAGCATAAACATCAAGATGAAAGATTTTCAATATACCGGCCACCACATCTGGAGAATCCTCGTGGTCCTGTCTAGTCTAAAGAGCATAGAATATACTTTTCTTTTGGGCACTCGAACCAGAATTACTAGGTTGAACCTGCCTACCATCCCTTTCCTTAGTAGAAAGCAATGAGCAATCTCTCATCATGTGATAACCCTAACCACATTTAAATCAACTATATGTACCGACTAAACACTTGTCATCAAGGTTTTTTCCATACCTAGTACAACTGGGAATCGAAGATCTGTTACCACAATTTCCTCCTTGAGTCTTAGGGTAAGACACCTTATCTTTATTAGACATAGCATCCGGATCATTAGAGTAACCTTTACTGGAAAAATTTTGTCGGAATTGAGGATGACATTGTCCATCAAATCTAGAATGAGAAAAGTCAGCATCACTGATCATTGCCCTCATGGACTCTTTTGCCCTTTCCTTGAGCTTCTCTTCCTCAATTTGTTGGGCATGTATAATTAAACAGTAGATATCCATCTTCTTGATAGACATGGAGGTAAGACACTCTTTGACAACTAAGTTGGAAATATCTGACACAAACTTACTCATCCTTGCTCTAGGGTCGGCAACCATAGTTGGAGCGTACTTAGCCAATTGTGTACACTTCAAAGCACACTTCTTTACACTGATATTCTCTTGAAAGATACTAATGAACTCAAGCACTTTTGCTTCTCTCATTTCAAGACAAAAGAAACAATTAATAAAAGATCCCTTAAATATCTCTCAATCAAAAGGACTCGCATTAATAGCCCTCTCACTTTTCCATTGTTCAAATCAAATTTGAGCAACACCCTTGAGTTGATAGGTGTCGAACTCTGCCTTCTCAATCGTAGAAAATCTCATAACTTCCACTATCTTATACATCTCATCAATGAACTCTTGAGGATCCTCATCAACCTTGGAACCATGGAACTCCGGAGGATTCATCCTAGCAAAGTCGCTTATCCTTGCCACCTCCGTACCCACATTTGGGTTCACATGAGCAATGGCCTCTCTATTTGCGTAGGTTGTCATACCTTCAGTACACACTTGGAAAGCAGCTCAGAATTTGGAATGAGTCACTTGATCGGCCAAATGATCAACTGGAACTTGAGGAACCTCAGGATCCACATTGTCGTTGCACGCATTTCTTCTCATATAAGCCCTTTGAGGGGCCATATACTAGAAAGGAGCAAACATGATTTAGGAGATGGATCTTTATAGAGATAGACTCTATGGAACAACTTTAGAGCAATGAAAGAAGTAAAATTCTTAAACTCTTTATAACTTCTTATTCATAAATGTGGAATGTGTTTCACACTTATGAACAACACTCAACTCAACATGGCTAATCAGACATCCTAGGACTTTGTTCTAAAATCTTGTGCTCTGAATACCAAGTTTGTCACGACCTAAAGTACACCCTAGAAGTGAATGACATATAAGACCCCGAGAATCCCTACACAAGCCACTTGACATACATATACATAATATAATAGACAAAAGTAAAGGATCTCATCTAAGAAAAAAGAGTTTTGAAGGGTTAAAAGCGGAATTTATCATGGTCTTGACAAGCCATGTAGTACATCAAAAGAAGTGGTCGGGACGTAACCCGTACACCATGTACAAAATCCAAAGAACTAAAGCATAGGGAAATCAAAGTAAAGATTTATTTGTCTTCGGAACATGAGGTCTCACCAACTCTATGAACTCCAAATGATCACCAACTAGCCACTCATGTAGGGAGAGGAAGCGTCACACCCTACATTAGTGAAAAAATGTAGGCACAAGTATAAATTAGTACATGGAATGTACTATGTATGAGGGATCTGCATAATAACATGAATCCTGCTAATAAAGAGACATAATCAAAAACATGAAATGCATGACCAAGATAAACATCGTAAAAGTTTTTAAAGAAATGTAATAAAACTTGAACATGGTAAATGCATCCTTACTTGCTAAGTCAAGGACCCTAACTTCTAGTTTAGGTGGATCTACTAGCTATGTCATTTAAGATAACATACGGGGGAACGTAGTTAATGACAAGGAGATTGCTACTAGAGATATGACCTCTACTAAGGGGAAATACTTCATCTCAATATCCTCTCGGTGCTAAGTAAAATCCCAATGGAATTAGTCATAAACATATACATATCATCATCCATGGAAAAACACAATTAAGTTACTAATCCGAGCTAAAAACAACATAGAATGGCTCCTTAAATCTTGAATCATGCATGTGTGATAAAAAAACCTTTCACCAAACCATGATCCATTAATGATAACAACCTTTCACAATTTAGTTGATGCTAATCTTAAAGCAACCTAGATCATAAGACAATCATTTTCATAAATCATGTGTGTCTTTCATGAAAACATCAATCATAGCTTCATAAGTTCTTCATAAATCCATACCCTTCTAGGGTTCATAGTCAAAATCATCTATCATGCATGGGTTCGTGTGGAATTGATTAGAAAATATGTAATTGAGTCTAAACAATCGTAATAAGATCAAAATCAAACAATTGAATCCATACAAATAGAACCCATAAGGAATTGAATGAAAACCTAACTAATTTAGAAAAATTGAATTAGAGAACTAGAGAAATCTTTGGGACTCAATAAGTGAAAGGAAATCATTGATGAACTCCAACATATCTTGAACTTGAGGCCTAAAACAATGTTAAAAAAAAAAAAAGATTTGATTAGGAAACCCTAGTTCCTTCCTCCTTGATCTTGAGAGAGAAGGCTTGAGAGGATTTTGGGGATTTTGGGGAACGAAAGGAAATGGGTGGATTTTAGGAGTAAAATCAGTTATAGGGTTCCTTTTAAGGCAAAACGACATAGTATAGGAATTAGATGCATAGGAAAAGACCCAAATACCCTTAAAAGTTAACTGTCGGACAACCCAATGGTTGAAACCTATGGTTCGTAGGAATTCTTACTAACCATACTGGTCAATCGTAGATTGAGTGACTGGGGTCGAAATCTTGGGTAATTCCTACGAACCGACGAACTTTCTACGACCCATAGAATACCCTATGATCCGTCATTTCATCCGGTAGGGTTAAGGTTTCAACTTAAATACTCTGAATCTTCCTACAGATCAGTTCTACAACCCGTCAAAATTTCTACCGCTCTTCTTGTCAAGTCAATGGTCCAACATCAGAGGCTAAATTTTTCCAACTCAAATTTGGGTTCTACGGTTCACTTTTTACGGCCTTTAGGACTTCATATGGTCTATAGGTTGGACTCGTATAACACTGCCTCAGCGAATTTCTGCAACTTTTCTTTTGAACTCGACTTTTTCAACTTTCGAGGTTTTACAATGTTATAGATTGGAAACTAGATCCATATCTTTAATCTATGATGCTCAACTTTGATTTAATTAATAGTTAGAAAAATTATATAACTAAGTAAATATAGATAGTATACCTACTCAACATATCTGTTGTTTTAAAAAACATTATAATCCATTGAGGGTCACATTTTTCCTAAGAAATTTCCCTATTTAGAAACATTATTTTTATTATTGTTGCAAGATATATAGAGAATGTTTCGAACATTTGTTCTTATTTTAGTTTGAAATATAATAGTGAAAAAAGTAAAAACCTGATATGAAAAGTTTAGAACAGATAAGAGAATTTTAGATATTATGAATGTATAGATACACTAAATATATATATATATATAAGTGCATATTTGATATTGAATATATGTATCTGGACTGTATCTTCTACTTTTTAAGTTTGAATTTATGTGTAGATACATTTGATACATCAGTGCACATTTGATAGTAGATAAATGTATCTAGAATGTATCTTATTCTTTTAAGTATGTATCTATACACACATATATTGGATACATCAGTGTATATTGAATAGTGTATACATGTATCCGAGAACATTATATGATACTAAAAATTGATACATGAATACTATTAAACAAATATAAATTCCAATAAAAAGAGTATAAAATGCATATACACACAAATACAAATAAAAAAGGAACCAGAGAAGCAAAAAATGAAGTGAGAGAGATAAGAGGTGGGCAAAAGAGGAAGGAAAAAATGGTATATCCATCTTGAAACTAGAACACGTTACGTAAATAGTGAAAATATCAATTCATATAATAATCAGGGATATAATGTCATGATTTATGAAATTTCCTCTAATAATTAATCAGGATGCTTTTCCAAAAAATAAATGAATTGAGCCCATTTTTCTGTATTAGACGATCGAGCAGCTCTGGGCCGTAATGTTCTCTATCTAATTCAAAGTCAAAAAAATGTCAGACTAAGCTAAGGAATTTAAGTAAGGAAAAACTAAGTTTATGCTCCATAGCAGTAAAATAACTTCAAACAAATACTCTTTTATAACTAATGCCTTCAAAACTAGTTAATATCTCCTAATCAATATTTCTCACACCTATAACTACAGGTACGCACCTTTCCTTCTTTCAACAATTCAAAAAAGAAAAAGTCTATTACCTTCCCCAATTCAAATCAACACTCGATTTCACTATATTTTACCATTTGAGGAAATTGCTATTCGTCTACAGCATCATGAAAGTTGAAATCCAGAGCAATAGTACATCGGTTTTGCCGTTGAGACAATTATAATAGAATCTACTTTCAATTAAGAAAAATTAGTCACATAAATATCAAATAAACTCAAAATTGTTGCTTCTAAAAATATCAAAATCAAGTATGTAATTGCACCGGAATTTCCGTCATTGAAAATATCTAATGTTATGGGCGTGAAAATCTACATTGAGTTGAAAAAGAAGAAGCCTGAAATTACTTATTATCCATACAACCACTATTTCACAAAGTCAATCTTCAATCCATAATGAGGAACTTCTAAATCCTCAATGATACCTTAATAGTATATGACATACTGTTATGGTATCATCGAGGAGCGACTACACATTCAGAAAAAATTACACAAATATTGAATGATCCCATCATAGTATATATATCATATGATCGTATCATAAAGGTTTTTCTAAGTCATTCAATGGTACATGAATGATACTATCATAGTATATTCATATATTATCATGATATTAAAATGGTATAATTAAAGAACAACCACTATTTCACAAAGGCAATCCTCAATTCTTAATGAGGCATTCTAAAATCCTCAATGATACCATAACAGTATATTGCATAACAGAAAATTGCACAAATAGTAAATGATACTATGATATATCTATTGTTTCATCAAGTCAATCTTTAATTCTTAATAAGGCACTTCTAAAATCCTCAATGAATCCATAACAGACATTCAAAAAATTTATGATATCAAACAAACTAAAGGCAAATTGAATCTAGACTAGAAAGGGGACAAGCGGGATAATTATTTTGGGCCGACAGAACAAAAAAGAGTAACTTTCACATATAGCAAACATAAAAATTAAATTTGTATGATATAGCTATAGTTTGTATAATTGCGCTCCATAGCAAACTTTATGTTTGCTATGGAGCATCAAATTGTATAATTCGTTGGCTCCTCTTCAGATTTGTATAATTTCGATGTCAAACCATTTGTATAAATTGTTGTCAGCCTCTCGTTTGTATAAATTGTTGGCAGCCTCTTAATTCAATTTTATGTGTTTGTATATCTGCATAAAATTTGAATTTGTATACAATTGAATCGAAATAAATTGCTTGTATATCAAAACTCTCTCTCTCGCTTTAGACAAACATAAATTATACATTGTATTTTGTATAATCTGTGTTTGTATAAAGCGAGAAAGAGAGAAAGGCAAAAGAGATCGAACTGGGCAGGGGAATATTTGTATTGTATAATTATAAGTGTATAGGACGAAGATATATGTATTCGCATGTGTATATACAATTTTCTCTCGCTTTATACAAACAGAAACACAATTTATACATTTCTGTTTGTATAAAGCAAGAAAGGCGAGGGAGAGACTGGCGAGCGAGAGGGGAGAGTGGCGTGCAAGAATTTCAAGGAGAGAGACGACTGGCAACAGTTTGCTATGGGGCACAATTAAATCAAACTGTGGTTATAGCATTTAATTTGAATCAATAGTTTGTCATTATATACCATTTTTCCAACAAAAAATGAGTTAGTTAAAATGGACTACGGATAATTAATTTACTTTTTTGTGTCCAACAAAGACACTTTTCCCTTTTTAAGTAACGAAAAGTCCACCAATGCCAGTTCCTTAATAAAAAATGGAGAATGGAATATTATGGGACAATTTCATATATATATATATATATATATATATAATAAAGTAATTAGATTACAATAAACAAAATCATGTTATTCTTACATAGAAAAAGTAGCCCAGAATAGAAATAATGTGACATTTAACTTTATTATATATATATATATATATAATAAAGTAATTAGATTACAATAAACGAAATCATGTTATTCTTACATAGAAAAAGTAGCCCAGAATAGAAATAATGTGACATTTAACCGCGCAAAAATCATGGCTAATTGGGAGTAAAATCATAGATAAAACTGCATTTTTTATAGTGAGCATCGCTACTATATACACGACTTTCAAGTAATTTCTCGCATTAAAAATTGAAAACAACATTATGGAGCAAATTTCTACCTCGTCCATACATGTGACAAAAAATTTCAACAAAAATAATTATCATATATATATAATCATGTATATATGATGTATATTTATGTATCAACCATATATACATCTATATGCATTGTTTATACAATACATATACATTATGTAAATAGATTATACAATGTACCAATATTGTATAGTTGTGTATGAATGTGTATATATGACATATAGTGTAAGTATCGATATGGTACAATAAAAAATGATTATTTATATATATAATGTATTTGTAGTGTATATATGATGTATAATTAAGTATCAATGATACATACAATAATACCATCTTTAGAAAATGAAAACTCTTTTTAAGTTAGATAAACTTACAAAAATGATTATAGTTTAGGGAATAATAAAGTTCAGTAGCTATAATTAAGATAATTACTATTCGTAACTAACTTTTTATTGGCAATCCAATTGTATCTAAATGTATTCACTGTGTTTGGTAGTTGTATTCTAGTATACATATGTTATTTTAAGAGTTGCTCCGAATATAAATGTAATATTTAATGCAGTGCATTAATTGTGGAGCAAAAAAAAAATCTTCTTCATTGATTCTATTGTATCACTACCTACTACTTGTACAACATTGATATATAATCTTCTTGTTGTTATATACATTTTTTATTGAATTATTGGTGCGACATTGAGATAAATGCATTCTAGTGATGAATGCACTGTAGGAATACTCAAATACATTGATATAAGAGAAAAGACATAAAGTCACCACTGAAGTTGTCCCGGATTTTCAAAAAGACACATTAACTTTGCGGGAGACATATTACCCCACAAAAGTATTGAATATCTTTGTAAAAGGACCATTTTGACTCATTTTCTCACTATGTTTGTGACAACACACATGACGCGCGTGAAGGTCTTTTTTTGCTGTCAAAAACCAATTGAAAAGTGCCACGTTTTAATTATTTTCTTTATTAATTATTTACCTCATCATCTATATTCATCATTTTCTCCAAATTGGGCTACAATTGCCTCAAATGTGTTGAACTTAGTTAATGGCAAATCACGCAAAAACACTAACAACGAGCAAATATCAGTAACACAAACTTGGGAAAAATCATTATTCACAAATAGAATCACAACATACTATCTATAATAGATGCTTTAACAGGGAATAACTCATTAAATTGAAACATCTCAAAAGAATTTCAAACAAGTAATACCGAGTTCAAATCTCCATTAACTAATCAAAAATAGTAATTAACATAAAAAAAAAGTAACTAACAATTCAAATCTAAGCGGTAAGAACAACTGCTCCACCATTTTCTTTAATCTTCTTCTCTGCGTTCTTCGACACCAACTTAGCCTTCACAACAACAGGTTATCTTGTAGGAAAAACACCTTTGCCTAAAATCTTGAAGTACCCAAGCTGGGAAATCTCAATCAATGGAGCAGTACCCTTATTGGTAGTATCATTGTTCTTTACCTCTTGAGGAAGGAGAGACCATACAGTGTTGATGTTGAAAGTGTGGCAATAAAATCAAAAGGGTGAAAATCACGCGCAGCTTTATTGATGAGACAATGGGTAAAAATGATCTATTTACAAAGGTATATAATACTATTGTGGGGTAATAGGACGCCTGCAAAGTTAAGGTGCCTTTTCGAAAATTTGGGACAACTTTAATGGTGATTTTATGTCTTTTCTATTAATATAAATATATAATGCTGAACAAAAATACACTTTGCTACATTGAAACAAATATATAATAGTGAACAAAAATACACCCAAATACATGATACAAATGTAAAACAAGGAACTAATAAGACTTGAATACATTGATACAAACTTATAACAAGTTGCACGATACACAATATATTGATACAAAATGAACAATAAGGAATATATACACTTTGATACATTTATACAAACGTGTAATTAATATCAAATACGAATAAATACATTTGATACAATAACATTGAACCAAATACACTCAAATGCATATACAATGCATATATATGTACATTGATATATAAATAGAATGCATATATATGTGTGTTTGTTTCTTTGAAAAGTCCCAAAATTTGCACCAATTTCTCAAATTCAAGATATGAACTCCTCGTAATATATTCAATCTTCTACAATATCATCGATTAATTTTAGTAACAATTTCATTAATTCATAATCTAAACTTAAGCTACAAAGCTTCTCTTATTGCTGATAATAAAGTTTTGAAAAGATGACGATGCTTTATTAAAGAATTGAACAGGAAGCACAGTGTCATTAAGTTCAAATTTGAAAAGCATTCAAAAGAATCGCCCATGAAAGAAAAAAGAAGAAGAATAGTCATGAAAGAGGGAAGAATATGTTAATTTAGAATTATACACTACTTTGAAGAGAGAAAAAAGGAAATATAGATAATTAATAAAATACAATGCCTAAAATTAAGCCTAGAATAGTACAACTCAATTATCATTTGAATTAATATCCTTTTGACTTTAACCACTTGCAACATTTAAATAAGGTCATTTTACATAAACAATATAAATTATCATTCTGTTGTAAGAAAATGAAGGATGCCACTTGGAGACTACCAATTTAGTGACTTTCATCACTTATCATGGTGTAAGGCAAATATGCATGCCATGTGAAAACTATCTTTTGGGAAACTACCAACACTTGGCAATTAGTAGCCAAGTTATACATTTGTACTTTAGCTTACTACTATAAATAGCTACTACATTTACAAATGAATAGATATAGATTGAAAGACATTACTCTCTCCGTTGTTCTTCTTTTTAAGTGTGTTAATCTTAAGTTTGCTAAGTAATTATTTTATAACACGTTATCAACACGAGACTCTGCCAACTTGAGCTACTTTAAATAGAAAATATGAATATGCCCCAAACTTCGTTTGGATCAATGATCAATCATGAAGATATTTGTGTAATTGATAGTGGAACAACGCACGCCATATTCAAAGATGAGAAATACTTCTCTTACTTCCTTAGAAGAAAAGCAAATGTTACTACAATTTCTGGTAATTCGAACTTAATAGAAGGCTCCGGAAGAGCTACTATATTTATGCCTTAAGGGGACAAAACTTGTTATAGAAGATGCATTGTTCTCTTCTAAATCCCCAAGAAACCTGTTAAGTTTTAAAGATATTCGCCGAGATGGATATCATGTTGAGACAATAAATGAAATGAATGTTGAATACCTTGGTATTACCAAGATTATCTCAGACCAGAAATATGTGTTGGAGAAATTATCAACTTTATCTTCTGGCTTATATTATGCAAAAATAAGTACAGTTGAAGCACATTTTATCGTAAATCAGAAGTTTACTGACTTAAAAAATTTTGTGCTTTGGTATGACCGAATAGGTCATCCTGGATCAATAATGATGAGACGAATCATTTAAAACTCAAATGGACATCCATTAAAGAACCTGAAGATTCTTACGATGATGAATTTTCATGTGCTGCTTGTTGTCAGGGCAAATTGATTACTAGGCCATCACCAATGAAGATTAACATTGAATCTCCTCAATTTTTAGAAAGTATACATGGGGATATTTGTGGACCTATTCACCCATCTAGTGGGTTGTTTAGATATTTTATGGTCCTAATAGATGCATCTTCAAGATGGTCTCATGTTTACCTCTTATCATCTTGCAACTTGGCGTTTGCAAAATTATTGGCACAAATAATAAGATTAATGGCGCAATTTTCAAATAATCCCATTAAGGCAATTCGCCTTGATAATGCTGGAGAATTCACATCCCAAGATTTTAATGATTATTGCTTATCAATAGGGATAAAAGTTGAACATCAAGTAGCTCATGTTCATACTCAAAATGGCCTCGCTGAGTCATTTATTAAGCACTTACAATTGATAGCAGGACCATTACTTATGAAAACGAAATTGCCCACTACCGTATGGGATCATGCTATCTTACATGCAGCAGCACTTGTTCGTCTTAGACCAACTAGTTATATTAAATACTCTCCGTCACAATTAGTATTTGGTCATGAACCAAATATTGCTCATCTACGAATTTTTGGATGTGTTGTATATGTGCCAGTAGCACCACCTTAGCGCACTAAGATGGGCCCCCAAAGAAGGTTAGGCATATATGTTGGGTTTGATTCACCCTCCATAATTTGCTACCTTGAGCCATTGACGAGAGATTTATTTACTGTAAGATTTGCAGATTGTCGATTTGATGAAATAAATTTTCCGCAATTAGGGAGAGAGAAAAAGGAACTTAGAAGTGAAATTGCATGAAAAGTTTCATCATTATCTCATTTTGATCCACGTTCCCCTATGTGTGAACATGAGGTCCAGAATATCATCCATTTGCAGAATATAGCAAATCAAATGCCTGACGCATTTACTGATTTGAAAAGGATAACTAAATCGCATATCCCCGCAGAAAATGTGCCTATCTGAATTGATATTCCAACAAGACTATCTAATAGTGTTATAGCTTCTGAATCTCATACACGCCTGAAGCGTGGGAGACCATTGGGTTCAAAAGACAAGAATCCTAGAAAAAAAAGTGCGAAAAATAATAAAGATGACACTATAAAAAAGTCTCATGAGGAAGTCCAAGATATGATTAATCCTAATATTCTCGAAGAAATCAGTGAACCCGAGACTCAAGTGAATGAAGAACTTTCAATAAGTTCAACGGGTGATGGGATAAGATTAGATCGTTCAAAAATTACAGTGGATAATGTTTTCGCATACAATGTTGCACTTAACATTATGCAAGACAGTGAGGATCTTGAACCTCTATCTGTCGAATAATGTCGACGAAGATGTGATTGGCCAAAATGGCAAGAGGCAATTCAATCAGAATTAGACTCACTTGCTAAACGTGAGGTTTTTGGACCTGTAGTCCAAACCCTAAATGGTGTAAAATTTGTTGGCTATAAATGGGTTTTTGTGCGAAAGCGAAATGAGAGAAATGAAATTGTAAGATACAAGGCACGCCTTGTTGCGCAAGGATTCTCTCAGCGACCCGGTGTGGACGATGAAGAAACATATTCACCAGTTATGGATGCAACAACTTTTCGATATCTCATCAGTTTAGTTGTTCATGAAAACCTTGAAATACATATGATGGATGTGGTTACAGCTTATCTTTACGATTCACTTGATAATGAAATTTATATGAAAATTTCAGAAGGACTTAAAATGCCTGAAGCATATAGTTCAAAACCTCGGGAAATATGTTCAATCAGAGTACAAAAGTCATTATACGGCTTAAAACAATCAGGGCGCATGTGGTATAATCGCCTCAGTGAGTACTTGATAAAAACAAGATTATATAAATGATGGCATTTTGTCCTTTGTATTTTTTATTAAGAAAACAACATCAGGGTTTGTTATTCTTGCTGTTTATGTTGATGACATTAATATCATTGGAACTCCAGAAGAGGTCCTAAAGGGAATTGAATATCTAAAGAAAGAATTTGAGATGAAAGACAAAATTTTGTCTTGGTCTACAAATTGAACATTTAGCAGACGGGGTCTTCATCCATCAATCTGCCTACACTGAGAAAATCTTGAAACGATTTTACATGGACAAAGCACATCCATTAAGTACTCCAATGGTTGTACGATCATTTAAAGTGAATAAAGACTCATTTCGACCTCAAGAAGAGACTGAGGAACCTCTTGGTCCTGAAGTACCTTATCTTAGTGCAATTGGTGCACTTATGTATCTTGCTAATGCTACGAGACCTAGGATAGCATTTTCTATTAATATTTTAGCAAGATATAGTTCTTCCCCTACACGAAGACATAGGAATAGAGTTAAACATATATTGCGATATCTAAAGGGGACTAGTGATATGGGTCTGTTTTATACTAACAAAGATAGTACAGATCTTGTTGGTCATGCAGATGCAGGTTATTTATCTGACCAACATAAAGTTCGATCTCAAACAGGCTATTGTTCACATACGGAGGTACTGCAATATCATGGAGATCTACGAAGCAGTCCATTGTCGCTACTTCTTCAAATCATGCTGAGATAATAGCAATTCATGAAGCAAGTAGAGAGTGTGTATGGTTGAGATCAGTGATACATTTCATCAAAGAAAGATGTGGTTTGAAGTGTGATATCAAGGTACCCACGGTACTCTTTGAAGACAATGTTGCATGCATAGCTCAATTAAGAGGAGGCTTCATAAAAGGAGATAGAACAAAGCATATTTCACCGAAATTATTCTTTACACATGATCTCCAGAAGAATGGTGATATTGATGTACAACAAATCCGTTCAAGTGATAATCCAACAGACTTATTCACCAAATCTTTACCAGCCTTAACTCTTGAAAAAATGGTACACAAAATTGGAATGCGAAAACTTAACCATCTGAATCGTGGTTTTTTATCAGAGGGAATAAAATACGCATTGTACTTTTTTGCCCTTAGTCTAGGTTTTGTCCCACTGGGTTTTCCTAGAAAGGTTTTTAATGAGGCAACAAGTAATGCGTATTATGAATGTCTATGTATATTTCTTTTCTTTTACATTGACATTCAAGGGGGAGTGTTGTAAGAAAATGAAGGATGCCACTTGGAGACTACCAATTTAGTAACTTTCATCACTTATCATGGTGCAAGGCAAATATGCATGCCATGTGGAAACCATCTTTTGGGAAACTACCAACACTTGGCAATTGGTAGCCAAGTTATACATTTATACTTTAGCTTACTACTATAAATAGATACTACATTTACAAATGAATAGATATAGATTGGAAGACATTACTCTCTGTTGTTCTTCTTTTTAAGTGTGTTAATCTTAAGTTTACTGAGTAATTATTTTATAACACATTCATAGTAATATAATGTATTTACCATTTGTATCATTTCTGGCTCTCTCTCCCCTCTTTTTCTCTTTTTTCCGTTTTTCTCTTTCTTTTCTTTTTTCTCGTTTTTCACTTTATTTTTTATTTTTTATTGTGTTTCTCTATCTCCCTCTCTCCTCCTCTTTTTTTTCTCTGTTCATCTTTCTTTTTCTTTTATTCATAATTTCAAGTTTTCAACGCATGCAGTAAATAGATAACTAAAATATTTTTAAAACAGCTATAAGTATTATATCGAATTTCAAATATTTCAATACTATTTAAACTAATTTATATTTTTTAAATTTGTCGTAATGTATAATATCGAATTTGAATTGTATTATAACTATTGTTTATATTTATACAATTTTAACACAACTTTAATAAAGATTTCCAGAGCTTACCTTTTGTTTTTGGTAAATCACCACCACCAAACTAAATAGTGTTTATGATTAAGATAATTTTGATACAATTTTTTTTAGGACTTCACCTAATATATATAACTAAAATATTTTTAATAAAAAATATTATAAGTATTAAATGTGAATTTTAAACATTTCAGTACTACTTAAATTAGCTTACGTTGTTGGAAATCTATTAGATTTATTCTACAATAATAATACAGTTTCGATAGAAACTTTGACACAATTTTGTAAAAATAAAGTAACACTTCAAAAGTGAAATTAATTAAATAAAATCCATTATTAATGTAAAAATTCCTTTAAATAATATCTTTTTATAATGATTATATATATACTAGAACGAACACAACAAGAAAAACTCAAGCTTCTAAAAAAATTATCGAAAAAATTGAAAATAAATTCAAAAATAGCGAAGTTACATAAAAATCAAAATCAAAATTTAAACTTATAAATGGAAAGCAGCAAATCAATTACTACTAATTAATATAACAAAGGAATGGAAAGCAGCGAATAAATTAATCAAAATATAATAAAGCAATGATTTTTAAAGTGCACTATTTTAAAATAGCTTTAGTGTTCATTTAGATAATAATGAAAATCGAATCAAATTATTAAGGCTAAAATCATATGCGGCCCCTTAAAGTTGTTTGTATAATTCATTTAGACATCTCAATTAGGAGTTGTACCTATTGAACAATTTTACCGTTCAAAACATGTACCCATTGAATACTTTTTGGTGACATGGCATCATAAGTGTAATACACATCCAAAAAGGCGAGTAAAGCCAAATATTTTTTTATCGACAAATCAAAACTGACATGTCAACATTAGCAAAATAATAATTTCTATAAAAAACAAAATTTTAAAAATCACTGGTAGTCATTTGGACTTCTCAACATACTCATTTGCCTTCGCCACTGTTAGAATTGTGCACAGATAATCAACAATTGAAAACCTCCATTGATGGAGCTGGAAGGAGCATGAAGAGACGATTGAGATTTGTAATTTGGGGAAATGAAAAATTAACTTCTATTCCACTTTCTTCCAGTATTTATACATGTATGTACAGAGAAGAAAAATATCTTCTAATCAAGGTGACAGCTAAGACGTAACAAGTAACTTTCTAACTAACTTCCTTTAACACAGTAAGCTAACTAACTTCTTTATAACAAAAGGCATATAATATAATTAATTGAAAGCTGAAATTTAACTAATCTCAACACCCCCCCCCCCTCAAGTTGGAAGGGAGATGCTTCCAGAAAACTTGCGCAAAATAGCCGAGTGCTTGGGCCCAATGAGGCTTTTGGTTAAAATATCAGCCAGTTGTTCATTAGTGGGGATGTGGTGAAGGGTCACAAGTCCTTCCTGTAGTTTGTCTCGAACAAAATGACAATCAACTTCTATGTGCTTGGTTCTCTCATGAAACACAGGATTCTTTGCAATGTGGATGGTTGCTTGACTGTCACAAAAGACTGATATAGGTTGGGAAGGTTCTTCACCTAATTCACAAAGCAATCGTTCAATCCAAACTAACTCTCCAACTACTTTTCTTACAGCCCTGTATTCTGCCTCTGCAGAGGAGAGTGAAACAGTGGTTTGTTTCTTCGATTTCCAACTTATAGGACAATTCCCCATGAGTACTATGTATCCACTTACTGATCTTCTGGAATCAGGGCATGCAGCCCAGTCTGAGTCGCAATAAGCAGTGATGACATACTTAGGATCTTTGGAAAGATAAATCCCCAGTGTGGGATTGTTCTTTAGATACCTCAATACATGAACAGCAGCCTTCAAGTGAGGCTCTCTGGGTGTTTGCAAGAACTGGCTAAGATGTTGTACACTAAATGCAATGTCCAATCTAGTATTTGTGAGGAAATTCAACTTTCCCACTAATTTCTTATAGTATGTTGGATCAGTTAACAGGGTTCCTTCATGAGACTTCAATTTGACCACAGCATCAAGAGGAGAAGTAGTTGGATTATAGTGTAAGCAATCAAACTCTTTGAGTAAATCTGTGGTAAACTTCTTTTATGTGATGATCACCCCATCCTGCTTGTAGAGAATCTCCAATCCCAGAAAATAGTGGAGCTTTTCTAGGTCCTTAATTTTGAACTGGTCATGTAAAAAGGACTTCAGGGATATAATTTCATCTAGGTCAGTTCCTGTCAATATTATATCATCAACATACACTGCTACAAAAACCTTAGCTGACTTATTCTTCTTGTGGAACAATGAGTAATCACTAGTAGAATGTGAGTATCCTCTTGAATACAATGCATTTGCTAACTTTTCATATTATTGCCTACTAGCTTGTTTTAACCCATATAAAACTTATTGAGCTTGCAAACAAGCCCTTTCTGATTAACTTGCAACCCCTGTGGAAGGTCCATATACACTTCTTCATTTAAATCTCCATGTAGGAATGCATTATTCACATCCAACTGATATAGATCCCAGCCTTTCTTAGCAGCTAAACTGATCAGAACCCTTACAGTAGTCATCTTTACTACTGGAGAGAATGTCTCATTGTAATCAATGCCAGCTTGTTGAGTGTATCCCTTGACTACCAGTCTAGCTTTAAATCTCTCCACTGTTCCATCAGCCTTATGTTTTATCTTGTAGACCCATTTGCATCCAATTGTTCTCTTCCTTGCAGGTAAGTGAACTAAACTCCAGGTATTGTTAGCATGCAAAGCTTCAAATTCAAGTGTCATTGTTGATTGCCAAACAGAGCTCATGGTTGCCTCCTCATATGAGTTTGGCTCACTATCATGAAAAATATTTCTAACTAGCTACTGATTTTCAGTGTCAAAACTAGTGAGTGAAACATGTTGATAATTGGTCATGTTAGGAGGATGGTAAGATCATGACTGAGGTTGCAGATTGGGCAGATTATAGTTGTATTCATTTAGGTATTTTGGTACAGAATGTGTCCTACTTGATCTTCTAGGTGCATGAGGTTGTTGTTGTGAACTGGAAGTAGTAGAAATAGTGATATGTGGAGATATTTCTGGGCTATCTGATGGAATGGTTTCATTAACTGACGTCTCAATGTGTGGTAAATTGGCATTAATAGTATTATCTGTGACAGTAATTGAGTTGTTTTCATTCAAGTCATGAGCATTATTCAAAGTACTGTTTGTGCAGTTCGACAATTTAGAATTAACATCAAGACATCTCAGTACAGAATTAAAACTAGAATCAGGAAAAGAGACGGCAAAAGGGAAGATATTTTCATGAAATAGTACATCTCTTGAAATGTGTATTTGCTTGGTGCTTAGATCTAAAACCTTGTAACCCTTTGTGTTAAATGGATATCCAATGAAAACATGTGGAGTGGATTGAGGTTCAAACTTATCCTTGTGGGTTTTGAGAGTGGTAGGGAAACAAAGGCAGCCAAAGGATCTTAGATGTGAATATGTGGGTGGTCTTTGGTACAATACTTCAAAAGGAGTTTTGTTTTGGATGGCTATGGAAGGTAGTCTGTTTACTAGGTAGGTTGCAGTTAAAATGCACTTCCCCCAATAGCTCATAGAAAGTTTAGACTGATACAACAGACTTCTGGCAGTTTCAAGGAGGTATTTGTGTTTTCTTTCCACTACACCATTTTGTTGTGGTGTGTATGGGCATGTTCTTTGGTGTATGATTCCTTTGGCTTGCAGAAAAATAGTTGTTTCTTTGTTGACAAATTCCAAACCATTATCAGTTCTTATGGTTTTAATGGTGGTGCTAAACTGATTTTCTATTAGGGATGTAAAAGCTTTTATGGTTTGCAGGGTGTTGCTTTTGCTACTGATTAGTTGAGTCCAAGTTGACCTGCTGTAATCATTCACTATTGTGATGAAATATTTGTATTTGTTATATGTTGGTGTGTGGTATGGTCCCAATAAGTCTATGTGGAGAAGATCAAAAATCTTTGTAGAAGAAGGTGTTGAGTTGGATGGAAAGGGCATTCTTGCTTGTCTTGCCATGGGGCAGACATTGCATAAAAATGGTAGTTTGGGTGAAAATTTAACAGGTATGGTGTGGATACCTCTCATCTTAACAAAAGGAACATGTCCTAGTCTAGTGTGCCACAAGTAATCTACATTATTTTCATGAGATGTACACAATGAAAAAGACTTGGTAGGTTCAGGACAATCAACATGAATAACAGAGGAATTTATATCACAACAAGCTGCTTTATTTCTTGGAATGACAGATGTTACAGAAGAGGGAATATGATGTAAAGCTTGCTTATTTGAAGCATGTAAAGAAGAGCAATTAGGGACTGAAGTAGATGAGGTGATAACAGTAGGACATCTTGAGTAGAAGAAGTAAAGGCCATTCCTTGCTCTACCAATCACCAGAGGGCTCTTCAGTGAAGGGCCCTGCAAGGAACATGAGATATCATTGAAACTTATTACACTCTTAAGGTCAGATGCCAAACAATGCACTGATATTAGATTAAATTTGAAAGTAGGAATAAACAGCACATTGTATAAAGTCACTGTTTAATTTAAACAGGCATCCCCAATTTCTGTCACTTTAACTCTATAGCCATTAGGTAATGTTATTAGGAAAGGGTAAGGCAAAGGTCTCATGTTTGTAAGTAAACTTTTATTGAAAGTCATATGGTTTGAGGCTCCAGAATCAATGATCCAGGATTCAGCAGTTAATTTGAAACAATTACATGAGAGGTTACCAACTTCAGTTATAGAAGAATGACATGCCAAGATACCTGCAAAGCTCGCAGCTCTACTCATGATGTTGTCCAAAGTGTCCTTGGTACTGCTAGATGGTCCCTGCACCTGAACGCTTTCAAGCAATCTCACCAGGTGATCATATTGGTCCTTGGTTAAGCTTTGAGTTCCCTGATCTTGGTCCATTGGTGCATCGCAGTTGGCGTGAGCAGATGCTGCTGATCCAGAATTCCTTCCCCTAGTGAACTTGAAGTTTTGGGGAAAACCATGCAACCTGTAACACTTTTCTTCTGTGTGTCCAGCTTTCTTACAATAATCACAGAACAAATTTTCTCTGTTGATGTCAGGAAAATGATAAGTCTGGTTGACATGTTGAGATTGATTTGGAGGACCTCTATACACATTTCCATTTGGCTCTTGTTCTGAGAGTAATTAGTTCTGAAATTTCCCCTTCCAGAATTAGCATTAAGTGACGTAGAAGCTCCAGAACTAGCACTAAGTGAGGTGGAGGCTAAACTCATGCGAGTGGATGATTTCACTTCTCGTTGTTTCTCCTCTTGTACTAAAATTGAGAAGGCTTGTGCCATAGTTGCAGTGGGTTCATCATAAGAATACTACCTCGCACTATAGTGTAGACCTCGTTAAGTCCCATCAGAAACTGGATAAGCTTTCGATCCTGCTCCGCTTTATGCATCTTGGTTTTACCACCACAAGTGCACAGGCATGTACATTGAGTATTGGGATCCAGAGTGTTAAGCTCTTCCCAGAGTCTTCGAAGCATGGAGTAGTACCCTGTAATGTCCAGATTTTCTTGGGCGAGATCATTGATCTCCTGTTGGAGTTGATAGAGTTTCGCGCCGTTGGTTTGGTCATACCTATCTTATAGTTCCTCCCACAATTCCTTTGCATTGTTGACGTACTACAGGCTGTCAGCTAAATCCTTTGATAGAGAATTGAGAATCCACGATGTGACCATGTCATCGCAACGTTCCCACTGAGCGAATGTGGGTGAATTTGCAGCTGGTTTCTGAATTTTGCCATTGATGAAACCTACTTTGTTTTTCACAGATATAGCGTGAAGAACACCGCGTCGCCAGGACCTGTAACCAGTCCCGTCGAAGAGCACCAAAATGATGGCAGATCCAGCACTTTTCGATGGATGCATGTACAGCGGTTGACTGGAATCGATGACTTGGTGAATTGGGATCTAAGGGATCTGAGGAGCATCTGCGTTTTGATCCATGAGATTGAAAGAGATTGATGAGGTTGAGCAAAATTTCTGAGACCTAAGTACAGAATCAAAGAAACGAGAAGAAGAGGAGCGAGAATTCATAAGTGAAATAAAGAAGAAAATGAATCAGTGAAACAGCAACAATGAAGAACTGAATGAGGTGATGCGGAAGACGAAGAAAAGATCAGTGCCTAAAGCTCTGATACCATGTTAGAATTGTGCACAGATAATCAACAATTGAAAACCTCTATTGATGGAGCTGGAAGTAGCATGAAGAGACGATTGAGATTTGTAATTTGGGGAAATGAAAAATTAACTTCTATTCCACTTTCTTCAAGTATTTATACATGTATGTACAGAGAAGAAAAATATCTTCTAATCAAGGTGATAGCTAAGACGTAACAAGTAACTTTCTAACTAACTTCCTTTAACACAGTAAGCTAACTAACTTCTTTATAACAAAAGGCATATAATATAATTAATTGAAAGCTGAAATTTAACTAATCTCAACTGCCACCATCGTCAACATACCCCTTTTCCATCTATTCCTGCATTCTTTTCTTTTTCCAGCATCATTCCGTCATCATCAATATCGTCGTTGTTTTCTTTATTGAAAAAGCATTAATTAAAGAAATAAAAATCAAATTGAGTCAAAAATAATTCCGGCGAAACTCCATTTTTCTAACAAGACTAATATGAATCTGAAATTATTTTCTTTGAAATCGTTAAAGAATTCAAATTATTTTCTTTGAAATCGTTATTTTCTTGATTGTTGTTCGAAAAAAAGAATGAGATTGAGAAAAATGTCTACTACAATATTGAATTAGAATAAAGGAGAGGAGGTAGGTGTACGATTATCGGAGTGTGCGGTTTTAGCCGGAGGCCGCTGTGTGTGTTTCGGGAAAGAAGAAAATGAGGAAGAATGGAAGTCGGGGGTGGGTCGGTGCCTAGTATGTTTTGGCGAAGAAGAAGAAGCGGAGAAAAGTATCTCTTTTTCTTGTTTTGGCTGAAAACAAATTTTTATTTTATTTTATTTTTAATATATATTCTAATTATTATTATGGGCCCAATGCCACATGTCCTTTTCTGATTAGTTACTATGCCACATCACCGAGAAGGTATAACACACAATTTCTATTTTTAGTTGATTGTCAAAAAATGTTTAATAGGTAATTTTTTTTACTAATAAAAGTGTTCAATTGAAATAAGTCTAAGATGAGGTGTCCATGTGAAATCTACGGACAACTTTAGTGGTTACAGATGACTTAAGCCAATCATATATATATATATAAAGGAGGATCATAGAGGAGGTGATGTGGCTCCTCTCTATGACCTCCATTCCTATTTATCTATTCTCTTCTATTTTTGGACTTTTTATGTTTGTTTTTTTATTTATCTTATTTCTAATTGCATTAATCAATTAATGAAGAAACAAAATTGAAAATTTCTAATGGAGCAGTTAGTGAGGAAACACTATCTGTTAGAGACATCTATTAGAATTAAAACACACTTAAATCAAATAAATGGGAGATGAAAAGACCATCCTTTCATACACCTTCTCCTCTTCTTCTAACTGTTTGACAGGTTATTAAAAGTACCAAAATAGGTTTTGGTCTTATATTTCAACTCATATAGTATACGTACTAAGATACATAGCAAAGGTATCTTCTTCTTTTATCTTCTTATAATTTGGCCTCTACATTGACTAATTCGTTGTGTCATAATTGTTTCATGTTGTTTTACTTTACATTTTTTTCAAGATTATCCTTTTTTATACATGGTTAACTTTTTAGAGAATTTCTCTATGTAGTTGAGATCCTTCTCTTTTTTCTCTCCCAGTAGTACTTTTGGACGTATATGTTGCATTTGGTGAGTGTGAATGATGGGTGAGGATTGAGGACTGAGGAGGAGAGGTAAGAAAGGAAATACAATTATAAGGAAAATAAAAGGATAGAAAATTGAATGATAGATTTATGCATGTATCCATATGTATAAACACTCTCACTTTCAATCCAAAAGTTGATAGTTGAGTCACAACAGAGCAAAAAGGATGGGTACTACTAGGGAGAAGTAAAAAAATATTAGATCATAATTGACAATATTTCTTATTTATTCTTTATATTTGTGTGCATATTTCTCATAAACATCATCTCATATGGTAAATCTAGCACTTCTATTTTCTTGCTATCACGTATTTATACGTTTAAATAGTTTCTGCATTATAGAGTATCTATAATTAAGTAGTGTCTTCTATTTGATTTATAAAGGAAGTCGAGTCCTTTATGATCCACAAGTATGTACCTAAATAGTGTAGAGAAGTTGACTCCTATTCTTGGTCCTTAAACAATTACATAACCATTTTTACCAGAAAAATTGTTATCATTTTAATATATTTTTCTTATTCAAGTTCAAATATATGTTAATCAAGTGAGTTACGTTATTGTGTAACTGTAATATTTGTCACATTGTCAAGCAGATTTATATGAGAAATAATTAAAGAATCATGAACATATATGTACTTTCGTTTTTCATTGTAATGAGTATTAAAATCCGTGCTGCAATCTAATACATATATCTGTGTTGATAGTTTATTGTTTCTATATTCACTATGAATTAAATTTATTGAAAATTTGTATGTGATATATTTACTCGGCGAAATGGTCCAATGGACCCTTGTACTTGTATGAGTTTGTATTCTAAACCCTTCTACTTAATCATTTGCCTATTACACTCTTAAACTCAATTAAAATAAAATTTTTGAACACCTCCAGCCAGGTGTGTAGTTCACTCTCCCTAACATAAATGACATGTCATATCCACATCATATATGTTAATGCCATGTCATAATTATTTTTAAATTATTAACTAAAAAATACTTAAATAAAAGATAAAAATAATAAGTTTTATGTTTTAAAATAAACAAAATAGTTATTTCTCTCACTTTTCCTCCACCTCCCTCAACCCACAACCACCAAAATTTTCCTCCACCTCCCTCTACCAACAACCACCAAACGCAGAGACAAAAATGAAACCCAAAATTGATCTCTCAAATTATCTAGTGAGACATAGCTTATTATCCGAATTGAATCACTTTCCTTCTTCCTTTAACTTCAATTTCAATTGATAATTTGGGCAAGCTACTACAGATCGAGTAAATACAACATACAAAAATCAAATTTTTTTTCATTGATAGTTTTCGCCTAAAATGCTTAAGCTACACAAATTCCACTTCTACAACATAATTGAACACTCTTAAATTGTTATGGTGCTATATAGACTAACAAAACAATCTCCCTTCTCTTAATTTTTTTCCTCTTTGAAAAATGAGTATGAAGCTCAGAAAGCACAAGTCAAACCCAAATCTCAAAACTAATATGAGCAAACAACGTTTTCTTAATATTGGATTTTATGGTTGATTTTTAAGGCTCGAACAATAAGACCACGCACAATCAAACCCAGATCTCAATATAGAAAAAAGAAATTTATGGATAGAATGGGAGAAGCAAGCCATCGGAGCAAAATCGCCACCAAAGCAAAATTATCACATAACCACCATAGAAGACCCATAACCATCGGAGCAAAATCAGCCTTCTTGTTCAACATCTGAAACTCTCATTGACTTTGCTATAACTCACCAAAACACCTAATCATTAACGGAGGTTCAATGGACAGAATGGGTAGAGATGCAAATGAAAACGCCGACGTCGCAAGAGCCTCCAAGATCTGTGTCATTTTCTCAAAACATCGCGAGCAAAGGGAGAAGAAAAGGGAGGGGTTGGGAACCTTAATTTGTTTTTTCCTTTTTATTATTTATTTATTTTTAAAGCAAATTAATTGCTTTTACTCGCCTTTTTATGTGTGATACCACGCACTATAATTGAGTCAGCAAAATAAATGTCACATAAGCTTGATCAATGATCAAAGGGCTTAAAAATCTCATTTTAATTGAATTTAAGGATTCAGTTGGCAAAAGATTAAGTAGAAGGGTCTACAATACAAACTCATACAAATACAAGGATCCATCAGACCATTTCGCCTATTTAGTCGGACAAAGTGTGGTAATAGAAATGGTAGAGTTGCCACATTTTTATGGACAATTATCTTAATTATTTATCAATTTTTTTCTCTCTTTGTTTTTGTTGACTTTTCTTTTATTTTAAAAAGTAATCTCTGTTAGCTAGCTCACACAGGTTCATCTTCATAAATTCTGCTCTGATTAGTATTTATAATAATATTCAAATCTTCCATTGTCATAACTCTCAATTATTTAATAATTAATATACAAATTTATGGCATTTTAAAAGTACCACAAAAAGGTCATTCCATTGGGCATAAATTCGAAAACAAGAACTCTTTCTCGGTCATTAAATAAAATCTCAATGGGGCAACTATGTTACTCATTAAATAAAATCTCAATGGGGCAACTATATGTAACATGGAAAGTTATGCTTCGTCGATAAATTCTTTTTTATTTGCTTACTTACTCGAACTTATAACCCTTTTCGCAATAAGACGACCATTGAGGTTACTTTATAGACTCCTTCATAACCTCGCCTAGTTTGAATTTCAATTCTAAAGTGAGTTGGTCATTTTTTTAATAACAATAAAAATGCTTATATACTTATTAAGAATAATTTTTGAAAATAACTGAGTAAATTCGTAGGTGCAATTATTGATACAATATTTTGATTATTTTGGGAAAGAAGTAATAGTTATTGATTTTAGAGGAATTGAATAATTAAACAAGGGTAAAGAAATGCAAATAAGTGTAAAATGAAGGATAATCGAAAATAATATAAAGATAAATACAAAAAAGAATGAGATTACACTCGAAAAGATTATTGAAGTAAAAAAACAATGTGAAAAAAAAGATACCCACTAAGAAGGGTAGATAATCAAGAAACATAACAAAAAGGAAAACAGAAAATTTTAAAATATCATTAATGCAACAAAAGATATTATTTTCATGGTAATGACTAATGAGAATATGATCAAGCAAAAATATTTTTAAAAAAAAATTAAATTTCTAAATTTTATAACTTGGAAATCTTAAGAAAAATAATCACGATGAAAGGGTTAAAATTGTACGCCTAGTTGTTAAATATAAGAAAAATAAGCATAAAAACAAACATAAATAGTACTCCCAACTACCTTAAATATACAAGCTTCGATAAATTAAAGTAATTAATAGTTCGAAAATTCTTTGAGAAAGAGTTTCTCAACATGCTCAGTCAGAGGGAGAGAATAAAAGTAAAATTAATCGAAAGTAAACCAGAATTAAACTTGGAAGGGCAAAAGAAATATGACGCAAACTGTCATTTACTAGATTCGCTTGGAACTTTGCAAAATACAGATTCACAGTATCTTATCAAACCAAATATAAGGAACAATAACTTAAAACCACACTTAGCAGTATGGAACTTCTCACCTAAACCATAGGCCTAATTCAGAGCTATCAAACTAATAACGGGCACCACCGCCATATCCACCACCACCGTAACCTCCTCCGCCACCACCTTCACGTCGGCCACCTCCATAGCCGCCACCACCACCTCCTTCACGTCTGCCACCTCCATAGCCGCCACCGCCGCCGCCTCCGTAGCCGCCACCTCCTCCGTAACCGCCGCCACCACCTTCACGGCGTCTGCCACCACCGAAACCGCCACCACCACCACCACCACCACTTCCACGGGCCTGGGCTTCGTTAACAGTGATGTTACGGCCATCAAGCTCCGAACCGTTCATCCCTGAGATTGCTTCCTTCATGGATTTTTCATCCTTGAAGGTAACAAAGCCAAATCCTCTAGATCTACCAGTTTCTCGGTCGTTAATGATCTGGAAAAAAAAATCAAAAACAATTCAGATCTAATAGATCTACAAGGTGAAAAACAAAAATAGTAAAACTGAAACTTAAAACCGATCTATCTTTCTTCATCTCTTGACAAAAAGAGAAGGAAGACGGAACATACCGTCTCAAGGAATGGTATAACAGTATAAACAGAGTAACAGTAACAGATGAATCAAGTAAACCAGAGATAGAGATAGTAATCAGTAACAGAAGGTCATCAACGAAACCAAAAAATGGGCTCGGATCTGATTTCTGCTCTGCGACAAACGGACCTTCGAGTCGACTACTTCGCCATAGGTAGAGAAAGCATCGCTAAGTGTTCGATCGGTGGTGGCCCATGCGAGCCCACCGACGAAGCAACTGTACTCAACTTCGGCAGCCATTAAACTAAACTGAGAAACTAGAGAAGAAAAACCCTAATGAAAATATCAGAAATGAGAGATGCGGTGAAAGTTAAGCAGAAAAGCCCATATTTTATAGGCGGCAGAGGATATGGTGTCCATGGGCTTTTAAGTAATTGGGCTTAGGGTCTAAGATATTTTGCCAAAGAAAATGTCCAAATCATCCCTAAGTCATCACTTTTCTTTGACTAATATAAAAATAATTTGATCATTGATTAGAGTTATACAGACTTTAATTATAATAAAAACTTTATGAATAAGCCATAAAATAAGCCACTCCTTATCTTTGACTAAGGAAGATGTGATCGTTGACTAGAGTTATGCAGATTTTAATAATAAAAATAATTATAAGAATTAAGGCATAAAATAAGTTAATGTGGTGTTTTTCTATGTTAAATATTACTCCTATTTATTTACTTTTCAATTTTTTCAAATTATCTTTTATATTTTAAATCTAAATAGTCTTCAGAAAATGAGGAATTCATATTTTGGCTATTTCTTCATTATTACTTTTACTTGGCGAGCAGACGTGTACAATACGTATTAATAGACTAATTAAAAATAGGGATAAGGGTCTGAAAAATACCTCAACTTTGGTCGGATTTGTTGTTGCGATATTAAACTTTCATGAGCACCTATTACCTCCCCAGACTATTTAATACCATATTTTAAACATATATATTTGCCCACGTGGACATAAAAAATAATGCAAAATTATAAATAGTAATGTGTCCACGTGGGCACATATATACCTTTAAAATATACTATTAAATAATTCAGGGGGTAAAAAATACGGTATTAAATAGTCTAAGGAGGTAATAGGTCCTCACGAAAATTAGTATCGCAATAGCAAATTCGACCAAAGTTGGGATATTTTTCAGACATTTATCCCTTAAAAATATAAAAATTAAGGTGAGAATGTTAATAAGATCAGATGTAATCATAATCAAGTGGGATAAAGAAATATTAACACCTTATCTTCTAATAAAATACATCTAGATTCACCTTCTTCATTTTTCATTTAATAATGATATGAATGGTATTGATTCTTATAAACAATAAATATTTTGAGGGGGGGAAAAGAAGAATAATATCAAATTATGGGTAAAAACATGCTCAAATTACGTATAGTTAAAAATGACAAAATGAAGGACTTTCATAAAAGAAAATGAATTAGGCGTCTGAATCTAAAATTTAATTCAGTATCATACTTATTGATAAAATAAATATTACTTTCAAATTTTTAGTTTGAGTTTTTACCATTTTGAAATTTCAAAGTCAAACCAATATTCACGTACGAGTCAAAATATATTGAAGAATCCTTTTTCAAATTAATTAAATTAAAAATATATATAGGTTAATTATTACGATTATTTTTCTATAAAAATATATCATACTATTAAATAACTCAAATAAGGAAAAACAATTAATGCACAATATTTAGTAGGATTTAAAAATGGAAAAAATTACTTGAATTGGTACCTTTTAATAAATAATTATTGATTTTAGCGATACTTTTTATTTATTACCATTTATAGCAATACATAGCAAAATCTGCAATATATATTAAAAGTGAATTATGCATGCAATATATGTATTATAACTATTTTTTATATATATTATGCTTGTTTAGTAAGAAATTAATACTTTGTATTATAAGTGAATTAAAATGTGTGATAAATGTATATCCATCAATAAAACTTGTATTATATGTGAATAATAAATTGCTCTTTGTAATATGTGTTGACACCCAATTTTGGGTTTTCACAATATATATTAATCATCGAGTTTCTTCAATTTCGAACGATTTGAAATAATTAGTTTTATAACATTCAAAATATTTTTCAAGTTATTTTAAAGTAATTTTAGTCGCTTTTATAATTTTTAAGCAATATATATTTTTTATATAATTTTGTATATAATTAGTATATTTTATAAATATTTCGAAAATCATCTCAAAAAGATTTTAATTTTAGTAAGTATTTTATTAAATTAGTTTAGTTTAAAATTATGATTGTAATTTTGAATCATTAGTTTACAATTAAGTTAATTATTTTATTTCGTTAAGATTAAGAAGCTCTTTAACTAATTAATATTAATTCGTCTTATTTAAGATTTAGCTGAATTTGTTAATTTAACTCAATTTGGCTATTTCTTAAACTCCAAGATCTGACCCATCTTTGACCTCACCTTAAACCCATTTAGAAACCAAAGTTGGGCCATTCATTCAAAATTCCAGCAGCCCACTTCTTCAGCTTTCCAGTTCCAGCAGCCCAATCCCTATTATCCTCCAGACCTATCCAAATCCCAACCCACTCTTTCTATTCCCAATTCCCCTAACTCGACCCAATTCATTTACTCCTAAAAGAGACCAAGCAACGTGACTAACAACACAGTAGCAGCTCACTACAACGTTCACAACAAACAAGGCAGCATGTACAATTTCCAGAAACAACAACGGCGTCTTCACGCCAATAGACGAAAAACAGCAAGCAGGTTCACGGTGTGAGCAAGATGTGTGCTCAGTACCAATTTTGTTGTCGTCTTCTTTGCATCCCTCACCGATAGTACTGTTTCAGCCGTGATTTTCAGCAAAAAACATCTGATATAGCAGCGCAGGACCGTCCTTGGGGTTGTGAGATCGCTCCACGTCGCGCCCAAGGACATTGGAACCGATCTGAGGCGTCCATCTCCCCTTTCATCTATCGGAATTGGTTGAAATTCCAGTAAAAGGGTGTTTCCCCTGAATTGTGAAAGGATTGGGAGTTTGAATTTCGAATTGGTCCCTTGTCTTATTCAGTTTTCACTGTTTCCCCCAAAAGATTGGAACCCTAATTTTACCTATAAATATTCTCTTCCTCTTCATTGAAAAAGGCTGGATTTTTCTAGGAACAATCACTTTTATACTCAAGAAATTTTAGACGTTTTTCTCTAATCCTAAGTTGTCAGAAAAATTTTGTTCGAGTTTGGTATGCTTTACTTGGTTGGCTGCACGAGATTAAACTCGTGTTTGAGGTCATGGAAGCTTGTTGCTCCTCTGCTCGTTGTTCCTCGTTTGCTGTCGCGGAAAAGGTGAATCTTCTTTTAAATTTTAACTCATTTTGGATTGATGTTTTTTTTTTTGTGAACTGAAGTGGCCTGCTGATTCTTCTTCTTCGTCCTCGATTGTTTCTGTCCTTCGTGATTTGTTGTTGATGGTTTAATGAAAGTTTGTTGTTTGGTTTTAAATGGGGTGTTTTAGTTGATTAGTGTATGAAGTGTATCCTTCATGTGAGTTAATCATCTTTAAACATCTATGAAAATTGTGAGTAGAACCATGAGTTTATTGATTTTGTCTTATGAGGTTCAAATGCCATTTGTTTGCTGCTGGATTTGTTAGTGAAGTATTTCGAGAGTTGTCATGTTTGATCTTTAGAACTGGTTATTTGAGGTTTTGATCTAAATAGGTATGTGTGGTCAACGTGTATTTTGAAACTGTTTTCTACCCTAAAAATTGCTACTCTTCTCGTTTATTTTCCAAGTTTTCATGGCTGCATTTTGTTTAGTTTTCAAACTATTTTATTCGTCTTAGTCTATTATAATTTTTTGTGACTATGCATTATTGCTTCGCACTCGACGTCTTATTCTTCATTCTCTCATCTTAAGTAGGATGAATGAACTAATATGCCAAATATTTGGAGTTCAAGTGTTGTGTTTGCGACTGTTTGAAGTTCATATGTTGCATTTTCTGCTCGTTTAAATGATTTTATGGTTCCAAGATGATTTTAAGTTTGGTTTCTATCATGAATATGTCACTGAATCAGTTCATTTTGGTTACATGTTGCTCTGTCTTCGAGTATTTTTTTATTTTTTTATTCTTTTTTGGTTTGTTTTGTTAGTATTGTTGTTCATATGGAAATGGAATATCAAACTAGTTAATGGGGGTGATTGTCTGTTACATTATTCATCGTAGGTACTTTGGTTTGTTTTCCTCTATCTGTTGAATCTTCATAATCAGCTTTAGTCTAGATTTTCCTTGCTTTCGACATGATCATAATAGGCTGTCCAAATGACTTTCTTGTCTAAGTTTCGATTCAAGGGTCTTGTACTTGTTTTCACCCTGGTCTTCTCTATGTTTTTAGCTCATTTATGTTATATCCCTGTATGTTTCCATAGCACTTATAAATGAGTTAATTTTATAGGATTGGTTTGATGTATTTTTGCTTCCCTAAAATGATTTGGGTGCTTTAAATTTTAAATTCTAGTGACTAAGTTTTAAGGCTAATCATATTTCTTTGAGATTTGCATCAGTTAGCTATTATTCCTCTGTTTTGGGTGGAAGTTTAAGTGACAACAACTCTTTCTCATGCCTATTGTTTTGCTCATGGTCAAATGCTTAAGATTGTTCTATTAACACATGGATTTATTATTATCTTTGCTTAGCTTTGTGCCGCATCTTAAGCCTAATGACATATATTCCTACAATTCACTATATTTTTTATTAATAGTTGCCTCCTTATCATTTGTCTTCATCTAGATAGTTAGGCATAAACCCATTACTCATTTGGTCATTGCTAGTCTAATTGCCTATCTGTAATCATCTTTCTAGTGTTTTATCTTATCATATGGATGTTAGTTTAATTCTAGGAGAAAGGATTTTTTTTTTGAACATTGTATAAGCTCCTTTGTCACCTTTGCATAACATCGGTACAGTGAACTATTCATATGCATCTCTTCGCCTCATTTCTATTTTATGTGTCTTGTTTGTATTATATGGATTTGAAGCATGCCCCAATTGCTAATTTCTTGTTTTGTTCTTTTCTATGCATGAACTGGATTCCCCTCGAGTCCTTGGAGACTCATTTTCCCTACATTTCGTTGATTGGGCCTTAGAGGTCCAATTTTATGTTCTATTGAGTCGATCGAGTTTTGGAGTTGACATATAGGTTGAAGGCGTTAAATAGGAGCTAGAAAAGTGAATTTCCATATCCAAAGGAGGTTTAAAGGCTAGTTGTATACATGCAGTATACATTTTGTATACATGATATACGGCCCCCAAAAAATACAGTGATACATGTTCAAGGACGAAATACAGGTCAAAAGTTGATATACAGGAAAAATGCAGAAATACAAACCTAAAATACGGCCCGTATACAACTGTATACATAAATCCTATACACAGATTTTTTGAAGGCAAATAGGCTCAAAAGCCTTAAACAATTTCTAGCAGGTCCAGGTAGCTGAAAATGGGCCCAAAGACCCAATGAAATGAGTACCAACAGCTATCTTGGTGAAAATGGGCCAAAAATCCATCACTTTAGGCCTGACATTAGTATTAGGACAAGTGCATCAAGATTTGGAATTTGGGAAAGGCCCAAATTCAATATTTCTCTCCCTCTTTATTTATTTGTTATAATGTTGACTAACAATTTATTTTATTTTGGTTTGACTTAATTAATTTCCCAAAGATAGTCATTTCTCTTTTTATATTCAAAATTACAATATTTATATTTTATACTTAGCTTTATTTTTATTTATTTGTCTTGTCAACATATGAATTATCTCCCTTAGAAAGTTCTCTTGAGTTTTCCCCTTAATAATAAAAAATGAATTTCTTTTTACTTAATTAATATATTTTTTCTAGTTAGTCAAATCGCTGGTAAATCGCAAGTTAGCGGAAGGGCCTAACACCTTCTCGGAATGTAAATTGAACCCCGAACCCCTTTAAATTTCAAATGATTTTATCTTGTTTAAAACTTTTGAAAAAAAATTAAGTTTTCTTAATTTCTTAAAAAAATTAAGGGGCGACTCTATTTTGGAAAATCGATTTCTCTTCAAGTCATAAGTTTAGTTTATTTTTCGAAACAAGTTCATTTTATTTTTATTTTTCAAGTAAAACAGATTGATGACTCTGTTGGAGACTTAATTAAGTTCTAACCATAAGATTTGATTATTTGACTAATTGTTAATAATTGTTGAATTGTTTATCTGTGCTTAATATGTTTAAATTGTTATAACTGTCATTGCATTCATGGCATTTTCTGTTATATGTATAGTATATTAAAAACGGTTTCTACATAATCGCAGCCGGACTTTTATACTCGACCCTTTTCTGAAATGATCGATAATTTATTGGTTCATCATGTGTCCAATGGTTGTTGTGAGTTCCAGCCTAAGTTGTCCGCTTGGGTTCCCGGTCTCTCAATAGCCACTCTTAGTCAACTAGCGTAGAGCGAAACCAAATCCCAGATTTAACACATTTGAACTAAGTTGACCCAACAACCCAAGGCGTGTTGGTCCCATTAGAAGTCCACCTTGTGTCTGTTTGGCCCATTGGTCAATAAAAAGACAATAATACTTATGTGTTTAAATTTGAAGGATGATAGTCTCTTGGGGTTGGGAGTTTTAGAATTTGTTCAAGTCAAAGAAGGATCAAATTATCATTGCAAGCCAAAGGCGTCGACATTCGAAGATGAGAAGAAATCAAGATCGAATGACCTTCCATGGAGGCATAGCTTAGGATGATACCCCTGCGTGGAACTGATTATTTGTATCATCTTTTCCCTATTATGTATCCCCATTTAGTTTTATTTATCAGAATGTATAAATTTGGGTTTTGGGCCAATAAAATGTTGCAAATGATGTATACATCTTTCAAATCGTTAGGCCTACCCTTGGCACAAAAGGGTCACATATCTGTTTAAAACGTGCAATAGATGTTTATGTGTTATAACTATTTTTGTGATTATGTTGCTTTATTTGGATATGTCCTAGCCTACTCTTTTTGGATTTTTTTTTAGAAATCCCTAAGCACAACTATGAAGTCACTATCAAAAGTGCGTCCAAATACTCTTCGACTCTTTAGTTTCCCAACAAAATTCGAACTTCTTTTTTCAAAACTTACTTTCTCATTGCAAAAAAAAAACTTAACCCTTTATCTCAAAATCGAAAAGAGATTCAAGCTGGTCGAACTACGTCGGACCTGAATTCTCCCTTGTGAGATACGTAGGCAGCCTTTCAAGGCTCGGTCCCCATTTTGATAAATTTTATCTTTTCCAACTCTTGCAAGGAGAATAGAGTTTCATATCAATCAAAAATCGGAAATATAACAATGAAAGAGACAATCGACTTTGTCTCGACTTAAGTTGACGTTTCTGATTCACTAAGCTCAAAATCAAATAGACAAATTTCTGTCTATTTAGTCATTTCTCTAAATACGTGGGCTAGTTTATCTTCAAGTGGAGCAACTCTTATGTGTTTGTGGTCATATGTGTGATATTTTGTATTATTTATCATCTACATAGACTAACACGTTTATCTTTTGAGTTATTTTTATTTGGTAGGTACTTAGAACTGATTTGTGTTGATAAGCTGGCTGGTCATCCTTATTTCACAAGATCTAAGGCCTCTCAAAGATTCATTCCCCTATCAAAGTTTGCAAAAAGGAAAGGTAGTGATGGGTGATTATAATGACGAGATTGACCTGACTGATGTTGTCGTGGCTCAGCCTGCCGCTGCTGATCAAAATGAATTAATTATGCAGTTGATGCAACAGATTGTCGAAATGAGGATCAAAATGCAAAGAATGCAAGATTTGTCTAATCCAATTTTTGCTTTCAACCCTCCAAGAGATGGAATACCTCCACTTCACTTTCCTCCATCAAGCGCGGAACAGGTTCATAACCCGCTCACTAACCCCGCTCAAATTCCCCCAATCATCGACCTAACCACCCCTAAAATCTATCATGCCTCTGTCTCTTACCAAGTGCCACCTCTTCCTCAAGGTACCAACCCCCAAACCTTCCCTACTCATCAAAATGACAACCCGCATACTTGCCCTCCCCCTCAAAATCAAAATGTTAACAATCTGCAAACCTTCCCCCATCATCAAAATCAACATACCAACCCCAGACTTTCCCCCAAAATTACCAATTCACTCAAAATACCCAGAATCCCTCCATTGCTCCACCATTGCCTCAAAAAACTACTTTTAAATTCCAATTCCAAATGAACCTTATGTCAACTGTTCTGAGCTTGATCACTATGAGGAACAAGAGAGAGAGTGGAGGTCAAAGAAAGATGAAGTCAAGCTGAATATGAAAGAAGAGATCAGGAAAGCTATGAAGGAGTTGCACTGTATTCCTAAAGTCGATAGGTTGAGTAATGAGGATTTGTGCATCCATCCAAATTTGGACCTCCCAGAAGGGTTTGAAGTGCCAAAATTTAACACTTTTGGAGGAACAGGGAATCCCGTGGCGCACCTGAGGGCCTACTATGACTAGCTCGTGGGAGTTGGAAAGAATGAAGCTTTATTAATACGGCTTGTTAGCCAAAGTTTGAATGGGGAAGCGTTGGAATGGTTTACCTCCCATGAGATATAGTAGTGGTCTAGCTGGAATGCACTAGCTAAAGATTCCATCGAACAATTCATCTACAATGTGGAGATTGTTCCTGATCGCTATTCTTTGGAGAGAATTAAGAAGAAATCTACTAAAAGATATCGTGAATATGCATATAGGTGGAGGAAAGAGGTCGCCCGGGTTTGACCTCCCCTATCTGAGAAGAAGATCATTGAAGTGTTCATACGCATTCAAGAGCCAGAGTATTATGACATGATAATGTTGCTCATTAGAGCAAAATTTACGGAGATAGTCAAGGTAGGTGAGGCTATCGAAGATGGGCTTAAAACCGAAAAGATTTCTCGCGTTGCCGCCCTAACCGAATCTTCAGGATTGTTGAAAAAGAAAAGAGAGGATGTGTCTTCCATTTCCTACGCATCTGATGGAAAAGGACACTTCAGAAAATCCTCACCTTACAAAGGTTATCCTCGAGCTCTACAAAATTCATATTCAGCTTGTTATACCCAATCAGGTTATCAAACTCCACCACTAAGTTACCAAATTCCACCTCCCAATTACTAAACTCTACCACCGAGTTACCAAATTCCACCTCCCAATTACCAAACTCCACCTCCATATTACCAAAATACTCATACATATTATCAAGCTCCATCAGTTAATTGTTCAAATATCCAATCAAGTTACCAAAATCCACCTCCATACTACCAAAGTACCCTTCCTAGCTACCGAGCTCCGCAATACCAAAATTTCCAAACGCCAGCACCAACTCACCAAAACCCTCCAAACTACCGTCAAGTACCTCCATATCCACAAAATAAGTACAATCCCCCTCGCCCAAATCTCTAGAAGAAATCTTCTAGAGTCTTTACTCCTTTGATTGAGAGCCGAACACAACTTTTTGAGATAGAAATCAGCTGGCATGATATAGACAATTGATCAAAAAAATATCAATGTCAACTCCAAGCTTTATAGACCCGATCTTCACTGTGCTTACCATTCAGGAGGTTCTAGGCATATTACTGAGAATTGTATCAACTTGAAGCATAAAATTCAAGACTTGAATAAAACAAAAGGTCGTCACTCTTCAGACTGCCACTCCTAATGTCAATAGAAACCCATGTCGAATCTTGGAAGGGTGACTATTAATATGGTTGAAGTCGAAGAAGATTTGAATGTGGAGAAAGTTATAATCTCAGCCAACCTTGAAAAGCTTGAGAAAGTTGTAGCCTCTCCAACCAAGAGAATACCAAATTTGTGATCATGGCACCTCATCAAGCTTTTGCTTTAATGCCGAAAGAGGGTCAGAATAAACAGAAGATCAATCAAGCTTTTCCTAAATCATTGCCTCACTTATATCAGTCTTTTCCAATGCAAAATAGTGTAGGGAAAGGAATCGAAAATTGGTTCAAAGAAAGTGATATTGTGCTTGAAGAGATGATCGAGACACCAGTCATACTAGACAACGAGTCAAAGGAGTAAATGCCTAATTGGACATCCACTTCACTCTTGATTCCTCGCTCGTCTTGGTAGACATAAACAATTTTCTATCTTATTTCTAAATTTGGTGGTGTTTCGAATGAGGCTCGAGACCCATCTTTTACTCTATTTTTGCCACAATATGTTTTAATCTCCCTCCTAATATTTTTGAAAAACGCAAGATGATTTATTATCATGGCTAAACTTCTTATTTTCTTATTTCAAATGAAAAACTCCTTTATTGCAAAAAAATTACTTTACTTGCTTTATATTTGCTATCTAACAATATTTGTTGATGATTTCAGTGAAAATATTTTCAAATCTATCAATATCATGTCATGTCACAAGCTGAATGAACAAAATGGGGTAGATGCGGACGAATTTGAGGACTACAATGAGATGATCATGGTACCTAAACACCTAATTGAGGAATTCAGACAATTCGAGAGTCACGATGAGCCGAATTCAGAAGAGATCAGAATAGTGAATCAGGAACATGATGAATGCATCAAAGAAATCAAAATTGGTGCCTATTTGAAAAAAGCACAGGAGAGAGAACTCATCAGTTTGCTTAAAGAACACATCGATACATTTGTTTGATGACATTACATGGTTGAGCATGAACATTGGATCTCACAAGTCATCAATCTAATTAGATGATGTTAAAAGATACCATGTTTGAAGACTCGATTTCTATCTTTTCCTTGTAACCACCTTTATTTGTTTGTAATCGTTTATGCTTAGAATTTATACCTTTGTAATGAACTACGTCTGACCTGAATTCTCAAGAATGAGATACATAGGCGGCCTATATCGGCCTCGGTCATTTTCTTAGTTAAATTTTCCTATTTCTGTAAATCCTCAAGAGGGGAACTACGTTTGACCTGATTCTTGCCTTAACGGGATACGTAGGCGCCATAATGGGTCGGTCATATCTCCCGTAAGATTTCTATTTTTCTTTACAATAGAAACTGGGACAGAATATTTGAAAGAGATTCAAAAATTCTCAAGAAGAGGATCTCTCCAATAAGTCGAGACTGAAGATACATTGAGAGTTGTAATTGGGACAGAATTTTTGAGAGGGTCTAAAAACTTCTACAAGTCATATATCAATAGTTCGAAATACTCCAAGACATCTAACTGAGAGAAATTTTTTTTACGATGGCCTCAAAAATTTCTTCAAACATCACTAGAAGTTTGTAGTCCATTTTGAATATTTCCAGCATGATTAGAAGTTTAAAACTAACTTCAAATGATCTCTGACATCATTAAAGTTCATAGTCAACTTCAACAATCTCTCGCATCGTTGGATTTCAGAGTCAACAACAAAACTTCCCTATTGTAGTAGATTTCGGGAAAACCGTGTCAGAAATTTCCCAAGCTTTAAGAATTTTTGAATTCTCCAGAACAAGCTATCAGACACACCAAAGTTTCGAACCAATGACGATCATTTAAGCTTGACATGACATGATACTTGGCAGTGACCTTTTCAATCACAGTTTTTTGAAAACCTTTTTCTTAAAAAAAAATTCTATATGTTTCAAATGTTTTTGCGTAAATGTTGTCTTGTCTATCGAGAAGCAAAAGATCAGAGTGATCAACTGAAGATAGCAAGACAGGGAGCAAGCGATTGAAGAAGTCAACACAGATCAGTTTGTTTAAGAAGTAACATTTTTCCTGTGGATGCAGGTCTATAAGATTGACTCAAGTTCATCATATTCCTCCATTCAACGAATATGGAGAAGTCAAAAGGGCGAGGAGCTCCCCAAAATTGACAATTTCTTTGTGGATACAGGAAAGTCATTGATGTTTTTCAGAAGAAAAAGAAAGAGTTTTGAATACGAGCAACAACACCTCGTTTAAATTTTCAGCAAAACATGAGTCACAACGAAAATAAAGTGTTCAAAATGGGAACAAGTAAAAGCATCACTCTCAACATATACAAGCATCTTTGATGACACGAGATTACATTTTTTAGCATCAAGAACGTTTGAAGAATATTCACAAATCCTGTCGATATCAGACGCGGTAATGTGAACTACCCAGAGGGACATCATCGTTATTTTATCAATGGAATATCATCATCCTACTGCTGAATCTTCATTATCATTACCTTACCAATGGATCAACATTATCCTACTAATAAATCATTAACATTATCCTACCAATGGATTAACATTACCCTATCGACGGACCTTCATCAACATCAACATCATCATCCTACCGACGGATCTTCATCAACATTATCCTACCAATTGATCAACTTTATCCTACCGACGGATCTTCATCATCCTACTAACAGATCTTTATTATCATCATCCTACCAATGGATCTTCATTAGTATTATCCTATCAATGAATCATTGTCAATCATCATTTTATCGATGGAGCATTATCATCATATCGATAAAGTAGCATCATTCTATCGATGGATCAACATCACTCTACCAATTGGATTACCGGCATCCTATCAATGAAGCATCGTTATCCTACCAATGGAGCATTAATATCATCATCCTATCAATGGAGCATCATCATCATCCTATCATTATCGTCATCCTATCAATGAAGCATCGTTATCCTATCAATGGAGCATCAATATCATCATCATATCAATAGAGCATCATCATCATCCTATCGATGGAGTAGTATCATCATCTTATCATTATCGTCATCTTATCAATGAAGAATCATTATCCTATCAATGGAGCATCAACTCATCATTCTATCGATGAAGCATCATCATCATCCTATCGATGGGGCATCGTCATCATCCTATCAGTTAGCAACAAAAGTGGACGATACAGTCGATAAGAAGGCTGCAAAGTATGCTAAAGATCATAATATCTTTGTGAACCTGAAACATGAAATTGCAACTTTTATCTGGAATATTCAAAAAATTCATTCAATTCCAAATATCCTACCAATGGATCAATATCATCCTACCAATGGATTTTCGTCATCTTACTAATGAAGAATCATCATCATTATTTTCATTTGCAAGAACGTCATCAAGAGAGCCATCAACATATCACATAAGTTTGTTTCTTATTACTTCATATCAAAAGAAGAGTACATTGAAGAATTATATTGCAAATATGAGTTATAAACTTTATTTGCTCAACGTCAAATTTAAAGAAAGCTGATGTCAAATATTTGAATGGGGAAACTAAGTATCCACATGGTAAAAACACTATCTCTCCATTTGAATTACATTTTATACTAATGAGTTTTTATCTCAGTCTTTGTCGAGAGCATCCAAAATGATGAATTTTCAAATCAAACCACAGGTGTGGAGGACATCAACAAGGATGCAGCACAAAGTGGAACTTTTTCTTAGCAGTGAACTAGGACATAGTCAGAAGAGGAATATCAAAACTCTTAGGACGCGAGCTGAGGAACGACTTCCACCACAATCAAACCGCACCCCTATCAGAAGGCACGTGGGTTTTTCTTTGGGTTTATCGATTCCAGTTTCACATCCGAAAAATTTTGAATTTTACCGAAGGAAACTTTCCAATCCGAGTGACAATGCACCAATAGATTTGGAAATTATGTATGTGTAAGTTCTTAATTATGGGTGTGAAGTGCACCACATTCATGACTAAGAGGTTGCAAGCCTCTTTTCCATACTCGGCTTATTTTGTCACTCTTTCCAACCGAAGGTTATCTTAGCATAAGAGATTTCCTTTTTAACCGATCTAGTCGAACTACAAGTAGCCTGATTCCCTAAGTTGATGGATATGTAGGCAGGCTCAATGTTGAAAATTCGATTGTATTCCAACATTCTCTCTTAAAATCTTATTCCCAAGCATGTTGGTCTCTTCATAATTAGATATCAGGATAGCTTTTGAATTCTTCCAAAATGATGCGTTAAATCAAATATATCGAACTACAAGTGGCCTGAATTTTCATATGACCTGAGATATGTAGGAAACCCGATTCCGGGGTTCGGCCATAATTCCTAGAGTCCGTACCAAAACCCTTTTTCCGAAAGATGAAGATGTGGTCGGCCAAATTGGATTAATCAATTTCATTTGCTTTGAATTTCTTTCATCAATCCAAGTCAAATAAGGTAAAGTTGTTGACATCCAATTTTGGACCTAACAATATATATTAATCATCGGGTTTCTTCAATTTCGAACGATTTGAAATAATTAGTTTTGTAACATTCAAAATAATTTTCAAGTTATTTTAAAGTAATTTTAGTCGATTTTATAATTTTTAAGTAATATATCTTTTTTATATAATTTTGTATATAATTAGTATATTTTATAAATATTTCGAAAATCATCTCAAAAAGATTTTAAATTTAGTAAGTATTTTATTAAATTAGTTTAGTTTAAATTATGGTTGTAATTTTGAATCATTAGTTTACAATTAAGTTAATTATTTTATTTCGGTAAGATTAAGAAGCTCTTTAATTAATTAGTATTAATTCGTCTTATTTAGGGTTTAACTCAATTTGGTTATTTCTTAAACTACAAGATCTAACCCATCTTTGACCTCACCTTAAACTCATTTAGAAACCAAAGTTGGGCCATTCATTCAGAATTTCCAGCAGCCCACTTCTTCAACTTTCCAATTCCAGCAGCCCAATCCCTATTATTCTCCAGACCCATCCAAATCCCAGCCGACTCTTTCTATTCCCAATTCCCCTAACCCGGCCCAATTCTTTTACTACCAAAAGAGACCAAGCAACGTGACTAACAGAGGAAGCAACACAGCATCAGCTCACTCCAACGTTCACAACAAACAGAGCATCGTGTACAATTTCCAGAAACAACAACGGCGTCTTCACGCCAGTAGATGGAAAATAGCGGCAGGTTCACGGTATGAGCAAGATGCCTGCCCAGTAGCAATTTTGTTGTCATCTTCTTTATGTCCCTCTCCAATAGTACTGTTCCAGCCGTGATTTTTGGCAAAAAGCATTTGTTGTAGCAGTGCAGGACCGTCCTTGGGGTGTGAGATCGCTCCACGTCGCGCCCAAGGACATTGGAACCGATCTGAGGCGTCCATCTCCCCTTTCCTCTTCCAAAATTGGTTGAAATTCTAGAAAAATGGTGTTTCCCCTGAATTGTGAAAGGAATGGGAGTTTGAATTTCGAATTGATCTTCCGTTCCCCCCCCCCCAAAAGATTGGAACCCTAATTTTTGTCTATAAATATTATGTTCCTCTTCATTGAAAAAGGTTGGATTTTTCTGAGAACAATCACTTTTATACTCAAGAAATTTTAGACGTTTTTCACTAATCCTAAGTTGTGAGAAAATCTTTGTTCGAGTTTGGTGTGCATTCCTTGGTTGGTTGCACGAGATTAAACTCGTGTTTGAGGTCGTGGAAACTCATTGCTCCTCTGCATGTTGTTCCCCGTTTGCTGCCCTGGAAAAGGTGAATCTCCTTTTAAATTTTAACTCGTTTTGGATTGATGTTTTTTTTTTTTTGTGAACTGAAGTGGCCTGTTAATTCTTCTTCTTCGTCCTCGATTGTTTCTATCCTTCGTGATTTGTTGTTGATGGTTTAATGAAAGTTTTTTGTTTGGTTTCAAGTGGGGTGCTTTAGTTGATTAGTGTATGAAGTGTATCCTTCTTGTGAGTTAATCATCTTTAAACATCTATGGAAATTGTGAGTAGAACCATGAATTTATTGATTTTGTCTTATGAGGTTCAAATGCCATTTGTTTTCTGCTAGATTTGTTAGTGAAGTATTTCGAGAGTTATCATGTTTGATCTTTAGAACTAGTTCTTTGAGGTTTTGATCTAAATAAGTATGTGTGGTCAACGTGTATTTTGAAACTGTTTTCTAGCCTAAAAATTGCTACTTTTCTCGTTTATTTTCCAAGTTTTCATGGCTGCATTTTGTTTATTTTTCAACTGTTTTATTCGTCTTAGTCTTTTTAAATTTGTTGTGAATCTGCATTATTGCTTCACACTCGATGTCTTATTCTTCATTCTCTCATCTTAAGTTGGATGAATGAACTAAGATACCAAATATTTGGAGTTCAAGTGTTGTGTTTGCGACTATTTGAAGTTCATATGTTGCATTTTCTGCTCGTTTAAATGATTTTGTGGTTCCAAGATGATTTTAAGTTTGGTTTCTATCATGAATATGTCACTGAATCAGTTCATTTTTGCTTACATGTTGCTCTATCTTCAAGTATTTATTTATTTTTTATTCTTTTTTGGTTTGTTTTGTTAGTATCGTTGTTCATATGGAGATGGAATATCAAACTAGTTAATGAGGGTGATTGTCTATTATATTATTCATCGTAGGTACTTTGGCCTGTTTTCCTCAATCTGCTAAATCTTTATAGTCATCTTAGTCTAGATTTTTCTTGCTTTTGACATGATCATAATAAGTTGTCCAAATGACTTTCTTGTCTAAGTTTCGATTCAATGGTCTTGTACTTGTTTTAACCCTTGTCTTTTCTATGTTTTTGAGCTCATTTATGTTATATCCCTGCATGTTTTCCATAGCATTTATAAATGAGTTAATTTTATAGGATTGGTTTGATGTATTTTTGCTTCCCTAAAATGATTTGGGTGCTTTAAATTTTAAATTCTAGTGACTAAGTTTTAAGGCTACTCATATTTCTTTGAGATTTGCATCAGTTAGGTATTATTCCTCTGTTTTAGGTGGAAGTTTAAGTGACATCAACTCTTTCTCATGCCTACTGTTTTGCTCATGGTGAATTGCTTAAGTTTGTTCTATTAACACATGGATTTATTATTATCCTTGCTTAGCTTTGTGCCGCATCTTAAGCTTAATGACATATATTCCTAAAGTTCACTCTATTTTTTATTAATAGTTGCCTCCTTATCATTTGTGTTCATCTAGATAGTTAGGCATAAACTCATTACTCATTTGGTCATTGCTGGTCTAATTGCCTATATGTAATCATCTTTCTAGTATTTTATCTTATCATATGGGAGTTAGTTTAATTCTTGGAGAAGGTTTTTTTTTTAACACTGTATAAGCTCCTTTGTCACTTTTGCATAACATCGGTACAGTGAACTAATCACATGCATCTCACCTCATTTCTATTCTATGTATCTTGGTTGTATTATATGGATTTGAAGCATGCCCCCATTGCTAATTTCTGTTTTGTTCTTTTCTGTGCATGAACTGGATTCCCCTCGAGTCCTTGGAGACTCCTTTTCTCTGCATTTCGTTGATTGGGCCTTAAAGGTCCAATTTTATGTTCTATCGAGTTGGCCGAGTTTTGGAGTTGACATACAGGTTGAAGGCGTTAAATAGGGGTTGGAAAATTGAATTTCCAGATCCAAAGGAGGTCTAAAGGATCGTTGTATACATGCAGTATACATTCTGTATACATGATATACGGCCCCAAAAATACAGTGATACAGGTTCAAGGACGAAATACAGGACAAAAACTGATATACAGGAAAAATGCAGAAATATGGACCCAAAATATGGCCCGTATACAGTGGTATACATAATGCGTATACACAGATTTTATGAAAGCAAATTGGCCCAAATGCCTTAAACAATTTCTAGCAGGTCCAGGTAGCAGAAAAATGGGCCCAAAGGCACAATGAAATGAGTAGCAGCAACTATCTTGGTGAAAATGGGCCAAAAACCCATCATTTTGGGACTGACATTAGTATTAGGACAGGTGTATCAAGATTTGGAATTTGGGACAAAAGCCCAAATTCAATATTTTTCTCCCTCTTTATTTATTTGTTATAGTGTTGACTAACAATTTATTTTATTTTGGTTTGACTTAATTAATTTCTCAAAGATAGTCATTTCACTTTTTATATTCAAAATTACAATATTTATATTTTATACTTAGCTTTATTTTTATTTATTGTCTTGTCAACATATGAATTATCTCCCTTAGAAAGTTCCCTTTAGTTTTCCCCTTAATAATAAAAAATAATTTTCTTTTTACCTAATTAATTATTTTTTTAAGTTAGTCAAATCGTTGGTCAACCGCAAGTTAGCGGACATTCCGAGGGGCTAACACCTTCTCGGAAGGTAAATTGAACCCCGAACCCCTTTAAATTTCAAATGATTTTATCCTGTTTAAATCTTTTGAAAAAATTAAGTTTTCTTAATTTCTTAAAAAAATTAAGTGGTGACTCTATTTTGGAAAATCGATTTCTCTTCAAGTCATAAGTTTAGTCGATTTTTCGAAACAAGTTCATTTTATTTTTATTTTTCAAGTAAAACAATATGTATTAAAACAGTATTATAAATGTATTAAAAGTGATCAAATGAAAAAAACTGTTATTGCTATAAATAGTAAATATTTTTTAAATATAGTATATTTATGTAAGTTTTCCTTTTAAAATTTTACTAGAGGATGCCAAGCTCATGCAAAGACGGGCCTTATGGAAAATGATTTACAAATAAAAATAATTATAATTAGATTAATTTTAATAAAATTTGTTGAATTATAATTCAATTAATTTAAATAATATTTTTAAAATTATAATTTAATTGATTCAAATAGGATTTTTTATAATTTTGAGTTCAGGCAAACGACTTAATGTGTGCTCGATTTTTCATAGATAAAATGAAGGTTACAAATTTTAGTAGTTATATCAAGAAAATATAGGTTTTTTTTCATGTTTTATACTTAATGTTAATTACTTATTCCTCAAATTATTTTTTAAGATTTAATAATAAACATCAATTATTAGGGATAGTGTGGTAAAATAGACATGTCAATCATTATTTTCTTAATACATATGTCAAATCCAAATATGATAAGTAAAAGTAAACGAAGAAGGTATTAAAAAGAGTTAAAAAGTATATTAATAAAAATATTCTTCTTATTTATGAACTTTTAAAGAGTGTAAAAAAAGAAAAACAAAAATATGAAAGAATAGAACAAATAGTAATTGTGCATAAATAATTTTGTGGATCTCCTAATATTATGCATGTGGAAAAAACAAAAAAAAAGATATACTAACAACTAATCATGAAATGACAAAATATCACCTAAGAATAAAAAATAACACTAAGCACACATGTTGATACCACAAAGTTAACTCACTCTTCTATAATAGTATAAGAGCAAAAAATTTAACCAACATTTCTAAAGACGTTTTAATATAATATGGATTTGTTTTTAAAGAAAACCTCTTTTTGTCTTCTTGATCTTCCAATTTTTTAAATCTTTGTTACAATTTGATTTCCCTACTTTATTTAAAGACTGGAAAATATGCAAATAAATAAATTTTTAGGCGAGTGATCAAGGTCATCATGATATTTGTATTATTATACTAGCTATGTCATATGTCAAGGTCACTATAATATCTAGGATCACAACATGCTAGTATATATAAGGCTATCAAGACTGTTATGTGATCGTACAAAAGTAACAAGGTCGACAATTAATTATATAATGCGAAGTCTACAAGCTCTAAGAATAATATATTTGATTGGGATAGGGAGTCTATCCATTATCTATCTACAATAAAATATTGATAAACCTCTTAATCGGACAACTTCCAAAAATGTGGAGCTCGGCAACACTACTAAGAAGGTATGTTTACTTCTTTGTAAGGGTGGCAACGGGACCCGGACCGGGACTACCAGACCGGCATTAACCAACACCGGTCCGGAAACAGCGTCGTACTCGAGGAAAACTATCGAAATCGAAATCGGACCGGTGCTGGTCCATTCGGAATTTTTGGTACATACCGTCCCAGACCGGTAAACCGTGATACCAACTACCTTTTTAAAAAAATTAATTATTAATTCAAGTCTAATTTAAAATTGAAAAATTACGAAATATTACTTTTTAAAAGTCTAACTTAAAATTAAAATATTTCAAAATATATAGCTTATTAAATTTTTTTTAAAAAAAATAACATTTAAACTATTAAAGTTAAAATTTCAATCTTTAAAGTTAAAATTTCAAATTTTAAAAGTTTGAAAGTTTAAATTTTAAACTTTAAAAGTTCAAACTCTTAAGGTTTAAATTTTAATTTTAAAAGTTTAAAATTTAAATTTCAAACTTTAAGAGTTTAAATTTCAAACTCTAAATTTTAAATTTTTTAAAATTTCAAATTATAACTGATGTACCATGAGTTTACGGTATTTTTGATGCATTATACTTAAAGTTTGGATGCGTCTTAAGCATTTTGTTATTAGATGTGATGGTATTTTGGTCTAATTTTACAAGAAATAGATTTGGAGCAGTTAGAGTTGAACGTAGCTGAAACAACAAAAATCGGCAATAAACGAGCCCACCTACGAGTCGCCGTTCAATTAACGAGCCGTAGGTGGAGGCGTGGATGGAGTGTTCAAGGAATTCTGACCAAGTGTGGAACCACGACAACACTGACGAGCCGTAAGTCGGATGACAGACCGTCGTTGATGGGTCGTCGATGACTTTAGAGAGATGAGTTTCAGTACTTGATCCACAATTATAAAGGATGGACAGTGCTTAGATCTACGGGTTGTAGGTCAGGACCGTCTATGATGATCCACATTTTGGCCAACTGCTGACAACGGAGGAAGACCACGGGCCGTCAATCCATCGACTTAAAGGGAAAAAGATATGGAAGTTGGTTTTATCCAAAAGTAAGAAAAAGATGGTAGTTCTTGTTATGCATGGTCCCCTAATGAACTTCCAATGTTGAAAGAAAGAAATATTGGCGCGACTAAACGTGATCTAACAAAGAATGAAATATAATTGAGAAAAGAAGTGAATTTTCTCAACTTAATTGTATATCAATGTTGTCCAAATTACATTGAGAGTTTGTAACGACCTGATTTCCGTCGTTATGGAAAAGCCAATGGGGAAAGAATTTGGGGGGGGCAAAACTTTTTCGTAGTAATTGGATTTTCCCAACCTAGTCCAGATTTAAATGAAATCATAGTCTTTAAGGTGTAGGGAAATGTGGTAACAATCGGATGAGTTAATTATGATTTTTATTACATGAGTAGTTAGATAACTCGTTAAAGAACCCGTACAATTTTACGGAATTGAATTCGGGCGAGTAGAACTCCCAAAATCGATCTTAGCGTAAAGAGTATTTTCTGATGGTCTTGGTTAGAGGTGTGTTGTGAAATGGGGGTCTTGGAATTCTTTAAATAGCTCACTGGTTCCATGCAAGCCACTTTAGAGGGATTGGTGTCGCTCTGGCGGGGTTGCTGCAGCGGGGTGAGGGCCGCTGTGTCGGGTTCGACGCGACTTAAAGTCGTAAATAAACCCTTAAACGACCTTATTTAGAACTTTTCGATTTTTAGAGCTAAGGAACGAACCCCATGCAACTCCTACTTGTTTTTCACCATTCTTGAGGCTAAATGTAAGCTTTTCACTCCCCGAATCCGTTTTTTGATCCATAGAACGTAATAGAATGGGTGAGTATTTATGGGGGAGGGTTTTGTTATAGATTCTATGGTGGAAATAACCCTAATTTGGATAATTGAGATCATGGGTTTGATCTAGGGTTCATAGAATTGTTAGTAATTCGGGTAATTAGTGATTGTTTATTGATTCCCGTATTATATTGATTGTTTGTAGACCAAGAACAAGCGGAACAAATCCGTAAAGGGAAGGATCAAGTATTTTAGGGTTTCAAGCTTGTTTCGCGGTAGGTGATGAATGTGATTTCATGTTTGTGTGATATATGTTTGTAATTGCTTCATTGTATTGCATGTATGTATCTGAATGTTGCATTATTGATCACACCCTATGTAAATGAGTATGAACGAATAATTGTATACCATGAATCACCTCTTGTTGTATGATTGTGAGAATATACATTGTGATTGTGATTGTGGTTTGTTGAATGGGCGGGTGTCACAATCCGACACACTAACTGAGATCGGTTTCCACGTTCTGGCATAAATATAGGATCGGCTGCCACGTTTTGGCTTAAATATGGGATCGATTGCCAGGTTCTGGCATAAACATCGGATCGGGTACCACGTTCCGGTATGCTAACAGTTTGGATGTGGGTTCCATGAGAGGACCATTGAATTGGGTTCCATGAGAGGACCATTGAGTTGTGTTGTGTATCTGAGGACACCCAATTTTGGCCTAACATTTTGAAAATTCGTAACTTTTAAGTTTTATTTATCTAATGGTTCAAAATATTTTTTTAATAATTTTAAATAAGTTTATCGATAACTATCTTTATTTATCAAAACATAGGTTTTTTTATCAGTTAATTTTAAAATTGCATTTTTACATGTCATTAGTTACGTTTATTATATTTATTTTAATTCATTTTATTTGTTACGTTTGTTAATACTGATATTTTGCATAATCTAAAAATTCATTCAAATACAGATATTCTACTTGATCAATAATTTTGGGCCACAATCACAAGCCCAAAAATTAGGCCGATTTAACAATTACTACCTATATAAGTTTTGGTTAGGTTAAAAAATAGAGGGGTGGATATTTTTAGGGTTTCAAATTTTCAGATTTATATCCACAAAAGGGTTCCACTAGTCATTAATATTTCGGCCGCCACCACCCACCACCAGAAAACACCATAGCAGCCACCAAATCTCCACACAACTCAACCCCCATTCCCTCAACCTCCTTCCTCCGAAACAACCATCCAACCAACAGCACCAAACAGACCTCAAATCATCACCAAAACCCCCCTTTATTTTCCTCATTGTTTCAGGTGGAAACACCAAGGCCGGCGAACTCCAAAACTCGCAAACAACGCTCCGGCGAAACCCTCATTTTCTCCTCTTTTACACTATTTCTCCAGCGAACAATGAACCAAACTCCAGACCCGCAACCCACCAGAGAAATCACCATTAACTCCGACCGAAACAACCTCCAAACCACCAGACAACTACCCTCGTTTCCGAGAAACACCATCCCCGTCTTCCCCTTTCGTTCGTTGCACCAAGTAGCTCCGGTGAGGAGCTTCAAGCTCCTATGAACCGGAGCAAAACTTAACAACACCAGTTCCCTTTCCCTCTCCCTTTTCACGATTTTCCTCCGTTTTGTAGGTCATCACCAGCGAGCTTCACTCCGGTCAAACAAAAAGGTGCTTTTCTTCCCTGTTTCTCCGTCAAATAGCAGCTTCGGTGAGTGTTTCATTTCTAGATCTGACCGGAGTACTATCAACTCCGACATAGCTAGTAGCTAGCTTCTTTTCCAGCGAGGTGAGTTATTTAACCCGTTTCTCTGGCTATTTTCATGTTTATGTATATATATTTCATGATTAGTTATTGATTGTACAATGTTATCTTATATTGTTATTCTTTAGTTAATTTGGTGTTAATATTTTTTCGGAACTTTGCTCCGAAAAAGTTTGAATTACTTTGTTGAATTATGTTTAAAAAAATTCCAATTTTTGGGTGTTAGTTATGTTATTTGGTTCTAAGTTTGTTGTTCTAAGTTGGTGAAATGCTTTGTATTAATTTTGCATAGTTCTCGATTTTTTTTTAGCTACTAATCAATTTAGTATTTAGGATAATTTCTCTTTCTTCTCAGTTAAGTACTTATTATATTTCATATTGAGTTTTCTTTACCTGTGCATTTATTCTTTTAATAACTTTTGGAACTTTCCAGTGAATAGACATGTGTCCTGCTTGTTGTTATTTACTCAATTTTGATTTCATTATGTTGGACCGTTGTTCTATTTTGTTCCACATCTTGCTACTTTGTTTATATAGATTTATTTCATGTGTATTTGTCCAACTTTTTCAGTGAGTTATGTTGATGTCATTTATTTATTATTCTCAGAATGTTGCATAATGTTTTACATTTTGTCCTATTTTTGTGTGTTAATTTCATATTAATTTATGTTTATATAAATAATTGGCCAATGAAAAAATCTCTCTGTCGGTTTTGGAGGCCTCCACATTATAAAAGACAGAAATTTACTTTAAGTTTATATTTTTTGTAAGTTAAAATGGCCAATGAAAAAATCTCTCCGTCGGTTTTGGAGGCCTCCACATTATAAAAGACGGAAATTTACTTTAAGTTTATATTTTTTGTAAGTTAAAATGCCCGATGAAGAAATTATCGTCGATTTCCAAGGTCTTCCATGTTAATAAGACGGATTTTTATTTTTTAAATTAATATTTGATTCATTTATTTTTATTCATATTTATTTATAACTAACACTTTTAGTAAGTGTCTTTACAGGTACTCGGAGATGCTTCCCATTGAAGTTATTCGAATGAGGTTCGAATTATACTCCTATTTATATTGTATATTATTGACGATAGGCAAATTTAGGCCGATTCCTATATTATTGTTTTATCATATTACTTATGTATATTGCATGTTTATTATATTTGTACATTATTTTATTCTCATCCTCAATTTGAAAAAATGAAATCAGTCGGGACCCACATTTGGGGATTTCGAAGGATGCCTAACCCCTTCCCTTCGGAATAACTTGAACCCCTTACCTAGAATCTCTTGGTTTCGTAGATCACTTAATGGTTTCCTAGTTTTTTCCTAAAATTAGGTGGCGACTCCTTTAAAATTTGTTTATTCTTAAAATTCTTTTAAAATTGAATCAATGTTTATTTTTTGAGTGACCACGACGTTTCTCCCTATTTGAATATAGTAGGGATGTAAACAATATCTACTTGTGATGATTACGTTCATATCCAATGATGATTGATATTGGAAGACTGTATATTGCTCTAAATTGATAACCAATGCATATTATTGAGAATGTGTGATGCTACATTGATCCTGAAAAGATGACTAATATTGTATTTGTTCGATATATGCTTATTTTATAATGTTATGGTTACTTGCATGTGTTTCACTTTTGGATAGTGGTTGTGTACTGATACTACACTTGCTTGTTCTTTGTTGAATACATGACATCTTCAGGCGGCTATTGTTATACCTCAGCTAGGTGACTATTAGGCGTAACCGGATTCAAGGGTGAGCCAATACTTTCAGGCTGCCATGGATATTTCTTGTTTAAGTCCACTCTTTTCGGACTCAGACTATTTGTTAAAGGCGTTTGTTTAGTTTTGGGGTTGTACCCCTTGTTCTTAGACTTGTTGTTAGTAGAGTTTTGGTACAATGACTTTCAGGTTCTAGGGATTGTTCTTCCACATTAGTTTGGTTAGTTGTTTGTTAAAACTTTGGAGTTTATAGGGACTCCATTTTTATAGTCATTTAAACCTGCTTCCATATTCTTAAATGCCTTAGTTTTCATAAAATTTGTTTGTTTTGGATTGTAGTAATGGTTCTCCCACCGGAGGGATTGTGTGGGTGTCAATCACGACGGTCTGGGTCGTGACAAAATTGGTATCAGAGCCCTAGGTTCGTTGACCTCATTGTACGAAAATGAGTCTAGTAGAGTCTTGTTGAACGGTACGAAGACGTCCGTACTTTTCTTCGAGAAACTATAGGACTTTAGCAAAAAACTCACGTTTTTCTACTCCTTCGTGCTATGACTTAAATCCAATTGGTATCTGGGTGATACAAATTGGTATATTTCCTCTTTCACTCTATGGTCCGAGCTAATGCAACAATAACGATAACACCATCACTAGCAAGAGAGGATGTATATAGACTACCGACAGATGAATAAGGTTACCATTTAGAACAAGTATTCGTTACCTCAGATAGATGACCTTTTGACCAATTGCAAAGTGCATCGATTTTCTCTAAGATTGATTTAAGGTCTGGTTACCCTCAGTTAAAGATTGAGACGGTTAAGAATTCGGTTCGACCAAATTCTATGATTGAAATTAGCAGTTTTGTTGGGCTAACTAGCTACTATTGTCGCTTGTGGTATGAGTTGAGTCCAATTGGTATCTCCCGATTTCAATTGGTATCTCAACGAAGTAAACTAGACTTTGTAGTCCCGACTGAAGGGACGCAGGCAAGTTAATTGGAACTGAGAAGGTTCCAATTGGTATCTGACCTTAGGGGCCGTATAAGGAATATATGATCAGTAATGGTCGTCTATTGAACGAATTGATTACATAATTTGGACTTGTCTGCAAGTTGTAATTGCATGAGTATCGTGAAACTTGTCGTGAAACGGAAGTCATCACGAGATTAGGGGCAAGGGTCTAGATAAATTACGATGTGATTCGTAAGCAAGAAATCTGGACGTGCGTTGCGACCAACTGATAACCGTGTGAGAGTCTAGGTGTATCCTTGGGATATGTGTGTGGTAGTGTTGAAACAATGTAAAAGGATTCTAAAGTGCGTACTTCGTTGGGATGACCGAGGGGAAGACAATGATTTCCCTAACTAAAGGGATTTTCTTAAATGCCTAGTTATAGGCGGGAAATCTAGGGGAAATCTAGAAAAGAGAGGAACCCCAGAAATAGTTGGCACGAGTTCAATTTCCGTCAGGCCTACTGGGGCGGGATTTTCCTCGCCACGGCGAGACCGCCAATGCAGGATTTCACTCGCTAGAGAGGGACATGGCGAGACAAAATCTTAGCCCAGTCTCCCATGTTTTCTCCTAATCACAATTATGGAGCCCGAATCATACCTGAACTAACCCTCACGATCTAATTCAGTGTTCAACAATCGAATATAAGTTATAAGGTGTGTTAAACTTGTGGAAAACCTGGGCATATGAGAAGGAAATCAGCGAGGCCGTGGAGGTCGGGGAAACGGTAATACAGGTAGAAGAGTAGTGCAACCAGGCAAGAAGGTTTCCCGTCAAGAGGACATGGCTCAGTTTTATGTTTTTCTGGATAAGACCGAGTTTGAGGGTGTGACGCAGTGGTCACAAGAGCTACTCTTGTCTTTGCCCTAATGGCTATTGGTTTATTTGATCCGGGTTCTACTTATTCGTATGTGTCAGTTCAATTGCCTTGGGATTTGATGTGGTTTGTGATATACTTGATGCCCCCATCCATGTTTCTATCCCAGTTGAAGAGTTATTCATAGTCACCCATGTGTATTGTGTTGTCCTGTTGTGGTTATAGATTTTCAGATTTGGGTTGATTTGGTTATGCTAGATATGACTGACTTGATATAATCTTAGGCATGACTTGGTTGTCCCTCTATTATACCGGGCTTAACTGTAATACTAAGTCGGTAACTCTAGATATTCCCGATAGGGAAAGATTAGAGTGGGAAGGGGTGTACAAACCTAAGCTAGCTAAGATTATATCCTCTATTCGGGCTAGCAAACTGGTGGGGCAGGATTGTTTGGAGTAATTGGCTCATACTCGGGATGTTAAGGTTTAATCCCCCTCTATTGAGTCTATTACGGTGGTGTCAGAAGTGAGAGAGCTTAAAGCTCAAATCCAAGGGCTTCTTGATAAAGGTTTCATCCATCCTAGTGCTTACCCGTAGGGTGCTCATGTCTTATTTGTTAAGAAGAAGGAGGGTAGTATGAGGACTAGTGATTTTATCTTAAGCTATATATGAATAGATTGATACCGAAATGACAAGCTTATGGATAAAGAAAGTCCCATTGAGTATATTGGTTGAAGGTAATTGAACAGTTTAGTAAGTAAATGTGTATAAAATTGGGTTAGCCCTTTGAATTTGATGGGTATGCAGGAGTTTGATGTGTCATGTCGATGAAAATGTTAACTTCGTAGTGATAGCCAGGGCTAACCGAGTATAATGGTGGTATGAGTTCGTGATGGATTGTGATGGGATGCAACTATATAATGAGATTTGTGGTTAAGCTAAATTTGTATAGTAATTACGACTTGCGGGTATCCAAGGTCTTGGTTTTCTAATAATTGATCAGTAACGTGGTTGTATGGAAAGTTTTAAGAAAGGGTGGGACACCACTCGAATAGAATTTGAAAGAGCTAGAGTTATAATGAAGGAAAATATAGTAGAATGTAGTACAACCTTTAGAGAGATGTGAGAGCAAGAATATTTTATTTGATTTCAAAGGCTAAAGGGATATCTTCATAGGGGTAGGTAATTGGGTTCAGAGACACGTGATTTCATTCGTTTTGTTGTAGCTATGGTAATAGTGTCACAAATCCATCAGATGGGTCAAAAACTATCGAAAAAAACTTGAGAAAGGAGCGTGCGGACATTAGCTTGAGTGTGATGACAAGTGCTTGGTTTTGTTTTTGAGTCTAGTAATGAGTATGATTGAAATTTTAGTGAAATATATGGTAAGATCGATAGAGATGCGATCAATGATAAACGGAGATCCATGAATTCATAAAAATCTTCAAGGTACAAGCTAATGCTGATAGAGAAAGGGATTGTGTTATATGGTGGAAATTACAATTCAAATTTTTTATTGTGAGTCTACATTCGTGGTGATGTATTTTGTCAAAGAATGAATTGGCAAAGTGAGAAATGATCAATTATATCCGGTATTAAGCATTTGAAAGGACTTACACCAGGGTTGAGTCGTAAGTTTACTACTATTGATTGTTAAAGTACCTACGAAAGGTTTCATTTAAAAGTGTTGGTTTATAATAAGGTAAATGGTCGGAGTGTTTATGATGGTTGTTAGTATTGTGAGTATGATTCACTAGCTATGCTCTCGTGTGTTTTCACTTTTGTGGGTGGATCCCTAGTGGTGGATTAGAGGTATCAAATCCTGCGATGTTCTCTTGGTTGAGTGGGAAGATTAGAAAGATTAGGAAGATTTGGTTATTTTGAATAACATAATTGGTGTTGTCTTGGAGTTGTTAAAGTATTTTAGTGGGTCTACATGTACCACCTTGCTTATGAGAATTTATAGAAGAGATACCATGTTTATTTGAAGTTATCCGGCAATCTTAATTTTCCTCTAGTCGTCGAGGCCATGTATCGATTATGTGTGGTTGAATGTGGGATCTTTGGGTCCAATTCTATTGTTCTTAAGAGGTAATATACAATTACTAAATCTAGCATTTCGATAGTGTTGTTGGAGGGGTTGTATGCTTGGACATATCCATCGATGAATATCTGATTTCTAAAGATCAAATTTGTTATAACTTAAGCTCATGAGAATTTATGTTGTGGGATGGAGATATTGTTAAGAACTATGATTGTTTGGGAATTATGAGTGTGTGTTGGTTGATTCAGGTTCACTTCTATTTGTAGCGAGTATTGACTTGGAATTTTATTATGCTTAAGTGCTAAAGGATTCGTCCAAATGATTGTGTAAAAATCCTTGATAACATGTAGCAGACGTGTGTACGATCAACTTTGGTGGTTGTTGGGAATCGTTTTATTGATTAGTTAAGTTTACATACATCAATATTTATCACTCGAGTGTTGAGATGACTTCATTGAGGCATTGTAAGGGAGGATGTGTAGGTATTCAATTGGTTGGTTTGAGGTTGGAGATACGAAACCCTTAGGGGTAATGAGATTCGGTAAGAAGGGCATGCGATACAAGTATCCCCAGTAATTCGACGATTCAAATAATACTCTACCCTTACTTTAGCCAGTCGGTCCTAGTTGATCACCCAGAGACGAGTGATGGGTAAATTTGTATCTATTATAAGGACCTGATTTCCGTCGTTATGAAAAAGTCAATGGGAAAAGAATTTGGGGGAAAACTTTTTCGTAGTAATTGGACTTTCCTAATCTAGTCCAGATTTGGACGAAATTGGAGTCTTTAAGGTGTAGGAAAATTTGATAACAACCGGGTGAGTTAATTATGATTTTTATTACATGAGTAGTTAGATAACTCGTTAAAGAACCCGTACAATTTTACGGAATTGAATTCAGGCGAGTAGAACTCCCAGAATCGATCTTAGCGTAAAGGGTATTTTCTGATCATCGTTGGTTAGATGTGTGTTGTGAAATGGGGGGTCTTGGAATTCTTTAAATAACTCACTGGTTCCGTGCAAGCCACTTTAGCGGGATTGGTGTCGCTCTGGCGGGGTCGCTGCAGCGGGGTGAGGGTCGCTGCAGCAGGGTAAGGGCCGTTATAGCGGGTTCCACGTGACTTAAAGTCGTAAATAAACCCTTAAATGACCTTATTTGGAACTTTTTTATTTTTAGAGCTAAGGAACGAACCCCAGGCGACTCCTACTCATTTTTCACCATTATTGAGGCTAAAGGTAAGTTTTTCACTCCCCGAATCCTTTTTCGATTCGTAGAACGTAATAGAATGGGTGAATGTTGATGGGGAGGGTTTTGTTATAGATTTTATGGGTGAAACAACCATAATTGGATAATTGGGATCATGTGTTTGATCTAGGGTTCATAGAATTGTTAGTAATTCGGGTAATTAGTGATTGTTTATTGATTCCCGTACTATATTGATTGTTTGTAGAACAAGAACAAGGGGAACGAATCCGAAAAGGGAATGATCAAGTTTCTTAGGGTTTCAAGCTTGTTTCGAGGTAGGTGATAGTTGTTATTTCATGTTTGTGTGATATATGTTTGTAATTGCTTCATTGTATTGCATGTATGTATGTGAATGTTGCATTATTGATCACACCCTATGTAAATAAGTATGAACGAATAATTGTATACCATGAATCGGCTCTTGTTGTATGATTGCAAGAATATACATTGTGATTGTGATTGTGGTTTATTGAATGGGTGGGTGTCACGATCTGACACACTAACTGGGATCGGTTTCCACGTTCTTGCATAAATATGGAATCGATTGCCATATTTTGGCATAAATATGTGATCGGTTGCCACGTTCCGACATAAACATTGGATCGGGTATCACATTCTGGTATGCTAACAGTTTAGGTGTGGGTTCAATGAGAGGACCATTGAATTTGGTTTCGTGAGAGGACCATTGAATTGTGTTGTGTATCTACTTGTGTATGATTACGTTTATATCCAATGATGATTGATATTGGAAGACTGTATGTTGCTCTAAATTGATAACCTATGTGTATTATTGGGAACGTGTAGATGCTACATTGATCCTGAAAAGATGACTAATATTGTATATGTTCGGTATATATTTGTTATATAATGTTGTGGTTACTTGCATGTGTTTCACTTTTGGGATAGCCGTGTGATCCTACCAGTATACCGTGGTTGTGTATTGATATTGCACTTGCCTGTTCTTTGTTGAGTACAGGGCATCTTCAGGCGGCTATTGTTAAACCTCAACTAGGTGACTATTGGGCGTGACCGGATTCAATGGTGAGCCTATTCTTTAAGGCTGCCATGGATCTTTCTTGTTTAAGTCCACTCTCTTCAGACTCAGACTATTTGTTAAAGGTGTTTGTTTAGTTTCGGGGTTGTACCCCTTGTTCTTAGACTTGTCGTTAGTAGAGTTTTGGTACAATGACTTTCAGGTTCTAGGGGTTGTTCTTCCGCATTAGTTTGGTTAGTTGTTTGTTAAACCCTTGGAGTTTATAGGGACTCCATTTTTATAGTCATTTAAACTTGCTTCCGTAGTCTTAAATGCCTTAGTTTTCATAAAATTTGTTTGTTTGGGCTGTAGTAATGGTTCTCCCACCGGAGAATATCTGTGGGTGCCAATCACGATGGTCTGTATCGTGACATAGTTTCCTCTATAACAGATCTAGTGATTAGTTGTTGCCGATGAAGAAAAGAAGAACATTTGATTCTTCTAATGGGAAATATAATTTGTTTTCCGTCTTAATTTATCTGATTATTGTTATTAGTCCAATATTTTTACTTTTATTTGTTACTTTTAACCTGTTGGGTAATAATTATCTTGAGTTTCTTATCATAAATAGATTTTCCTTTTAGGAAAGTTTTGGGATTGACTAGTTCTTTTCTTGTAGGAAAAGGTTTAGGACTTTATATATATATATATATATATATGCTTGTTCCTTTTAACTTAATCAGCATTCACAATGTAGTTCTAGGGGCTTTGAGTGTTTTGGTTAGTGGGAGAATTTGTGGAACACAAGTTTGATACGTTATCACTTGTGTGAACCTCCATGTATTCTGAGTGAATTGGTTGAGATTTCTCTCTATATTTTGTACTCTCATATTTATATAGTGGATTGCTCATCTCCTTTATAGATGTAGGTCGATTGACCGAACCACGTTAAATCTTTGTGTCTTTCTTTTTAGATTTTTGTTTTCATCTTTTTGTCACAACAAGTGGTATCAGAGCCAAGTTCGCTAACAAGGATTTTAATGGAGGGGAATATGAGCAAGATGGTATGTCTAAACGGGAGAAACTACAACATATGGAAAAACAAGATGAAGGATCTATTGTTTGTGGAGAAGATGCATCTTCCCGTATTTGCTGCTCATAAACCTAAGACTTTGAATGATGAAAACTGAAATTTTCGAGCACCAACAAGTATGTGGATATATAAGGCAATAGGTTGAAGATAATGTTTGCAACCATATTGTGAATGAGACATATGCTAGAACATTGTGGAAAAGTTGGAGACGTTTTATGCTGCAAAAACTGGCAATATTAAGTTGTTCTTGCTAAAGCAATTGATGACCTTTAAATACAAAGAGGAAAGTCTTATTCTTTATCACATAAATGATTTTTTAGGTGTTCTTAATCAGCTATCAGGTATGGGTGTTAATTTTGATGATGAAATACAAGGACTTTGGCTTCTTAATATTCTACCGAATTCTTGGAAAACTCTACATGTTTTTATAACAAATTCCGCTCCTGATGGTAGGGTGACTGTGGAATATGCAAAAAGTGGTGTGTAGAATGAAGAAGTTAGAATAAAATATCAAGGCACATCATCACATTTAGATATTCTATATACAGAAGATCGAGGGAGAGATAAGACGAGATCCGAGGAGTAGAGGTAAAAGTAGAAGCAAGTCAAGATTCATGAATCAAAATATTATATGACATCATTGTGGAAAGAAAGGACATATTAGAAGATTTTACAAGCAGTTAAAGCAAGATCTTAAAGAAGGGAAGAAAGAAGAAAATAACATAAACAATGTTGTTGTCCGAGATGACCTTCTCTTCGCTTGTGATAAAGATGTCATTAATTTTGTATTTCAAGATACAATTTGGATAGTAGATTCTAGAGCTACATCACATGTCACACCAAGAAAAGACTTATTTTCATCTTATACTTCTGTTAACTCTAAGGTGTTAAAGATGGGTAATGTTGGTGAGGTTAATGTGTTTGGTGTTGGCACAGTGTGTTTGAAAACCAATATTGGTTCAACGTCAGTCCTTCAAAATGTCAAGCATGCTCCAGACATTCCCGTGAATTTGATATTTGTAGGACAACTAGATGATGATGGCCATCATAATGACTTGTTCAATGACCAATAGAAGCTCACCAAAGGCTCATTGATTGTCGCTCGAGAAAGAAAGCATTAAAATTTATATGCGACACAAGGATCGACTCTTGGTGACTCTATAAATTTGGTGGAAAGCGACACTTTATCATAATTGTGGCACAAGAGGTTTAGTCATATGAGCAATAGGGGGATCACCTGTTTGGCTAAGAAGAATTTGCTTGCTGGTGTGAAACAAGCAAAGGTAAAAAGATGTGTTCATTAATTAGCTGAGAAACATAAAAGAGTTTATTTTGACAGTCATCCTCCTTCAAGAAAGTTTGAGCTATTGGAGCTTGTACTCTCTGATTTGTGTTGTCCTTTTAAAGTGAAGACAAAAAGGTGAAGTAGGCATATATATTGGTCGGTTCGATTCAGTTTTGAAGTTTATCAGCTAAATTTATAGGCTTATCGGTTTGTATCTTAGAGCATTATAGAACTATTAAGATATAAGTTATTGGTTTATCGGTTTGTTTATTGATTTAAGAAACAAGGTGACAAAATGTATGACAAACCAAATGAACTACGCACATAAGTTTACAAATTGCATATTACTCCAAAACAAATACTCACACCTTGTAGCATAACCGAGAAACTGTCAAAAATAAAAGTATGAAACAAAGACTCTATATATATTGAATGCCAAAAATATAATATATAAATTTACTATTGATTATCGGTTCACTTGTTAAAAACAAACTTCAAATTATTAAGATTAATAACCGGATAAACAAAAAAAAATAAAACTGTTATCAAAATCGGTAAATTAATAAGCTTTTTTCCGATTCTAATTATTGATTTGAAGGAGTGAAAAAATGAATACACACCAAATAGAAAAAGGGTTGATCATTTATAACTTTGATGATTGAACCTTGCACATATCCCTCACAGTAACATAACGAGTCAATAGCAAGAGACCACAACACTAACAAAAACCCAACACAGAAACATAGTTTCCAAACCAAAACTATGACATATTTTAGACTATTAAACCCAATTTCAGAATTTTATTATATCTAACCTAATTCCTCCAGCTTCCTTCTGATGCACCACCACCTCTTGAGTAGCGGGATCCACCATCACCATAACGATCACCACCACCACCATATCCGCGGTCACGGCCACCTCCATAACCACCACCATTGCCACCCTCACGTCGACCGTAGCCGCCACCACCGCCATTGTATCCGCCACCACCTCCGAAACCACCACCACCACCACCCCGTCGGCCACCTCCGAAACCACCGCCGCCGCCGCCGCTTCCGCGTGATTGAGCTTCATTAACAGTGATGTTACGACCATCAAGGTTCTGGCCATTCATTGCTTCAATTGCGTTCCTCATGGATTTCTCATCAGTAAAGGTAACAAAACCAAATCCTCTTGATCTACCTGTTTCGCGATCGTTGATAATCTGGAAAAAAAAACAAATCGGTAAATAAAAGGATCCACAATTACAGATTTTTTTAAAAATGCATCATAGATCATGAATAAACACAAAAATAATATCTAGTAATTGATTTTCATGAATCAAAACAAAAATTATTTTGAAAAGAAAAGCTAAAAGCGATCAATCTTCAACGTAACGTACCGTATAAAGGAATGGAATAAGGGTAAGAGTAACAAATAGTAACAGTAACATAGAGAGAGTAACAAAGTAGCATAGTAACAGAGAGAGTAAAGAGATGAGGTGATCAACGAAGCCAAAATAAAATGGTATCGGATCTGATCTCTGCTGTGCAACAAACGGACCTTGGAGTCGACCACATTGCCGTACTGAGAAAAAGCTTCTCCTAGGGTTCTATCGTTGGTAGCCCATGCGAGCCCACCCACGAAGCATCTGTATTCAACCTCAACAGACATTCTTTTTCTATTTTAATTCAATAGACAAGAGAGATGTGCATTTTCTGGGTACAAAATGCTGCCTTTTATAGGCCAAGGAGACTACTTTTTTGCTTTCACCTTTAATTTTATGTGCACGGAGCACTAGAAGCGCTAGTTTGTTACCGATTGCGACGCTAATGGATAACTACTCGTGGCTACCACTGGTTAAAACTTAAAACGGTTGATTAACAGTCATTTTCATCACATACTGTTAATAGAAATTACCCCGTTTGGTCATCTGAGATGAACTAATGATATAAAATCATGGTTTTGATATGTAATTTGGGTGATTTTATTGATACAAAATAAAGTTTAATAACTTTTTTAGATAATTTTTCATAGTTCAGTGACATTTCAAGATTTTAACAAAATTATCAAAATTATATAATTTTATACCAAATAAATAAAAATTCATAACAAAACTACAAAGTATAAATACACTATTACAAAGCTACCAATACTTATTGATCCAATTTTAGTTTAATAAAAAGTAGAGTTGAACATGAGTTGTAGTATATTTATATTACAACTCTCATAAGTTGTGAAAACTATCAAAAATATATCAATCATATCATATCATATATATATATATATATATATATATGATATGATATGATTGATATATTTTTGATAGTTTTCACAACTTATGAGAGTTGTAATATAAATATACTACAACTCATGTTCAACTCTACTTTTTATTAAACTAAAATTGGATCAATAAGTATTGGTAGCTTTGTAATAGTGTATTTATACTTTGTAGTTTTGTTATGAATTTTTATTTATTTGGTATAAAATTATATAATTTTGATAATTTTGTTAAAATCTTGAAATGTCACTGAACTATGAAAAATTATCTAAAAAAGTTATTAAACTTTATTTTGTATCAATAAAATCACCCAAATTACATATCAAAACCATGATTTTATATCATTAGTTCATCTCAGATGACCAAACGGGGTAATTTCTATTAACAGTATGTGATGAAAATGACTGTTAATCAACCGTTTTAAGTTTTAACCAGTGGTAGCCACGAGTAGTTATCCATTAGCGTCGCAATCGGTAACAAACTAGCGCTTCTAGTGCTCCGTGCACATAAAATTAAAGGTGAAAGCAAAAAAGTAGTCTCCTTGGCCTATAAAAGGCAGCATTTTGTACCCAGAAAATGCACATCTCTCTTGTCTATTGAATTAAAATAGAAAAAGAATGTCTGTTGAGGTTGAATACAGATGCTTCGTGGGTGGGCTCGCATGGGCTACCAACGATAGAACCCTAGGAGAAGCTTTTTCTCAGTACGGCAATGTGGTCGACTCCAAGGTCCGTTTGTTGCACAGCAGAGATCAGATCCGATACCATTTTATTTTGGCTTCGTTGATCACCTCATCTCTTTACTCTCTCTGTTACTATGCTACTTTGTTACTCTCTCTATGTTACTGTTACTATTTGTTACTCTTACCCTTATTCCATTCCTTTATACGGTACGTTACGTTGAAGATTGATCGCTTTTAGCTTTTCTTTTCAAAATAATTTTTGTTTTGATTCATGAAAATCAATTACTAGATATTATTTTTGTGTTTATTCATGATCTATGATGCATTTTTAAAAAAATCTGTAATTGTGGATCCTTTTATTTACCGATTTGTTTTTTTTTCCAGATTATCAACGATCGCGAAACAGGTAGATCAAGAGGATTTGGTTTTGTTACCTTTACTGATGAGAAATCCATGAGGAACGCAATTGAAGCAATGAATGGCCAGAACCTTGATGGTCGTAACATCACTGTTAATGAAGCTCAATCACGCGGAAGCGGCGGCGGCGGCGGTGGTTTCGGAGGTGGCCGACGGGGTGGTGGTGGTGGTGGTTTCGGAGGTGGTGGCGGATACAATGGCGGTGGTGGCGGCTACGGTCGACGTGAGGGTGGCAATGGTGGTGGTTATGGAGGTGGCCGTGACCGCGGATATGGTGGTGGTGGTGATCGTTATGGTGATGGTGGATCCCGCTACTCAAGAGGTGGTGGTGCATCAGAAGGAAGCTGGAGGAATTAGGTTAGATATAATAAAATTCTGAAATTGGGTTTAATAGTCTAAAATATGTCATAGTTTTGGTTTGGAAACTATGTTTCTGTGTTGGGTTTTTGTTAGTGTTGTGGTCTCTTGCTATTGACTCGTTATGTTACTGTGAGGGATATGTGCAAGGTTCAATCATCAAAGTTATAAATGATCAACCCTTTTTCTATTTGGTGTGTATTCATTTTTTCACTCCTTCAAATCAATAATTAGAATCGGAAAAAAGCTTATTAATTTACCGATTTTGATAACAGTTTTATTTTTTTTTGTTTATCCGGTTATTAATCTTAATAATTTGAAGTTTGTTTTTAACAAGTGAACCGATAATCAATAGTAAATTTATATATTATATTTTTGGCATTCAATATATATAGAGTCTTTGTTTCATACTTTTATTTTTGACAGTTTCTCGGTTATGCTACAAGGTGTGAGTATTTGTTTTGGAGTAATATGCAATTTGTAAACTTATGTGCGTAGTTCATTTGGTTTGTCATACATTTTGTCACCTTGTTTCTTAAATCAATAAACAAACCGATAAACCAATAACTTATATCTTAATAGTTCTATAATGCTCTAAGATACAAACCAATAAGCCTATAAATTTAGCTGATAAACTTCAAAACTGAATCGAACCGACCAATATATATGCCTACTTCACCTTTTTGTCTTCACTTTAAAAGGACAACACAAATCAGAGAGTACAAGCTCCAATAGCTCAAACTTTCTTGAAGGAGGATGACTGTCAAAATAAACTCTAATTGCATCTATCATGATTTCTAAATTACCATCCTACCCATTCTTCATATCAAAATTATTATCCTCCCAATTCTTCATTTTTCTTTAATGGATTTTGGATATTTTTCAACCCCATGTTTTAGATCCCGAACAGCAGCTGGGTTTGGGTGGTGTTTCGTTCTATTTATCTTTTGTTGGTGTAGCTATTGTTTGTTCTATTTTGGCACTTGTTGTGTAGCCAAGAATATTTGTAACCCTCTTATTGTTATCGTGAAGCAATTCCGATCTTGTCCATCCCGTGGGTGTTACCTTCGGTTTGAAGGATTTTTTCACAATAAACTTGGTGTTCTTTATTTTTAGATTTTCGTTTTCATCTTTTCGTCACAACATAACCTATTAAGAAAAATTAATATTTTTTTTACATGTTTTACCTTTATTATGTGGATCATTGTTTTTTTAATAGTAAAAGTGTTAAGTTCAAATGTGACAAGTAAAGTTACAAAAGGAGAGTACTAAAATATAAAAATGGGTTATTCTTTTTGGAATCGACTAAAAAGGAGAAGTAGGCATATATATTGGTCGGTTCGATTCAGTTTTGAAGTTTATCAGCTAAATTTATAGGCTTATTGGTTTGTATCTTAGAGCATTATAGAACTATTAAGATATAAGTTATTGGTTTATCGGTTTGTTTATTGATTTAAGAAACAATGTGAGAAAATGTATGACAAACCAAATGAACTATTCACATAAGTTTACAAATTGCATATTACTCCAAAACAAATACTCACACCTTGTAGCATAACCGAGAAACTGTCAAAAATAAAAGTATGAAACAAAGACTCTATATATATTGAATGCCAAAAATATAATATATAAATTTACTATTGATTATCGGTTCACTTGTTAAAAACAAACTTCAAATTATTAAGATTAATAACCGGATAAACAAAAAAAATTAAAACTGTAATCAAAATCGGTAAATTAATAAGCTTTTTTTCAATTCTAATTATTGATTTGGAGGAGTGAAAAAATGAATACACACCAAATAGAAAAAGGGTTGATCATTTATAACTTTGATGGTTGAACCTTGCACATATCCCTCACAGTAACATAACGAGTCAATAGCAAGAAACCACAACACTAACAAAAACCCAACACAGAAACATAGTTTCCAAACCAAAACTATGACATATTTTAGACTATTAAACCCAATTTCAGAATTTTATTATATCTAACCTAATTCCTCCAGCTTCCTTCTGATGCACCACCACCTCTTGAGTAGCGGGATCCACCATCACCATAACGATCACCACCACCACCATATCCGCGGTCACGGCCACCTCCATAACCACCACCATTGCCACCCTCACGTCGACCGTAGCCGCCACCACCGCCATTGTATCCGCCACCACCTCCGAAACCACCACCACCACCACCCCGTCGGCCACCTCCGAAACCACCGCCGCCGCCGCCGCTTCCGCGTGATTGAGCTTCATTAACAGTGATGTTACGACCATCAAGGTTCTGGCCATTCATTGCTTCAATTGCGTTCCTCATGGATTTCTCATCAGTAAAGGTAACAAAACCAAATCCTCTTGATCTACCTGTTTCGCGATCGTTGATAATCTGGAAAAAAAAACAAATCGGTAAATAAAAGGATCCACAATTACAGATTTTTTTAAAAATGCATCATAGATCATGAATAAACACAAAAATAATATCTAGTAATTGATTTTCATGAATCAAAACAAAAATTATTTTGAAAAGAAAAGCTAAAAGCGATCAATCTTCAACGTAACGTACCGTATAAAGGAATGGAATAAGGGTAAGAGTAACAAATAGTAACAGTAACATAGAGAGAGTAACAAAGTAGCATAGTAACAGAGAGAGTAAAGAGATGAGGTGATCAACGAAGCCAAAATAAAATGGTATCGGATCTGATCTCTGCTGTGCAACAAACGGACCTTGGAGTCGACCACATTGCCGTACTGAGAAAAAGCTTCTCCTAGGGTTCTATCGTTGGTAGCCCATGCGAGCCCACCCACGAAGCATCTGTATTCAACCTCAACAGACATTCTTTTTCTATTTTAATTCAATAGACAAGAGAGATGTGCATTTTCTGGGTACAAAATGCTGCCTTTTATAGGCCAAGGAGACTACTTTTTTGCTTTCACCTTTAATTTTATGTGCACGGAGCACTAGAAGCGCTAGTTTGTTACCGATTGCGACGCTAATGGATAACTACTCGTGGCTACCACTGGTTAAAACTTAAAACGGTTGATTAACAGTCATTTTCATCACATACTGTTAATAGAAATTACCCCGTTTGGTCATCTGAGATGAACTAATGATATAAAATCATGGTTTTGATATGTAATTTGGGTGATTTTATTGATACAAAATAAAGTTTAATAACTTTTTTAGATAATTTTTCATAGTTCAGTGACATTTCAAGATTTTAACAAAATTATCAAAATTATATAATTTTATACCAAATAAATAAAAATTCATAACAAAACTACAAAGTATAAATACACTATTACAAAGCTACCAATACTTATTGATCCAATTTTAGTTTAATAAAAAGTAGAGTTGAACATGAGTTGTAGTATATTTATATTACAACTCTCATAAGTTGTGAAAACTATCAAAAATATATCAATCATATCATATCATATATATATATATATATATATATATAAAGGAGTATCTGCATCCCACTGATGTGGCATGCCTCAATGATCAGAAAGGATATTTATCTATTTTCTTAGAATTTAGCCATTTTTTCTCTATTTTTTATACAATTATATTATTAATTATTAATTAATGATCAAATATAACTTTCTTAAAATAAAGAACCCCAAAAGGCTATCGGTTTTGCTGATTTTTAATTGCATCTTTTATCTCATGTTTTAACTCTCATTTGATTCTCCATAATCAACATTTACTTCTCCATAATTAGTGTGCTTAATTATGGAAAAAATAGTTACGAAATTTTATTAAAAAAATATATTCACTTAATTGCAATCCTTTAATGAAAAAGATAATGCAACACTTCAAAATTCTACTACATAATAATGCAATATTTCATGATTCTGACACAATTCCTTTATTTTTCTTTCTGAACTACTTTCTCATTATTCCTATTTATTCATTTTATATCTCTTCCTTTATTCTCTCTATTTTGCATTGCAATATTTTATTTTTATCTTCATATTTTATTTACCTTAAGCGATGAATTTTAATTGTTTACAGGTTAATTGTTTAAAATTATCTTTTTATTGATTTTTCAGAGGAGTCGAAACATGAGCAAGTACAAGTAGTTGTTTAACCATGCTTTTGGTTGGTGTTCAATTTTTACCAAACAAATTTACTATTTAATTTTTCATCACAAGTATTTCTAAAAATTGTACAGTGACTTTTCATTGTTGATTATTGATAAGGATGATAAATTGTAATTACGTAATAATTTGTTCTTCGTGAAAAAAATAAATAGTGAATTCTTTTAAATTTCTTATTGCAGATTACATAGATATGTGATGTTATCAAGAACACAAAGTAATATATTGTTTTTTCATTATTGATTGTAATTACTCATATAATCGGTTCATCGTAAATTATTTTTTTCTTCCAACTATCTATTTACTTTTTCACTGCAGATTATATGAAAATATAATGTTTCCAGCGACAACATATATATATATATATATATATATATATATAAAGAGAGAGAAGATTTATCAATTAAGCAAAATTAGTTTCATTCATATGAGATTATCCTTTTGCAGATCAGTAAGTGCTTTCATGTTAATCTTCTTTTTTTAATTATTATTTTTATACGACACAAATAGTGAGAAAATATATGAGAGATGTATGAATATCGTGGTGGACCAGTGAAAGTTCTATTTTGTAATTGCTTACAAAAACATTTGCCAAGTTTCTTATTTTCTTGTATTTATTTGTGTATTAAAACAATAAAAAGTGTCAAAAAATCTATTTAGCCATAACTTATTTTACGTTATTAAAAATTAATCTATGCAACTATTTTTTGATAATTACGGAAAATGAACCATTAGGATCAAATAGATTGTTGTAGTAGAAATTGTTAAACAAGCAACCATATAAAATTAAATAAATCTGAAATTTACTTGATACAATTAAGAGAAAGTGTTTTGTTCTTTTTGTTTATACTATAATAACTTGAAAAATTATACTTTATTATTTTTGCAGGGTGTTACATTCATCTATTTTTGCAGGGTGTGACATTCATCCTTCTATATTTGTAGGGTATAATACTCATAACCTTTTAAAATAGGAAAAAGTACAACAATATGCGTATATTCAAAAACAATTATAGGAATAAAGTCAAATAATAAGTGCACAAGAGATAATAATATAATTAAATATTTAAAAGATAAAATAAAAGCTCCAAAGATTATGTAAAAATAGAAATAAAAGGAAATAACGTTTTGTAAATTTGTAGAAACAAAATACAATTTTAATTTTATTAAAAATATTTGAATAAATTTTTTATAAAATATTTTAAAACCGCGCATAGCGCGGCCAAATTTACTAGTTATTTATATAATCTTAAATCAAATAAATAAAAAATTATAACAAAAGTATAATACACTATTACAAAGCTATTAATACATCCAATTTTAGTTCAATAAAAAACAGAATAGAACATGAATGGTAGTATATTTATTATATTTATTGTGGCGTTTGATTCGTAATATAACATTTGATATTTCAAAAGTTAGTTTGAAATAAAATTTAAAAATTGTTTAGCTGGAAATGTGAATTTATCAAATAATTTTTTACTTTTAATCAAACCAAGCATAAATTTACTCACACGCATAACTTGATATTTTACCTTATCCCATTTAATTGAATATTATTTTATTTCACTCTAAATAAAATATTACTCCAAAATTATAGTCCAAATAATTTAGTTCGCCAATTAAACTAACCCAGTGACTTAAAAACACTTTTTTATAGTATGCAAAGACACAAATAAATTAAAAAAATATTATAAAAACTGATTTGACCAACTAATCCAAAGATTCTCTTGGTCGCTTGAGCAAGTAAAGGCCCATAATGAACTTCCATTAACAAAAAATTACATTATTTATATAATTAAGAAAGTATTGAAAGTATTTTTAAATTTGATACAAATTATTAGTTTTATCATCGATTATTGATAACTTTTTTAAAAAAAAATTATATGACTGATTAGACTTAGATATACCACCGATATGCTACATGACATAGAACGTGATTTCAAGCTTTTGTAGGATCATGAGACTCTTAATGAAAAATCGAGAGAAATGTTGAAAACGCTATTAAACTTGACGATAATTTAGGGATGTATTTCACTCATGTTGCAAGATCAGAGATGTATTTAAGTTCGGATAGTCAAGTTAAGGGGTATATTTAAGGCTATCAATAGTTCGAAATGAAACTAATAATTTACGCTGAACTTAAAAATATTTTTAATACTCTTCTCTTTATAATTTACAAACATAAATATATATATATATAATTGATTAATGGAGGAACTATCGCATCCACTACATCGTTAGGGGTCGTTTGGTAGCTAGTTAGAGTTATACATGTATTAATAATGCAGGGATTGTTGGAAAATTATATGCGCAGTGGAAGCATACCAGAATCATACTGCTTACATGAATAATAGATAATCAATGTGTTTATGTTAGAACACATAAACTTGCTGAAATTTAATTCAAGAATTACCTCTTGAAGCGTGAGCAGATACATTCAAGTGAATCCACGAGTTAGACCTTCAAGCGACTCCACAAGTTAAACAACAATTCACGGTCTTCTACGGTGATCCCACGTTCACATCCGAACTCTCTCAATACTTGGGTGGGCAAGTATCAAATGGAAAACTCATTCACTTTCTAGGTTAGAAGAATCCCTACTTATAGAGATTTCTTCACAGTCCAAAAACAAGAACAAAAAGACACGTTATTTTCAAGAACTAAAAAGTCACAATCTTTTGTTCTTTTTCCCTAGAAAATATGATTATGAGTTCTAGTTAAATATGGGCACGGTAGGAACCACAAAATTAATTAATAAGGCTTTCTATTATGGGTATAATTTCATATAATTAATTTGAATTATTCTTACCATAATAAATTACAAATCATTCCACGTAATCACACTCCTCTATTTATATTTCAAAATTCTCCATTGAACACTTATGTAATTCCACATGTTAAGATTACAAATACTAATCAAAATTATTGACGAATTTAATTCAAAAATTAATTTCCTTTAGAGCACTGCTTAACTTATTTCATGTGTCGAATTAAAAAATCCACTTGTAAGGTTTGACACGATGAAAACTTACAAGTTTCTCAAAAAGACTATCATCAATCTCTATATCGAGACATGGATTCCATCAATTAACTTATTATTTCAGCAATATATATTATTATCATCTAATTTACCAGACATATTGACTCATCTCAGAATCTCACCTTTTAATAAATTAAAACGATAATTAATACATACAAATCATAATAGTTATATCAGAATTAAGAATATAAGTACATTTAACAGTTTAAAGAATATGCTTTGTCAGTCAGTCTAAAACAACTATCTCTACTCGTCCCGTTCAATACATACAAAATGACATAACATAAGAAGTTGGAACTATACCATTCTCATAATCAAGATAAATTATATATAATCTTGTGCTACAATCATATCGATGACATATCCAATTTCCATCTTAGATTGTGAACAAAAAACTTTATACTTACCGATGATTTAATCCTTTGTATATAAGATAAAACTCTATACACTAAATTATCTACTATATAAATAAACAGACACCACAAACGAATATATTATCTATTAAAACTGAATAAATAATTATTCTATAATAAATATTATATCTAAACATATAGTTGATAGTATATATCCCAACAACAGTATCTAATAGGTAATAGTCCTAATTGGAGTAATTTCCCTCAAAATATACTTGACACAAAAAAATATTTTTCTCTCTCCTATGTCACATTATTCCTTTTTTACTAGTAATTAAAAAATTTAACTTTTTAAATCAACCCATATGATATACTCGGTAAAAATTAATAATTATATAACGTAAAGTGAACATTTTTAAACAGCTCATATTTGTAATGCTAATTATTTATTCTAAATCATTTTTCAAATAATTCATTCTTGAAGTTCTTATAAAATGCGCAAGGTGAACATTAAAAACAAGTAAAAGTGAACAAAATTAAAAAGAAAAATAAGTGACATTAGAGAACAATTTTTACATACTTATAAAAAATCAAGAGTATTATATCAACTAACTCTTTTTACGGATTTTTTTCTAGCAACTATTCACTCTGTCCATTTTTAATTATTCATTACATTATAAATAATTATTCATTTTTTACTTGTTTATTTTAGAAAACCAAGTGATAATTTATTACTTAATTCCTAATTCACTGTTATTATTAATTATAGTCATTTGCCAATGTATTTTTTAAAATATAAAATTTATTATTTTCAAAGATTGATATAGTTAAATTATATTTATTATTCCTTAAGAGATATGTCAAATTTATACTGAACAAGTAAAGATGTAAAGTGGACGGAAGGAGTGGAAACTAAATTTCCTAGTTTATTTTTAAAAAAATATTATTAAAAAAAAAAACATGATATAACATTCCATTAAAGCATGCACTTTGCATATTCTTTAAGAAATCAATGAATGAATGAATTGAGAAATGATTTTAGAAAAATAATTAATGTTAAATGTAATAATAGAATTAAAAATGTCTATCTCTTAATATGCCAAAGTAAAATCTAAAAATGAGTTATTTTTAGTGAATATAACATATGAGTTATTTTTAAAAAAAATTAATTTTTTTAATAAAAATGAATAATGTGACATGGCATCTCAATAGGAGAGAGAATAATGTTTTTTCTTTGTCAAATATATTTTGAGAAAAATATGCAAAGTTGGGTGATATCGTAATCCTAAAATAAATATAAGTGATATTACTAAATAATTTTTCAAACATGAGTGACTATCTAGGAAAATTACTCGAGTAAGTGATGATATATGTGAGATATTTTTTTAGTAAGTGAAGACGTGGCGCTGGAGTGTGATAAATATTCTTAGAGCATCAGTTTCGCTTTCTGGGCCTTACTTTATCAGTGATTCCGTTTAGATAAAACGCAATCCCACCTAAAGTTGCACTAGCATGATTTCTAAATTACCATCCTACCCATTCTTCATATCAAAATTACTATCCTCCCAATTCTTCATTTTTCTTTAATGGATTTTGGATATTTTTCAACCCCATCATAAGTGAGGTCATAAGCTTGCAACATATGATAATTGAATGAACTCCTAAAAATTAATATGTCAAATTTAATAGTTTACCATCACAAGTGAGGCCATAAGCTTGCAACATATGATAATTGAATGAACTCCTTCGTTCTCCCTCCATTTCAAATTAATAAAATTATTAAAATATTTTTTATTTTTCAAATTAACTTCATTGTTCAATCTTCAAGACTACTTTTAGAATCTTCTTCCAATTTTACCCTTCATTAATTAGTATTGGAATTAGTAATTGTAATTAATGTTTAGTTATTTTAATCAATTTGATAATAATTAATAAGGGTAAAAATGGAAAGGTATGCCTAAGTTTTGTCTTAATCTTCTTTTCTTAAAGGGCTTAACAATTCAATTAATTTGAAATGAAGGAAGTAACATTTTAGGTATTCTTTAACAATACAAGAAGAAGAAGAAAAGAAGTAGTAATAATAATATCACCAGATAAACTAGTTATTTATTTTCAACGAATCCAAGAAAGTGAGTTTCCATATATACAAAATGAAATTGAGCAATTATTAGTTTGAAAAAATTATATTTATTTATTTTTAAAATTAAAAAAAAGTTGGAATATTTTCTTGAAGTGGGGTGTGAATTTATGTGATGATGCTTTTTATGGGCTCACAGGATCATACTCCTATTCGGTTCTTTTTGGATAAGAAAGAAAACCCAATTCGAATAAGAACATTGGTGGGCCAAGATTCGAACATTTACGGCCCAACAAGTTAAAAATTTCTAGGAATTTATGAAGTATACAAATAAACATTACGGAGAATCACCTATATACATACAAAATGTGACTTATTTTACGAAATATAATTGGAAATTTTCATTTACTAAACATAATAGAAGTCATCTTTCAAAATATGTACGAAATTTCGTGGATGAAAAATGTAGGAAATATGGATATCATTGTATAAATTTTGTATAAGCCACAATTGTGGAGTGTAGTCTTTACTTCCGACTAATATTCTTCCTTTGCTTTAAGAAGCAGAAAAACTTTATGAAAAAAAGTGATTTAAATTTCACTCACAATTTCGTATAAAAATTATGTATGAAATATGGGTATAACTGTATGAAGTTAATTTAGGTTTCTGAAGAAAATTTAATACAACTATGATAACATTGTGTATAACTTTCCTATATTATTCATACAAATACAATAATATACAAAACATAAAATATATTTTTCATAAACTCAACATATAATTATCATACAACTCTCATACATACAATGCAACCGTAATTTCGAACTTCAACTTAAGACTGAAATTCAGGTCAAAACTAACTCAAATCCTATCCAAATAGCTCCAAATTTTAGTTTTAAACTCCCTTCGGCATGCCGATTCTATTGAGATATCACCCACTCAAAACGAATTACATTTACAACAAATTAATTCTTAGAGCTTGAACTTCGAGTTTCTTTGAAAGTTGACAATGGAGTTTTTCTTTTTTCTTTTTCTGATTCGTCTCTATACTAGGATGGACTTTTATTCTTTCATCTTTATCTGTATAAAATACAAATAATGAGAAAACAAAGAAGAGGAACAAAATGACTAGAAATAAGAATATAAATGTGTAATTTTAGATATTAATTTCTTCACACTATTAATTTCGGGAAAACATATTGTCTCTTGAAGTTTATATCCAAACAAAGGAGATGCAAATTTGTTATATTTTATAAAATTTTATTAGGCTTATTGAATAAAAACATATATGTAAATTTAGTAATATAGAATTTTATTTGATTATAGTAATAATTTTTCCTAGCTATATTTAACCCGCTCTTTAGAATATATGTTAATTAATCTATATAATATTTAGATAATTATATTCCTGCAAAATACTTCTTGCTTTTTCCTGCCTCCACCTCCACAACTTTTGAACATATTCTAAAGCATTTATACTTTTTATCTTTCAATGAATAAAATAAGTTATTCCTTGCATTTAAAATTTACTACATTCTCACATAAAATACAACACTCATATCTTACATCTGCATGACAACAGCATTGGAGCTAATTAATGGCCAAATTCTTATTCTAGAGGTATTAAGTTAGCGTTGGGTTGTAATTTTTTTAATATATTTTTGAAAAAAATAAATTTTGGCAAAGTTTGGATTGAAGTATCAAAAAGCGTTAGGCCGTGATATTCAAAACGTTTTGCATTTTTTTTTATATAACATGTAACATGAATTATACTCGTAGATTTTACAAACTATAAAAAATATTCAATCACACCAAATAAACATATCGAATTATCCAGAACTTCCACTTTTGTTATTCATTATCATTATCACAAATTATAATTTTATATGCAGATAAATTTAACACAAAAATATTATTTTTATAATGAATTAGATATGCATTATTATAACACAATATTTTAATAAAACTGCTAATAACACAATTATTGGATACTATAATTGGTTACGAAGACTCATCGAAAAAAAAAAAAAAAAAAGAGAAATATTGAAAATACCCCTGAACTTGGCACAAATTATCAGTTTCGTCTCCGACCTATTGACAGTCTTACACATCCCGACTTAACTAACTAAACTAGATACACCCCAATCTCAGCAGTGGCGAATTTATGTGTAAAAATTGGGTCACCCGAACCCGTGGTCCTCCGACTAAACTCGATATATTACTTGTATAATTATTAAAGAACATATTAAATAAACACTTGTTGAACCCGTTCTTAAAGTTGCTTGATGGTTCACTGGTTTGACAGCCAGATTTTAACACCAAGGTCTTGAGTTCAATCCCAGCCAGCCACAATTCACTTCAATTTTTTTAGTAACTAATAAACACTCGTTTTTTCAAAAAAAAAATGAAATTCTAAAGCAATGGTGCACCCGTTTTCTTGAAATCCTGGATTCGCCTCTTCCAATCTGCCACATGACATATCAAGTGGTCTCAAACTCTTGTAGGAGCATGAAACTCTTAATAGAAAGTCGAGAGAAGTGTTGGAAACAAGCGAGAATTTAGGATTGTATTTCACTCATGTTGCAAGATCGGGGTGTATATTTTGAGTTCAGTTAGTCAAGTAAAAGGTATTTTTAAGGCGGTTATAAATAGTTTGGATATACTAATAATCTACGTCGAATTTAAAGGTGTTTTCAATACTTCTCTAAAAAAAAAAAAATCACAATGATAGACATTTCTTTAATATAATCTTCTCAAAACTCTTGAAAAGTTGATTCATCGATCAACATTTTATCCCGAAAGAACATAGATACATGAGAAGATATACGAAAGAGGAAGGCACACAATACAAAAGACGATAAAAAAAATTAAGTAGCTTTTAAAAAGTGTAGCCTGCCTGCTGAAGACCGTAACGTAAGTAACTCAGTGCTCCATACGGAGGGAAATGAAAGCAAAATTCGTTCGAATCCTCCCACATGTTCAATCTTTTTTTAGTGGTTTCCCTTAAAACTGAACATTCATAAAAGATAGCAAATTTTAATCTAAATTTTCTTGGAAATTCATTCATTAAAAAGAAAGTTGTATAACATATAATATAAAATCATTATGTGAATTACAATCATGTCTACGTCATAATAAAGAACACCTAATTTATGATATACCTTTTTAAATATGAAATCATAAATGAAATATTTCATAATAATAATGATTCTCAAATGAATTTTTATACTTTTTATATATGATGTGTACAATTTCATTAATACTGACCGATACAAATACACAGCCTCTCTATCAAAGAATAATACTAAACTTTTGAGAACTCCTGACTAAAGAAATGAAAAATAACATTGTAGCTACTATCGAATGATCAGTGGCGGATTCAGGATTCGAAGGTTATGGGTGCTTACTTCCTTTAACGTGAATTTGTTTGCCAAAAAAGATTCCTTCTAGAAGCTTACTAATATTTTTTATAGAAACATATGTAAGAATTATTATTTATTTACTATTAATTATTTCTTACTTATGGCCCAAGTTTACTTGGAATCAAAGTAATACCATAAATAATATTTAATAAGGAATAGATCTCGTCCGTACATTGGTTACTTGATGGACGTACCAGATTAAGTCATAACCTCTATAAATTGGTCCTCCCTCCACCCATTAGGGTTACCACATATTCTCTACATTAATTCCATCGCTGACGGTTGTGGTAACATAAAGTTAGGGCAAGGAGGTAGAAACCAATTTACGACTAACGCTTCCGCTTCTCTTTGTATTGATGTCTTCCGCATCAGGTATGTGCCTCTAACATTCTCTATGTAAAATTATCATGTTCAAGATCCTGAAAGTATTTAATCTAACATGTGGCATCAGAGCATAGATTGTTTGAACGGATAATCTTCGTATATAAAATAAATAAAAAATATGTATTCGTCGTATCTTAGTGCTTGATTGCATGTATTGGTGACGGAACTTCCTAGAGATTCTTTATAGAAATTATTGTCATATGTATCAAAGATCTACTGATTTATTGAAATAATGGAAAACCATTAATTATTAATTATGTATGAAACAAATATTTTCATAAGACTAGTATTATTATTAAAATATGTTTGAAGTAGATCTCTTTCTTCCGACCCATTATAATTTATAGGGAAAGCAAAAGTTGCACTGTCCAATATTAGTCCATAACTGATTTAACTAGTTTCAGTGGAAAACTTGCAAGTTAATTTAATGTAATGGTTATGTTTTGTTTTAGATTGTGCAATAAATTAAAGTGATCATTACACTAAACAATAAATATTATGTGTGTATTTTGTGCAAAATAGTTTGTTAGTCACCAAAGTGGCCAAACTA